>NC_046154.1:173581777-173881777 GCF_011064425.1 Rattus rattus | reverse complement strand
TGAATACCAGATAAGATGATGGGTAAACCCACTCCTATTTATTACACCTGGGAGGAGCGCAGAAGCACATTCCAACAAGACGTTTTTCTTGCTTACTTGGAGTTTCTTCACAAGCTCTCAGAATCTCCTCACACAGCTTCATTCATGAACTGTGTTTCAACAAAGATCACTAAAACACCAACTTTCTATTTATTCCTAACTTTTTATCAAAACTCAAAATCTGTACTATAATTTTAAATTGACTAGTTACATATCTTTAATTTCAAACAGTGACTCACATAACTATCCATTTAATAGACACTCAAAACAGACACACATACATGGACAGACATCTATAATAAAGTGTTTACCAACTAAATATAATCATTATGCAAACTTTTAAGTACATAATTCAGAAGGTGGAGAGAGGGAGGGCCCAGCAGTTAAGATCACACACTGAAAGTTGTTTTTAAAAGAACCCAGACTCAGCTTGCAGCACTCACGTGATGGCTAACAATCAACTCCAGTTCCAGAAAACCCAATGCCCTCTTCTGGCCTCTGCAGGCACTGTACGTGTAGTTCACATATATACATGGCAAGCAACATTCATACACATGATTTTAAAGATTCTTTTAAAATAAGCACAAAACAAGCATATTCAAGCCATAACAAGAAAAAGTAAAGCACCTTAGTAAGCCCTTAGTGATTTAGTATCTACAGGATGTCTTTGAAAGGCAGTTTTACTAACACCAATTTTTAGCCAAACACTTCCATAAACACACACACACACACACACACACACACACACACACACACGTCCTTATGACCACTTTTGACTGACCCCAGATCTATAGACCTACATATTACATCTTCTCCTACACAGGCATTCAGTTTTTTAAAGCAGTGAATACTCCAGCTCTGCCCCAAGTGTGGCAATTCAAGACATTCAAAAAGCACAGCTGCTGATGCTTATGGAAAGCTTCCAAATACATTTCATTAAAAAGCACATGCTCTATGCCTTTGAACATTTCAAAACAATACTTTAAATATTTCATTCCCCCAAAGTGAATGTTGTTTTTGTTGGTTTTCAAAATATTAAAAAGTCTAGTGATAACCTTCATCGGGCATTTACTTCATTTATAAACAGAAATTAGAAATTTATTCAAAATCCAAAGAGAACTCTGCACTAGGCACTCTACAGGCTGTTGGCTGGCCATCCCTTGTTTTGTATAGTGAATAAATGTCACATTTTGACACTTTGCCAGAACCTGAAGTGCAGCTGGGAGCAGACCCTTCAGAGCCCTGGCAACATGCCAAGCTCAATAATTATGATTTAGAGAAAAACAGGGGAAGTCAGGAAAAGAGGAAAGGAAGAAGATATGTATTTGAGTGGTTAGCAATCAACCACCAAACACTGAATTACAATGTTATTATTTTCTCACAATCACACTGCTACAATCTACTTGCTGTACAACTTAACTCCAATAAAATTCTGGTAAGATGCTATAGCCAGTCAAATTCAAAAGCTTCTTTGTAATTAATTATAAACCTAACATTGTGACTTAAAATGCAAAGATGACTCTAAACAAAATCATACTTCAAATTCATTTCCAAGTTCCTCAGTATAGGCTCTGTGATGTGTAACATGGGAGATTATAAGCCAGCAGTCCCTGTGGTCTGATCTGTTACAATCCCACCACATTGTAACACACAAAACATTACCCAAAGATCCAATGTATGCTGAAATACATTCTTTAAGTAAATCTCGATGTAATTATCTCTGAGCTATACAACATAGTTTGAAAACTTTACAATGAAAAATTTATATTTGTATTTTAATTGATATAAACATTCTTTAGAATTGTCAAAAAATATTTTTAAAAATGTATAGCCATAAATGAGGTAAAGGTCATCTTCAATAGAAAGGTTAACTAAGGGGTTGGGGATTTAGCTCAGTGGTAGAGAACTTGCCTAGGAAGGGAAAGGCCCTGGGTTCGGTCCCCAGCCCCGAAAAAAAAAAACAAAAAAAAAAAAAAAAAAGGTTAACTAAAACAAAGAAACCGTTTTACCTTTTTAAAACACACATTAATCCAGCAATAGTTATATAGTGACACCACATGTACTGACTGGTCTACTTACAATAAAAGTTTGAGGGATATACCAGAATATGTGGACTATCAACTCAAGCCAGGTCCTTAGCAAGGAAGAGCTGGCCCATAGTCACAAGACTACAGAGTAATTTTTAAGTGCCTATTTTATGCCAGATATTTTGTCAGGTAAAGATAAAATTAAAAGAACACCTAGTCCTCAAAGAAGTAATAGTGGTCAGTGAAGCGAACATGTTAACTATCGATTAGATGCTGAATGTCCCCCACAGGTGATCATGTTAAAGGACCTTCCAGAGCAGAAGTACTGAGAGGTACAAAGTTATCTGCTCAGTCCCATGTCATGTGGCTAGAACACAAAGACTGCCTATTGTTCCTTCACATCTTTATGGGAGTCCTTAGGTCATCGGGGGATGGTGCTAAGGAGAATTATACAACTGTTCCAGCCCCTTCTCTCCTTGACACATTTGCTATGTCACCCAGTATCCATTACTGCCATTGGACAAAGGTCCAAGTAGATCTGCCCAACTGTAGCCTAGAAACTCCAAACTACAACAACAACAAAAAAATAATAAAATAAAGCTTTTCTCTTTGAAAGCTAACTATCTCTGGGTTGTTTTTGTTTTTTAAATCAAGATAGGAAGCTAACAAATGTGCATGTACTTTATTCCCGTAATAAGACGACAATGAAGGCAACCTATGGAAGAGTTTATTGGGGCTTACAATTTCAGAGACAATCGTGGCAGTGAGACAGGCAGGCAGTCACAAAACTGAAGCAGTAGCTGTGAGCTTACAGTCTTACCCATAAGTAGAAGGCAAAGAAAGCTATATGGGAATGGTGAGGGCTTTTCAAACTTCAGAGTCCCAGTCCCAGTGACACACCTCCTACCTTCCAACAAGACCACACCTCCTAACCTTTCCCAAACAGTCCCACCAACTGAGGACCATGTATTTAAACATGAGGGTCTGGAGGCCATTCTCATTCAAACCATCACAACACATTAACAGCAACTGCAGACTAATCAAGAAGGAAAAAAACACTATCAAATCATCTTTGGACTTTCGCATATGTTGACTTTTCAAACATTAATTCAGAAAGCCTTAATAAACATATGTGTAGGTAGTATGAGGGCAGAGAGGGCAGAACCACACTAAATAGTTTGAAACTAAAATCAAGGTAGAGATGCAAAAAATAAAAATATCAAGGTACAAAACACAGAAATGAAGAGAACATCAGCATGGCTAGTGCCTGGACAAGTAGGGCAAAGCCTTAAGGGTTATGTGTAGAAAACCACAGTTTATTACTGTCCGTTATTAGAGTCAATGGAAGATTTTAAGCAGTAGATAGATGAGGGTAGGTTCAGATTTGCACTCTTCAAAAAGGTAATTAGGGAAGATATTTCCATATGTGGAAGTCTTTCCAAACCGAGGAGCCAGAGGAATAAAAGAGCACAGATGTGCAGAAAACTGATGAGGCCTGACCTGCGGTAACAGTGACACGTGGCTTGGAAAATAGTCCTGAATATGGAGACAGAGGGAAAGGAGCTGACACAAATTGATACTCCTTTCTCCAGACACAATAAAAGCTCATGTTAGTGTTAAGAGATTAAAGTGGAAACTTAAGGGTTCTTTGGAAAGTCAGTTGTGGCAGATGGTGTTTTGCTGGGAGGAATGTTTTTGCTGAAGTGGACACAGGTGAAAAGAGGTTTTGCTAAAGCAAGCACGTAAAAGGATAAGAGATAAAGGATTCTTGGCTAACGACATACATGTATTGGTTCACCTTACATGTGTTGTTGAGCTCCATTTGTCATTACTCCAAAGAGAGAAACACACCAAAAAACTTCAAGACGTTCCTACGGCTTCTTGTCACTTCTACAGTCTTGGGCCAATTAGCAGAGTGATGTCAGCTGATACAGACTCACAAGGAGTTTTGCTAAGGCAGACTCACTTGGTGAGTCAAGGCTCATGGAGAACACATGCTGTTTGGATGGAGTGTAAATAGGACTCAGCAGACAGTGACCAGGGCTTGGCTTGCTTGCATAGCTAGCTTTGCAACACGTCTTGGTCTCACATCTTTGCTGATTTTTGCTTGTTGAGAGAGGTATGGCAAAGAACTCCTGGCATCTGTCCCTGGTGGTCCTGGCCGTTCCTGATGACCTGTGCAAATCGGCTGAAGCCTGGCTGTGTCTGCTAGGTCGTAACACTGCTACTGATTTGTGTTTGCTATCCCAACACTACCAAACTGGACCGCTGGTGTACTCGTGAAGTGTTTGCGAGTGGATCGAGCTGCCACTGCTGACCTGCAAACTGAACTGCTGATTACCTGACAAAGCAAATGGGAGTCGCCCAAGAACAATTTTTTTTTTTTTTTTTTTTTTTTTCCTTTTTTTTTTCGGAGCTGGGGACCAAACCCAGGGCCTTGTGCTTGCTAGGCAAGCACTCTACCACTGAGCTAAATCCCCAACCCCCAAGAACAATTTCTAAACAAGTCCCATACCCTAATAACCTTTCTTTTCCACTACCTCTGGTGGATGGTGGGCTAGAAGGGAGGACAAGGCATTTAAGAACCATCATTAAAAGTGGGTCATTGAAAAATTTAATCCTATAAAAGATAGCATAGGCAGTAAAGTGCTTACCAGAGAAACATGAAAACCTGAGTCCACACAGCCTGCCCTCACATAAAAATCTAGGAGTGGTAGCATTGCTGGTAACCTCAGACCTGGGGAGGCAGAGACAGGAAGATTCCTGAGGTCTGCTGGCCGGCCAGCCGGGTCAATCAATGAGCTCCACGTTGAGACTCTGCTTCAACCCCGGATGTCAATCTCTAACCTCCAGATAGATGTGCATAATATGCATACATACCACATGGAAACACATGCCTACTCAACACACACAAAATTAAAAAAAATACTAAAAAAAAAAAAAAATCAATGAATGAAAAAAAATCAAGCATAGTAAGTTTTGCAAAAGCATTTTGGTTAAATACCACCACAGTAAAATACTCAGAATCCACCTTTCTTCCAAAGGAATTTTACAAGAAGGGCAAACTCTAAAGCTGGCTCTGTCAGGAACAAAGACTTGAAAATGTGTATTTTGTTCCTTAAATGTCCACCTGCTGCTGTTCCTCCTTATTCTTTCTTTCAAACAAACCATCTCTATAGCAACACACTCTTCAGAAATTTGTGGGTGGAAAGCATATGTTTGCACAAAAATGTAACGACCCAAGAACATGAGCTACTTTATTTTTCCTTTTATTACAAAAACACTACACATGATTATATCTTAAAAATCTAAAAATTAGTAAATAGATATGAAATAAAAATGTTTTTTAAAACAAAGAAATATAAAAATTATACAGCTGATGTTACACGTGTTTACAAGGAAAATTCTTTTTATAGGTTACAATGACACCTTGTGGTAAAACTTTTCAAATTATACAAATTTTATAACAGAAATATAAGGATGGTTTAGAAAATAAGCAATACCAAGACCATAGAACTGAGGTGGCTTGGCCATATTCAATAATCCATTTGGAAACTTGAAAGGCAAAAACTCTAAAGAAGTCTTAACATAAGGTAAACATAGTAAGTACTTTATAACATTATAAATATAAGACACTGCACTTGACAACAGTATTAGCAGAATTAAATTTTTAAATAATATAAAAAAATCACTTTTATAATTCAGGCCAAAATTCTACATTAGTAATTTCTTTACATAAAAATAGTAATGCATGGCTTATAAACTATAAAAATAAAACAACATTACTCTTTTCTTGCCAATTAAAAACATTGTCTTTAATATATGAAAGCATTTCCAACTTGATTGAAGCAATAATTAAGAGGGTAATTTACAATGACCTTTCATGCAATATTTACTGTTCTGAAATATACTAAGAGGCTGGGCATGGTGGCATAACACCTTTAATCCTAATACTCCAGAGGCAGAGACAGGCAGATCTGAATTCAAAGTCAACCTGGTCTGCATAATGAAACCTTGTCTCCAAAACCAAAAATGAAAATAAAATGTGCTAAATACTGTGTGTACTTAGCATAACTTGTTTAATTTGTGTATGCACACATCTTATCGATGTTTTAAGTTTGTTCTTCTCTCTGCAGTTGCATGTCACAATCAGCTCCCATTTCTCTGACCCATCTCACTCTCTCATATGTGTTTTCCCTTCCCTTCACTCACCATGCCAAGCATCTCGTCCACAGTACCATCCCCTTAACAAAAGTTCATCTGCCTTTCTCATAGCTCATTCACTGCTTGTTTGAGTCACGAGGATACACCCAAGTTTCTAAATGTCTCTTTTAGTACATACCTCCAGCTCAAGTCATATGGCCCATCTACAATGACGGGACTCGGTAACTCACTACTACAAAACACTGTACTTTGACAGTGAAACAGCAGAAGCCAAGAGGTTTATGACCCCCTCCCACACCATTTTCCCCACATACTCTTTCAGATTGTGGTTTGAAAGAGAACGCCTCCATGAGTTTGGGTATTCCAACCATTGGTTCACAGTGGAGGGTGCTGTTTGGAAAGGTTTAGCTGGTACAGTTCTACTGAAGAAGTGTATCACTGGGTTTTAAAGAGTTTATACCTTGCCCTATTCCAGTTTGTTCTCTCTGCTCCCCACTTCAGGTTAGGATGTGATTTTTCAGCTTCCTACTGCTGCGGCCACCATGCCTCCCTGCTATGATGGACTCTTAGCCCTCTGGAACTATATGCCAAAGAAATTCTTTTAAGTAGCTTTTGGTCATTGTGTCTCTTCACAGCAAGAGAAAATTAACTAAGATTGGCGAAAACAATGATCTGACTTCCTATAGGAAGGTCATAAGAGGGACGAGGTCAACAGGGACCGTGCCTATACCGGAATGGAAGAATGGGGACGAGGCATCAAGAAGAACCTGCGCTAACTAAGCTGGCCAAACCCCTCTTGGCTTCCTGCATTAGAATATACCGTGTCCTTCAGCCATACTGCTGCATAACTATATAAATACATGGTTTCCCTGTTTAATTTCGCTCTTTATTTCTCAAGGTTCCATGTCACATAAAAGGTGTACTGGGCATGGGAATACAGCTTGGTGGTACACTTCTTGCCTATCATGTACGGAGCTCTAGGTTCAATCCCCTAGAATCATAAAAGGGGAAGGGAACAAACTTGTATGTTCTTGATTTGTTATGTTCCCTTTTGGTATGGAGGGAAGGCCTGTCATGAACCTAGAATGGATAAAAAAGAATTAGCTCCCCAAATCAACTCACTAGCTTCAAATTTTCTAGCTGTTTTCCTTTAAAAATCAGTTCTCTCATTTCGTAGTACATAACTTATCCTCCACTCCTATTTGCAGCAAAGTTTCACTCCTGCTGATTTCCTTAAAGTATAGGGTGTATATGCTACAGTGAGTAGTTTGTACCTGCCTTCCACTTTGTGGCAAGGTCTCTCTTGCTTCTGCTTTTGCCCTGTGTACTCTAGGCGACCTATCTAGTCTGTAATGTCTGGGCAAGTCTCATTTGCACCCTTCACTTCCCACAGGAGTGATGGACTGCAGATAAGCACCAGGTTCAACTTTTCATGTGAGTTCCAGGTTCAAGCTCAGGTCATCAGGCTTGGATGTTTAACACTTGTACCTGCTAAGCCATCTTGCCAGCCCTTATCTGTTTATTGATTTGAATCATTCTTTTCACAATGCCACCTGCTCCACTGCCAGACAAAGTACTTTACATTTAGCATTTTTTTTTCTTTTTTTAGACATTGCAGTGGGAATAGAAAGCTCAAAGTTCAGCCATGGAAAGCTCGTCATCCATAGAGAGGGCAAAAATAGACCCCCAGGATTTCCTCAGTTTCCCCAGTTGGATTCTGCTGGATATTTGTTTGTAAGTACCCAATTTGATGATGTTACATATCTAATACTTGTTATTTGTGTTTAGAAGCCTTGGCAAAGGGGAAGGCCTGCTCTGCCCATGTATTCAACCATGACCTCCAAATAACTGCCTTGACAGCGCTTCCCTGTCAGACTCTAGTATATGATCATAGATCCACAATTTAGTGATGTTACCTTTTGTTTGATCTGTCAATCAGGCTACTCCAGCCATCTCTGTGGGAACTGTGAGTGCCCAATTCGATGTTTGGCTATCTATCTGTTGGTTCTCTCTAATAATCGCTATTTATTCTTTTACTTTTGTTTGACATATAATTTAAACTCAGTCACACAAAAATGGACTCAAAATGAACATAAAGATTTCTTTGACCTATAACACCAAAATATAATCCTATATGAACACTAGACTAATGAGAAAAATCGTCTTTAAAGACAAGGGAAATGGCTCCTTAAGTGAAGCTCTAGAAGTTGATCTCGTCTCACCACATACTCACATACACGCGCACGCACACACACACACACACACACACACACACACACACATGCATACATGAACACATACCCTATTCTTACTATATAATACTGCTAATTCATTTATAGGTATTCACACAAGAAATGAAAAGCATGAGGCAAAGATTAAAACAGAGAGACCATGAACACCCATTCAGAGCCTGCCCCCATGTGGCCCCATACATATACAGCCACCCAATTAGACAAGATGGATGAAGCAAAGAAGCAGACCCACAGGAGCAGCGGATGATGTAGATCGCTTCCTGAGAGACAGCCAGAATACAGCAAATACAGAGGCGAATGCCAGCAAACCACTGAACTGAGAACGGGACCCCAAGAAGGAATCAGAGAAAGAACTGAAGAGCTTGAAGGGGCTTGAGACCCCATATGTACAACAATGCCAAGCAACCAGAGCTTCCAGGACTAGGCCACTACCTAAAGACTATACATGGACTGACCCTGACTCTGACCTCATAGGTAGCAATGAATATCCTAGTAAGAAGCACTAGTGGAAGGGAAGCCCTGGGTCCTGCTAAGACTGAACCCCAGTGAACTAGACTGTCGGGGAGGGGGCAATGGGGAGGTGGGAGGGAAACACCCATAAGGAAGGGGGAGGGATGTTTGCCCTGAAACCAGGAAAGGGAATAACACCAAATGTACATAAGAAATACTCAAGTTAATAAAAAAAAAAAAAAAAAAAAGAAAATCTATAAAAAAAAAATCTATTAAAAAAAAAGAAATGAAAGCATGCATCCCTATAAAAATTTACATAACTATTCAAAACAACTTTGAGAGTTAAACACAAGTCCATCACGAGGTAAACAGACAAACTGTATTATTTATATAATGGGATATCACTCGGGAATAAGAAGTGCATAAATGTCAAAATAATTATCCAGTAAAAACATATCCAGATAAAAATAGGATAACATGTTGCATTTATATAAAAATCCAAGAAACATATGTAAAAGCAACAAAGAAAAAGAGACCATGCTTTTGAGATGGAGCGAGGAAGGGAAAGGTTACACAGACCATACTGGAAGGAAAGAAGAGGAAAACAGGAGATAATGTGACTGTATTTTATTTTTTAAAAAATTACAAAAGAAACAAATGCAAGAAACATAAACCAAGTGATAGTTGATAAAAATCAAGAAACTAACTCAACACATATATCTGAAGTGACTAATAAATAACACTGTCCGAAGAATTACGAGTAATGTAAAGTAAGTACAAAATAAGTTTATCCTCCAGAGAAGAGAAGAATTTCAGTCATAGCCATGCAGCTTTTCTACTTCCAAACATAATGGAATAAAGCTACAAATCCTTTTCACAAAACCAGCCAAAACCCAGCCATTTCAGGAACCCAACCAAAGCTTACCCGACGGTCTGATTGTTCAATCATGGGAACAGCTGGTATGGATAAGAATAACCTGAGTCCACAGTAGTCGTACATCTCTGTGTTCCCACTGCCTTACTTACAGTGACAGAGCAGTGAAGGAGTTCAGAACGTAACAGTAAAAATGCTTCCAGCATTATTTGAAAGTTACCTGCTGGGGGTTGGGGATTTAGCTCAGTGGTAGAGCACTTGCCTAGCAAGAGCAAGGCCCTGGGTTCAGTCCCCAGCTCCGAAAAAAAAGAATTAAAAAAAAAAAAAAAAGAAAGAAAGAAAGTTACCTGCTTTTTGATGCATTGTCAATTAAAGTGGAGATCTCTATGACAAGCAGAGATGGACAATAGTACCCATAACTTCAGATTAGGGGCCTCTTTAGGACAAGCAAAGAACCAACTAGGGACTTTATGAAGGTCTAGGAATTAAAGAGAACCATAGGATTTGATAATTTGTTCACTAACCCAGATAGAACAAAAACTATTAACATGTAGACCAAAGACCCAGGCACAGGGCACCCACATATGCAGAAGAGAGAATTAAGAATACTAGTGAAAAGTAAAGCCAAGACAGACTTGAAAATAGAATGCACCCTTGCCACACACACATCTACCCATGGGTCAGTTTGAACACATCAAGCTAATTCTTGTTTGAATACAAAGCAATACAAATACAAGAACCCAACCTTAAAGATAAATCGGCCGAGGTACAGTACTAGAGTGTGTCACTTTATTTGAAGACATTAAATTACATAAAGGAATGACTATAACACTGTATGGTTAGGCTTATAATACATGTAACTATAATACTTATGTATGACAATACATACATAATAGAATAAAAAGAGCTATATCTGAAGGAAGTTGTGTAATTTAACAGAATTTAGTAGTATTCTGAAAACAGACTGCTATAATAAAATACGTATTGTAACTTCTAGAAAAGACATAATAAAAATACAGTAAAAAAACAGATTTTGAAAGGTACACTAAACAATATTTCAAACTTATTGAAAGGAAAATAAAACTTGGAAAACTAGAATAAATTCATTTCAACAATTATGCTAAACATTAATGAACTCCAAGGACAGAGAATGCCAAACTGGTTTAGTTTTTCTATAACTATGTGTTGCTTACAAAATATTTCTTTGATTCAAAGACATAATCAGGTTAAAAGAAATGGGACAAAAAAATGTAAGGCATGCAATAGTAATCATAAGGAAGCTAGAATAGGTACAGAAAACAAATGGAATATAAAACAAGAAATTTTATTAATACTAATTATATTCTATACTAATCATATCTCATAATGACAAAAGGATCAGTATACCACTGCATATGATTAATGTTTATATGTCTAACAAAACCCCATCATACAAGAAAGAGAGAAATAAGAATTAAAAAGATTTCAATGAATGCCAAAGTAAGACAAAAAATATTTAGGAGTATAGGAGTTGCAACCCCATAGGCAGAACAACAATATCAACCAACCAGACCCCCTCAGAGCTCCCAGGGACTAAACCACCAATCAAAGAGTACACATGGAGGGACCCATGGCTCCAGCCACATATGTAGCAGAGAATGGCATTGTCTGGCATCAATGGGAGGAAAAGCCCTTGGTCCTGTGAAGGTCTGTTTCCAGTGTAGGGGAATGCCAGGGTGTTAAGGCGGGAGTGGGTAGGTGGGAGGGGGAGCATCCTCATAAAAGAAGATGGAGGGGAGATGGGAGAGAGGGGAATATGGAAAGGGGATAACATTTGAAATGTAAATACATAAAATATTCAATAAAAAATAAAGGAGTTGACTAACCTTATTAATTACCATGACTGTAACTGACAGAATATTTCACCCAAGGACTATTCCACTAAAAAATATTCAAGGGGGTTGGGGATTTAGCTCAGTGGTAGAGCAAGCACAAGGCCCTGGGTTCGGTCCCCAGCTCCGAAAAAAAAAAATATTCAAGTAAATTTTACGACAGACTCTCACTACTGAATAAGGCTGGTCGAGAACTCAGTCCAGGGTGGCCTTCTATTTGTGATCCTCTTGCTTGAGTTTCCTAAGAGCTGGGATTACAGGTGTATGTTACCATACTCATATGCATCCCTAGTGAATACACAGGAACACTCTCCAGGCTGTACCATGGGCTGAACCACAAAACCAGCTTAAGATAGAGAACAGAAAATGATAGCCATGAGTTCAGATCCCCAGCACCCACCTAAAAAGCCAGGGACAGTGGGGAACACCTGTAATCTGAGCATGGAGAACGAAGAATCCCTGGAGCCTGCTGGAAAGGCAGTCTATCCAAATTAGTGAACTGCCTGTTCAGGAAAAGAGTCTATCTAAAAAAATATGGCGGAAAGCTATTAAGGAAGACATCGGTCATCAATCTCTGACCTACACATATATAACATAACCACATACATAACATAAACTCACCCACATGGTAGTTCACAACTATCTTTAAGTCTCGTTTCAAGGGATCAACACCCCAACACAAACACACATACATACAAGCATAAAATAAGTTTTAGAAAAAGAAAACTAAACATGGAATTATTTTTTAAACCCTCTATTATTAGTAATCAACACATTTCTAACACAGGCACCAAAGGAAAAAAACCCACAAAGCAAAAAAAAAAAAAACAAACAAACAAACAAAAAAAAAAAGGTTCTTTTTCTTTTTAAGGCAAAGTTTCTCTGTGTAGCCTAGCTGGCCTCGAACACACATAAACTAGGCCTTGGACTCAGGTTACCTCTGCCCCACAGGGGCTGAAATCTGAGGCATGCATACAGTCACAGAGTAGAAATTCTTAATGCATTTTAGAAATTACTGTTGTTGTTGGAGAATGGGTCTCACGAAGCCCGCTTGTTCTATTCCTAGGATATCCTTGAATTTGATCCTCCTGCCTCCACATCCCTAGTGCTGAGATTAAAAGCATTTACCACCCCACAAAGCTGAAGACTGAACCCAGAGTTTTATTCATGTTAGTCAAGCACTCTACCCATTTAGCTACATCCCCAACCCTTATGATCATACTTCAAATAAATGGTATAAAATATAGTACACCTCAAAATGTACATAATGAAGCTCTGACAGTGTTTACACTGACACGGGGTGAAGATCTCAGTAAAAGACAGAACAGCACCCACACACACACCTCTACACCTCCACACCCCTGACATACTCACACAGTCACATTGGTGGTAAGGGGAAGGGTACATACAGGCCTGTTACCCCAGCACTCAAGAGTCTGGAGCTGCTAATGACAAAGCCTTACCTAAACATGCATAAGGCTATATGAATGCAATTTTTAGTACCAGGGGTGGGGGCAGGAAGAAAAGCATCAACTAAATAAACACTGAAGAATCTGAAATTAGAAGGAAGTATAGACTGTTGGGTTTAGCCATGGTAGTGCATGCCCATCATCCTACCTCTCAGGAGAATTACAAATTGAAGGCCACCCTGGACAATTAGGTGAAAGTTTGTCTCAAAATAATTTTGTTTCATATCCACAGGTGTGGTTCAGTGATAGAGTTCTTGCTATCACATGCAAAATCTTGATTCATTCCCAAAAAATGTTTTTAAAAGCTGGAGTTGGGGTGTATCTATGAAAAAATAGCTCAGTGGTTAAGAACACTTGCTGTTCTTGCAAAGGACCTAGGTTTGGTTCCTAGCACCCACATGGCAGCTCACGACCATCTTTAACTCCAGTTCCAGGATCTCCAAAACTTTCATCTGGCTCCATGGACATCACGCATGCACATGGTACAAATGTAGTCGCAACATCATATCCAAGTGTTATGCCCAGATCACAAGACCCCCAAAGACCACCGGGACTTGACTCCAAAGCCAAAGCAATTCACATGAGGGTTTATTCAAGCTTCCCTGATGCAGTAGGTTAGGGAATGTCCATAAGGTCGAGGGGAAGGGATTTTTCTTTTTTTTTTTTTTTTTTTTCCTCGGAGCTGGGGACCGAACCCAGGGCCTTGCGGAACCCAGGGCCTTGGCTCTACCACTGAGCTAAATCCCCAACCCCAACTGAGCTAAATCCCCAACCCCAACTGAGCTAAATCCCCAACCCCGAGGGGAAGGGATTTTTAAAGGAAAAACAGTGGAGGTTCCCAAGCATTCGCATTAAACGGTTAGGTAAGAGGTTTATGGGGAGGCTCTGCAAAGGGCATCTGGTCTTGAGCAATGTTAATTAAACTGCTGCTATGGAAGAGGCTCGGATTAGTGTCCTTTGAAGCAGTATCTCCTAAGCAGAAAATGCAGTAGGACCAGTGACTCCCAGCAGCTACAGCTGCCCAGACGTGTTTCACCCTGGAACCTGGGCCTCTGCTTACGCCTATGTTTCTCACTTAGGTCTTTCACAAGAAGTAGAGCTTTTAAAAAGGTGGGTATTGGGGCTGGAGAGATGGCTCAGCAGTTAAGATCACTGACTATCCTTCCGGGTTTTGAGCTCAATTCCCAGCACCCATATGGGAGCTCACAACTGTCTATAACCATAGTCCCACAGGATCCATTGCCCTCTTTTGATGTTCAGGTGCAACATGCAAACTAAACACCAGATACATAAAATATATAAATAAGTAAATCTTTTTCCAAGTTATTTTAAATGACAAACTGATAATAAAATATAAGATATACAACTTACCAAAATCAAAAAAGGAAAAAAATGTACCAATTTCACTAACTTGGGAGGTTATATATTTAAGGTTTTATTTTCAATTACGTCTATGTGTGAGTATATGCACATAAGTGCACATTCCAAGGATGCACTAGATTCCCTAGTATGAGCTACCTGACCTGACATAGGTGGTTGGAACCAAACTACAATCCTCTGAAAGAACAGTCTCTCTTAACCCAAAGCCATCTCTTCAGTCCCAAAAGGTTTTATTTAAGGTTTTATTAGGAGAAGAGGGAGAGAAGAAAAATTAAGTTATATAGTCAGCAAATTTAGACAACTTACATAAACTAATTCCTGGAATAGTCAAATTTTAAAATTCTGAAAGTTAAAAATCTGACTAGACTTACACCAAGTGAAAAGATAAATAATTTTAAAGCTCCCCATTGTTAAGTTTCAAATACTGATCAAGCAGGCTGATATACCTATTTAATATATCAAAGCAGACCTGGCCTCTAGGTTCTCCCAGAATCCCTCAGTCCCTACCTGTTACAGGGTATGGCTGGCACTCCCTGCCCTCAACCCTAAACTCTCCAGCTCAGGGGCTGGGCTGCCCATCTGTGAGAGGCTCTTCATTATAAAATCCAGACATCCTCTTTTGCTCCTTTTGTACCTTTGGCCTCCTGGCTGTTATACTTGGTCTTCTCTTTCCCTTCCCCACCCCATCTCCCATTGGTTCTGGGTCATGACTCTCCCACACATCTATAATAAATTTTCTCCTCCACCATACCTAGGAGCAGCCATGCCCTTTCCTTTCCTTTTTATTTCTTTTTTTTAATTCACCCACAAAGAAAAACCTGGACCCATATAGTTTCACTGATAGGACCTACTAAATATGCAAAGAAGTATTAGTGTTCCTTTGTAAAGTATTCAGGAAAAATAGAAAATGTATTGTAAATATGGTGTTACCCTAAAACCAAAGCCAGGTAAAAAGTATCAAGAAATCAACAAACCCAATATCCCTCATAAACACAGATGCAAAATTCCTTATCAAAATGAATACAAACCATATTCAACAATAAAGATTTTTTTTATTAGACCAAATTGGATTTACCCAGGAATAATAGTTTACTCTCCAAAAGGCAGTTAATGAATGATACTAACAGAACAAAAACTTAAAAACAGATAATCATTTCACTGGATAAAGGTGAAAATAAACCTCTGGGGGGGGAAATCACACACATACCCATCCTCATTAAAAGCCTTAACTAAGGCCATCAGGAAGACTCAGCAAGTAAGCATGTTTGCCACACAAATCTGTGATGAAGGCTCCTTCTCCCTGGGAGCCCTGTAAGGGTGGAAGGAAAGAACCTGTTCCACAAAGGTGTCTTCTCAACCTCACATCTGCACTGTGACACGAGTGTGCACACTCACAAATGTGTGTGCACAAATTATAAAACAACTTAAACTAGGAATAGAATGGAAATTCTTCAGTTTGATAAAGTATCTATGGAAAAGTATGGGACTAAACTAGTTACTATCACACTGTACAGTGAAGATGTACACACATGCAATGCACTTTCGACATCTCTATGCAACATCTTATTGGAGAATCTATACCATAAGTTAAGACAAGTATGAGTGAATGAATAACAGACTGGAGAGAAAGCTATAATTCTTTTCATTCAGAGAGTTGGTCCTCTACATGAAAACCATATGCAAGAGATGACTATATTTCTCTATACGAGCCATAAACTATATGAATACTAAATGAAGAATATTCCTTTTACAGGAGCATCAATAATTACAAATTTCTTTAGAAAAAAATATAATGGGCTAAAAGTAGTAAAGCATGACTTTAATCCCAAATATTCTGAATACCTCTTTGAGTTCAAGGCCAGCATAATCTATGGCAGTGGTTCTCAACCTTCCTCATGCTGTGACCCTTTAATACAGTTCCTCATGTTGTGGTGACCCCAACCATAACGTTATCTTCATAACTTTAATTTTGCTACTGTTATGAACTGTAATGTAAATATCTGTGTTTCCTGATGATTTTAGGAGACCCCTGTGAAAGAGTGGTTACAACACTCTTCTCCCTTTACCTTCCCCTCCCCAAGGGGTTGCAACAGATTGAGAACCACTGGTCTATGGGGAATTCTAGGACACCCAGGACTTCACAGAGACAGTATTTAGGAAGGAAGGAAGGAAGGAAGGAAGGAAGGAAGGAAGGAAGGAAGGAAGGAAGGAGAAAAGAAAGGAAAGAAGGAAAACCATAACAAAAGCACAAAATTTTACACTAAAATTTGAAAAAAAATGCTGAGAAAAATCAAAGATCTAATTAAACACACACATACTATATGTTGAAAGATTAAGATTCAGTTTCATTGGTGATTTTTTTTTTGCACACTCCTTTCAAACCTCAGGACCCATATTTTTCTGTGGTAATGGAAAGAACATGAAATGCTCTAGAGAGTATGGCACTGGAGTGAGGATAGAGAAAATTGTTGACAGAAAGTTTCAACAGAATTCAAAGTTTAAAAATAAACATTTACACTGCTGTTTCTTCAACTGCTATTTTTACAAAGATGTCGAGACCACTTAAAGAAAAAGAATAGTCTCTTAACAAATTATGCTAGGAAATGATAGCCACATTAATGAAAAGAAAAAAAAGCTTGAACCTTAATCGTATACATACATAATTATAGATCCTAGGTGTAAATGAAAGATAAAAAGAAAACCTACACAGGAAATCTTGGTAACCTAGGATTAGATTCCTCCAAAAATAATCTTTACATATATCAAAGAATAGTACACACATGAACACACACAAGTCAACTGGACTCCACTGAAAACTTTTGCAAACTTTTGCACTTCAAGATATAGTAGAAAAGATGTGAAGCCATGCCACAAATATAATTCTTGCAAATGATCTCTAATTTTTTAAATATCCAGAACATAAAAAGAATTTAATAATATATAGTATACAATGTATATATAAAATATATAATATACCATATATTATATAATATATTTAGTGACACATGTTTTTAAAAGGGATACTTCAACATGTTCATTATAAAAAACATGAAATATCATCCATGTAAAAAGGCAAGAATTTTGATCAATTTTTAATTAGATTTATATATCTTATTATATGTGAGTGCACTGTGTGTATGTATGTAGGGAGGGAGGGAGGGAGGGAGGTGTGCCGTGTGCATGCTGACCCTGACAGGCAGAAGAGGGCATCAGATCCCCTGGAACTGTTGTTCTTAATGGCTGTGAATCATGTGGGTGCTGGAAATCAAGCCCAGGTCCTGTACAAGAGTAACACATGCTCTTAACCGCTAAGTCATCTCTCCAACCCCTGATCTTGAAGGATAAAGTATGAAAGGAGAGAAAAAGAAAGGTACATGTATCACAAAAGTTTTTAACATTAGAATGAATGAAAAACAGCATAGCATCAATGTCCACTGTAACATGCTTTTTTTGATACTATACAATTGTTTAGGAACACTGTTTAGAAACATTTTCCACATAAATACAATAACAACAAAAAAATTAAGTAACTTTGTAATAACAACAAAAAAAATTAAGTCACTTTTCTGCAAAGCTAAGTAGCTGGTAACTCTTCCCTCTGCAGTTACTGCTAACCAAAGGCTTATTTTATTTGTCTTCATTAGCAGGCTCCGACAGTGCAACAGTGTCAAAGTTTCTTGAGCAACAACTTCAATCAGTAAACGCATGTGATATGACTTCCTTGGCTTCCAAAATCTGACCCTATTTCTCCTCACTACTGTCTAATCTACACGCTGCATGCAGGTTTTTAGCCC
The DNA here is from genome assembly GCF_011064425.1 of Rattus rattus. Lineage (NCBI taxonomy): Eukaryota > Metazoa > Chordata > Mammalia > Rodentia > Muridae > Rattus > Rattus rattus. Next base: position 173,863,457 of record NC_046154.1, on the reverse strand, counting down.
TTCCAATCCCACACATTTTCCCTATCAGTTATATCCAAAATCTTTACTACCACTATTGCTAGTGACTCCTGATTCTCTGTCTCCCAGAAACTTTTCCTCCAAAGTATTCCCTAACTTAACTCACTCCAGTTTAAGTTGAATATGTCCATATTCACCCTTAAGCTATATTTAACTAAATTATGCTGTATTCTATTTGTAGATCTATATCAGATCTCTTTCCTACATGTCCCAAAATATATTCACATTTATCCTTATACCATGTACTGTATTAAGTCACAAATACTTCATCCATTTCCCCAGCAGACAATATGGTGCTTAAGATGTAGAAAATAAGGCACTTAAGACAGTCCAGCCTTACTCTCCATTTCCCCAGTGTTTAATATAGTGGAGGACATGTAAAAAAATTCAAATGACTGACTAAACCAATTAACGGCAAAAATATAAGTTGCATACAATTTCTCAAAGAAGTATTGAAAGTTATTTTTTCAAATGAGAAACAGAAGAAGAAAGATTAAGGGACTTATTATCTTTGTTTTCTACTGCTGTGATGAAACATTGACCAAAATAACTTGGGAAAGAGTTTGTTTGTTTGTTTTGTTGTTTTCTGAAACAGCCTCACCACATAGCTTTGGCTGGCCTGAAACTGAGTATGTAGACCAGGCTAGCCTCAAACTCATAGAGATCTACCTGCCTCTATCCTCAGTGCTGGCATTAAAGGGGACACCATACTAGCTGGTTTACTTCAGTGTATACTTCCAGGTAACAACAGTCCATCCCTGAGGGAAGTCAGGGCAAAAACTCAAGGCAGGAACCAAAGCAGAGAACGTGGAGAACTCTTGATTACTGGCTTGCCCAGCACATTCCAGGACCACCTTCCTATGGGAAGTACCACCCACAGTAGGCTGGGTCCTCCCACATCAATCACTAATCAAGAAAATGCCCTACAGGGCTTGCCTACAGCCCAATCTGATATAAGCAAATTCCTCAATTGAGCTTCCCTCCTTCCAGATGACTCTAGATCGTGTTAAGTGGAGGGGAAAAAAGAAAAACAAAACACCCACTCAAGCTGGTCTCCTGGACCTGATTCCCTTCTCACAAAACCACAATCTATGAAATTATGTTTACTGGTCTAAGTTTCCATGTAACTCTGGGAGTCACACAAAAAAGCATATTTCACTCCATTTTTAGCTAGCAATATAAGCTAGCTAAATATAAACAATATAAGCTGTAGAAAAGACTGATGTTAATAATAACTTTTCTACAGATTTTTGGTTGATCCAGTCTTTTCAGATATTCTTTATATGCACTATTATTCAAAACATTTATAATGCATCTCTGAAAAATAATGTACAAGAATTAATGTCAGCACCCTGAAAAATATATTCCAGATCATATACTGTATGCTCTTTAGTACGATGTCTGATTTAAAATAAAACGTGATGTAGATGAGAGAGATAAATGTGAACACCAGAGCTAGGACTGTGCCCTGAAAATCCCTATAGTTTTCAGTGGTTGCTATGTTTTATTGTAACCATGTTACTGGGCAACAACTTAGAAGCAAGGCTGGAAAGATCACCTAACACTGAAGCCAAGAAGATTTAGAAAAATATTCCAATATCCAACTTTACCTTCTTATACCTCCCCCTTAAGCCACTCTTGGCTATGAGCATCAGACATGGGATTTATGGCAAGCTTATTAAAGTTACCTACGATTCTAAAAGTCATAGTTTGAGAATGACAAGTACTTTCCAAAAAGGAAAGATCAGACTTTAGGTTCCTCCTAGCTCTCAATTTTAATTCTTAAAGTACTTTAAAGTCATAATATTCAGAAAGCAACAATAAAGCATTTTCTAGCTTCCTTGGTTTCTCTCCTGGAATACTGCTCACACACAAAAGAAATAGCACTAAACTTGACATGACAGTCAGTGATCTGTGATCCAGAAAAGATAGTCCTGACAGAAGACAGGCAGGCCATGAACTTCAGAGGACTGCTAATTTAGGAGAAGCAGATTAAAGTATTGACACAGTTTTATACATTAAGTGTTGGCTGGGCAAAACACAGAATGGAAAGACATGAAATGAGATGGAAAGAGACCAGGAGAATGCAAGAGGAAGAAAGGAAACGAAGATTAATGGGACTCACATTTTAAAACTAGGGCTCTTCTAGGGAAGAACCAGGAAATTGACCAAACTCACCATGCCCCATGGGAGTAGAGCCAGAATTCCTGAGAGAGTTCTTAGTGATGCTAATGTCATGGGAAATTCTCAAATATTCATTCATACTTTCTAGGAACAAAACCTTCCCTTTTGATTCCAGTGATTTCCCCACTCTTTATCTCCCATCTTGTGGTCTATTACTATGTTCTGACTTCTACTGTACTACAGGAAGAGTCAGAGATTCAGATGGACATTTGTCAGTCAAGAAACATCCTTCAACAACTTCTGTTAAACAAAGGACATCCTCATGAAAGATGTTAATCTAGTCAGGAAGACAACAACAATCTAAGTGTCAAAGAAAATGATTCACAAATATGTACTACAGAATTTCAAATGTCATGGTTAAGTTGAAAAGGTGTAATTTAGTTTAGTTTTTTGTTTTGTTTTGTTTTAAGGAAAAAAAGTGGGGCAGGGTAGAAAGAAATTAAGACTGATACAGGAAGGAGAGAAAACAGGTTTGGGCCAGAGAGAGGGCTCAGCAGTTAAGAGCACTGACTGCTCTTCCAGAGGTCCTGAGTTCAATTCCCAGCAACCATATGGTGGCTCATAACCATCTATAACGGGTTCTGGTGCCCTCTTCTGGTGTGTCTGAAAACATGAATAGTGTATATAAAGTAAATAAATCTTTAAAAAAAAAAAAAAAAACTCAAAAGAAAACAAGTTTAAAGGAAACAGTTTGGACCAAGGCACTGTTTCCATAATGAGTAAAGTTTGGAAAGCCACAGTGAGACAGCTGTGAAGTCACTATAAGCTAAACACTCAGCTGCGATGGGGACAGACTGGAGAGGTGGCTCAGCAGTTAGAGGCCCTGCTGCTCTCAGAAGACACCACAAGTCTCAGCCCCTATGTAGGTAACTGCCAATACCTCCAGCACTAGTCAATGGCTCATAACATCAACCTCAGCGTTTGAAGGGCACAGTTAGTGAAAGCTAAAATGAAATCTACAGAGTTTTAGTAAGGGTGCATAAATCTGATGTTCCAATTTCTATTGCTGATAGTTTGAATTTAAAGGCATCATTTGTCACAGTTTCAAATTGATGTCATGGTGGCTTCACACATGTAGTCTCAGCACTGGGAAGACTGAACCACAAGAATTGCTGGATGTTTAAAGTTAATGAGAAGACATAGTGGGCTCCAGATCAGCCTGAGCAAAGTTACAAGACCAAGCTTCAACTTCAAACAACAACAAATAAAAATAAAAAGGCAAACAACAACAAAAAGATCATTTAAGCCAATCATTGAGGCTTGTGGTCCCCTCCCCATTAGGTCCCAAGAAACTCCTTTTCCCAAAGTTTGGCATTTAGACAAAAACGTAAGATAGTTCCTACAAGCTAAAAGGGGTCATTCTTCTTAACTCTGGCAAAAAGGACCCAAGGCTGTTCCATAAACCTAAGCCTGAGGTGCCTATAAGCACATTGAGATCTCTGCCAGCCTCTAGGCTCCCTCAATCCCTACTCACAAGTACCTGCTACATACCCTGGCTGGCATACCCTCCCCAGGCCCCTTCCCTAAACCTCTCCAGCCCCTGAGCTTCCCTTCCCTTCCCCCAGCTTCTCTTTCCATATAACCTCAGTCAACTTGACTGCTTACTCTCTCGACTCTTGGTTCTGCTTTACACTCCACTCCTGGACCTCTCTCCTCTTTCCTTTCTTGCTCTCCCCACTCTTCCCCTCTCATGGCCCCGTCTATTCTGTTGGCCATGTTTAGTCTAGACCCTTCTTGACGCCTCTGGCTGCTCTCTCCTTTACACCTACAGAAAATCCTCTCCTCAACCATACTGGGAATAGCTATAGACTCATTCTCATTCAGTCCTGGACCAGGAGGCTGAGGCAGAAGAATTGCCAATTCAAAGCTAGCCTGGGATACAAAGCTAGACTATGTCTTAAATGCTTTCCCCACCATATAGAACACTTAATAAAGTAAATTAAATTAAAAACTTAGTTTACCACTCAAGTTATATATTTTAAGGGTTCAACAAGCGGAGACCAAGGCTATTGTTAAACCAAGGCTTAAAAACTTGTACCGTTTTGCCATCTCTCAAATGTATGTAACTTAAATTGCTATCATCGTGCTATTTGAGAATATTATTAAATACAGCCTGCATATTTTATCTCATTAGAAAGGAAATACTCAAAGAGAAACACCCAGCGTACTCTGGGATAAATAACAACCAAAAGGAACTCAAATCCCTTTCCAACTCTCCAAAGAGTCTTGTGTGACAACAGAAAAATCAAAGCATTCTAATAATTCTAAATAAAACTGACTTGGAATCAAATCTGAATACAAAAAGCGACAAACGTAACCACCTATAAGCTAAAAGCATAAATCTGGAGAACTCCAAACTCAGATTAATAGGCCACATTTACTTATGTTCTAGTTGAATATTAGACTTGTTTACGATGATGTTGCTTGGTAACAGAAGCACAGCTTTAACCTACTTAGTTCTTTAGATCTCAATTTAGTACTTTATACTAACAGCCTGATCCTATAATGAATTACATATTAAAAAAATCGGAACAAATTTATCCATATCCTCAACATCTTTGAATAGAAGTGGCCTGATAATTGAAAGGTAAGACTTTAAATTTGTCTTTAAAGACACTTAGATGCCCTCTAGGGCATTTTTAAAAAAGCCAAGTGTCCTTTTATTGTACTCAGAAACTGGACTTAGAACTTGTCAAAGTACCAAGCCCAAAATACACTTCCCACACTTCAGACCTTACCTCAGCAACATCCGCAAACAAACTGCTACAACTATCTTTAAGGACAAGGAAAATGACGACAGCGTAGCTTTTCCGCCACAAATTAAACTGGGGGTGTTTTACATTAACCCCATTACTCTGCTAGCTATCATGCCGCAGTGCACCAAAGAGCCCGGAAAGGAGTTTCACGTGCTTTTAAAAAAGAAAAAAAAAAACCCGGGCCTGCCTTCCTAACACGCGCTTCCACTTCTTCACCAGGAAACAAAACCGGGGTTCAAGGGCGGACGCGGAGGAGTGCTGCAGGATTCCAAGCAGACGCCCAGCATGCCTAGAAAGCGAGGTGACTTACCAAACTCACACACGGTCCTAGTAGCGTGCCCTAGCACAGCAGCCGCGCTCGCCCCCCTGGGTCCCCGGCACAGCTCCGACCACCGCCACCCACACCGCTCTGCTCGCTCAGGCATTGGGGCCGAGGGGTCCAGACGGTCCCACCGGCTGGGGTATCGGCCCAGCCCGCCACGTCTGGAGCGGTCCAGGCGGCCGCTCCCGCCGCGGGGGTGGAGACAAGCCGAGGAGCCGGGCTGTACCCGAGGGCACCCACTCCAAGGGAAGGTTGAGGTAGCCGGGGAAACTGGGAGGGCCGAGAGGGCGGCGGCTGCAAGCCCGGCTCCTCCTCCGCGGCCCGGCCTCCTCAGCAGACACGCCGCCCCCTCAGCCCGCCGCCCGCCACTCCGGAGCAGACCTGGTCCCGAGCCGCGGCAGCGCGCGCGGCAGGAAGTCCCGCCCCCGTGCTACGTCATCGGCACTGCGCACCGCCCCAGGGCCCGAGCCGTTGGTGAGGAAAGCGGGCGACGGTTGCGCGGGCAGCCGCTGCTACTGTGGGAAAAGTGCGGACGCCACTCTGGGACGTCCCTGTGGGCCGCACCAAAGCCCGCGAGCCCGGGAAACCGCAGGTCTCGCCTCACGCCCGACTCCCCGTGGGTTGAGGGACTCCCTGCCCTTGTCCCGCCCAGGTTACACTTCCTTCTCTGAGAGCTTGGACGGTGCTCTTAGCCGCCACCTCTATCACTGCCCGCCTGTCATCATGCCTGCTGGGCGGGTTTTCGGGCTCTGGCACCCAGTCAGCCTGCAAGTACGGAGTCGCCTCAGCTTGCCAACAGGGAAGTCAGGTCAGGACCCCCTTCCTGCCCCAGTTCCGTCCTGTAAGCCCATCTACTCTTAGGTGTATAACAGGGCGAGCTCCTGGTCTCCATGCTGCAAACTAAATTGACACTTGGTGACAGCTTTGATATTTGTGACCTAAAGGCTGAAATAAACTAGGCTTACAGCGTTTCAAGGCGATGGGAGAAACAGGCATCCGGTCTATACCCATGTTTGCTGAATGCCTCCTTACTGTGGGCTTGGATCTTGACGGTGTATTGTGAAGCATAGCTTATGTTTGCCCATGAGATAACTATATCCAGCCTCTGGATAGATGGTAACTGAGCTGTCGCATTTTTCTTGAAATAGGAGTGCATACTATTATGGGTGGGTTATATAAAAGAGACACGCGGGAGACACATTCACAATCAGAATGGAGAAAGCAGAAGTCTGTGTGTGTGACATTGACAGTAAAAATTTGCTGAACACCTATATCAAGTGCCGCAGCATTTTTAGAGATTATCTGAACCCCTAGTTCTGTAGATTCAATTATGTTTTATGGTTTCCCCAGATCCTGAAATCAAATCAAAACAGTGAAAGTATCCGTTAAAAAAAAAATAAATCACTGAAAAGTGAGAAGACTGGAGAAATGACTAGCGAGTGAAGAAAAGCTTTATTTCTCACACAAGAGTAAATGCTAGATGAACACTTAAAAGAAAAAATTAAACCATTAAAAATAGGGGAAAATCCGTTGTGGAGAGATGGCTCAGTGTTTAGAATGCTTGCTGCTTTCCCAAGGACCTATATTCTGGTCCTAGAACCTAGGTCGTGCTGCTCTAATCTGCCTTTAACTACAGCTCTCAGGGGATCCGACACCTTTGGCCTCAGAGCACCTACACTTATGTACACCTACCCACATAAAGACACAGTAAAAGTAGTCATATTTTTAAGTAGAAATTCAAAGTGAATACATAGATAACCTTGAGGTTAGAAAGGTCTTTTCCAAGTATGAAACTATAAGAAACAACTAAGATTGTAATACACCCACAAAACTGAAAATAGTGAACTATAGAAAAATATATCCATACATGTGCAAAGAAAAATTATTCCCAACATACACCTCTTAGAAAATCAATTATAAATTTCAACACCTAAATAATAAAAATCGACAAAAGAGAAGTGTCACATGTCTGTAATCCCGGCACTCTAGCTACTGGGGTAGGAGTTTGACTCAAAAGAGAAAATAATCCATATATATCGTGATTTCAAGAAAAACACCCAGTTAATAAATGAAAAGTTGTCTACCTTCCAAACATTTCATTTGCTTATCGGTATTGACAGAGCTGTGAAAATACAGTCCCTTTGTGACTACTGGTGTGAGGGCAATAACAGTCCATCCTGATTTATTAATATAAGCATCATCCTCTGTCCCACTTAAAACAAGATTCCTGGGGCTGGGGATTTAGCTCAGTGGTAGAGCGCTTACCTAGGAAGCGCAAGGCCTGGGTTCGGTCCCCAGCTCCGAAAAAAAAGAACCAAAAAAAAAAAAAAAAAAAAAAGATTCCTGAGGATCTTACCACGGTTATATTCCATATTCAGTGTATGATATCACTAGAACAGAAGAGAATTATGGTGTGTGCAGACAATAGAATACTCTTGGCCCATTAAAGCATTGTATTACATATGTCCATGGACTCTGGGTCCTATTTGTCCAAAAGAAAGAGCAAACTACAGATCACAGTGTACAGAATATGAATTCACATATGTGGATGAATAGAAATATGAGTACAAAACTGAAAAGACTGAGACTGCCTTTTATCTTTTGGATGTTTTAACCTTGTGTAAGGTTTTTTGAATTTATAAATTGGTTATTTTATGAAAGTGAGGTCGTGTTATGTTTTTTAATTAAAGATGTGCAGGGAAAGAAGCAGCGAACTGCAGGCCTACACAAGTATGCGACCTTGGAATCTGAATACAGGTTGTTTTTGGTTTTTGGGTTTTTTTTTTTTTTGCCATAAATTTTACTATAACTTACTTGCAGACCTGATCACTAACTCATCACATATCTTGATTCCCACTCCTGTATTCTCTGTCAGTCAGGTATTTTTTATTATCTTGTAATTCCCTCTACCACTGGATTACTTTTGCATTCTCCTTACATTTATCTTTCTGCTATGTATTACACATTTCCTTTCTCTTCTAGCATTCATTATGTATTTGTAAATTCACACACTGTTAAGTCCCAGTGCTAATAGAACTATGTGGAATTTAAAGAGATACTTGGGTCACTTATGCTAGTAATAATTAAAATGAAACAGACAACTTTCTCTTTTTAAAAAAACTGCGGGGTTGGGGATTTAGCTCAGTGGTAGAGCGCTTGCCTAGCAAGCACAAGGCCCTGGTTAGGTCCTCAGCTCCGAAAAAAAAAAAAAAAAAAAAAATAAAATTAAATAAATAAATAAATAAATAAATAAAAATTAAAAAAACTGCCAAAGCTGCTGTGAGGTTGGGGAAGAACTCCATGACATTTGCCATCCTGTGTGAGACCCAGGAGAGGAAGGGTCAGCAGCAAGCAGAAGCTGACACAGGCGGAATGGAACACTTAAATAACTCAGTAGAGAACAAATTGGATTTGTAATCAAAACCCTAAGCGGGAACTCCAGGCCCATATGGCTGTACTGATGACTTCCATCAGCACCTTAGGTAATGGGTTCCAGAGCTACCCTGTTTCAGAAAAATAGTTTCATGAGTTCAACATAACCTTAGTACCAAAATTTGCCAATAACATTTTATAAGAATATTGATTCTTCATAAGCACAAACATTTAAATTCTTAAATATTAGCAAACTGAAGTTGACAATATAAGATAGCATGACCAAAGAGGATGACATTTAATACAAGGCAAGATCTCATACCATTCATGAAACAAGAATAAAAGCCATAGTCCCATAGGTGCAGAAAAATATTTTACAGAATTCAAAACTCAAGGTTAAGAAGTCACAGCAAGCTAAGAACAGAAGGGAACTCGAGCAGATTGGTTATCTTTTGAAAACTTAGTGGTAAAATAGGAAACCTGATTCCACTAAGATCAGGAATAGCATTAACACAAAAGTTTCTACAGCAGGTGAGGTGGTACTCACTGTAGCCTCAGCTACTTAGGAAAGCAAGATGTGATGATGATTACTTGAGCCTTTGAGTTCAAGACCATAGCAAAAGAAAAAAAAATCTCAAAAAAGAAAAAAATATTGTTTCCACACTCCGTTGAGGACCTAGGAGACCCCAGTCAATGTAATTAACCAAAAAGGAAGTCTATAGATTAGAAAAATTCAACTCCTGGTTTCAGAACTTGTTACAAAGCTATAATGAGATAGTGCCAGGAAGATTGCCCTGTGGATAAAGTACTTTTTGTTGCATAGGCATGAAGTCCTGAATTCAGATCTCTACCACCCATGTAAAAGCTCGGCACAGGAGCCCTCATCTATAGTCCAGATGCTCGTGGTTTTCAGGCAGGTCCTGAAGGGTCATAGGTCAGCTAGTCTAGACAAAACAGCCAGCTCCAGATTTAGTGAAACTCCCTCTCAAAAAGTGAGATGAAATGGGGAGAGGAAGACACCTGACATAGACCTCTGCTTTCTACACATGAGGGAACAGACAAGCATGGGGGGGACACGAGCATGCAGGCACACACGCAAGACAGTGCTGTCATAAATACAGATTGTAGATACATGGAACATAACTGAAGAGTTCAGAAATGTATATGATCAGTTGATTGTCAGTAAGAGTGATGAGATACAATAGGAAAAAGAATAACTGGTACTGGGAAAACTGGATATCCACATAGGAAAGGGAATTGGGACCCTACTTCAATGCAGTTATAAAGTGGTTTAAGATGAATCAGAGACTGACATCCAGCCCCATGTTGCTTCGGATGACATGTCTGGGTCTGTGGTCCTATCAAAGATAGGGTTTGTGTTGATGTCAGAGGCCCTTGTTACCACCAAAGCCAATACAGCCCAGACAACAAAGGCCTGCTCTGGGCTATCTAAGGCCGTGTTGATATCTGAGCACTGTACTGAGCTGGCCCCAACCCTTGCCTACTACCACATGAGAGTGAGCTTGCACCACTCCTCACATGGCTACAGCATTTGGAAAAGCAGACCCTGCACCTTTCCTTTGCAGCACAATAGAGCTAGCCCTGGCATCATGGAGGTGAATGAGAGCTGACCCTGCTCCTTGCCAGCTTGGACACTGAGTGAGATAGCCAGGGCAGTGCTGGAGATCTTTCCGTGGTGAGGTGGGTGCAGAAGAACTGGTGGACTGACCGACTCAGCTACTACCAAGTCCCAGATCCAGAGCTTTGAACTGGCCCAACCTAACATCTACCCTGTCTGTGAATTGCTACACCGTGTGAAGGGGCTGGTCCTGCAGATCCACAGCTTCAGGATCTCCACGACACAGGGCAACAACAGGATATCAGAGAGGAGTCCCAGTGAGGATCCAACACTGATAATTTAGTAGAAGCCAGAGGCCTCAACTAGACCCCATGGCTCATTGGAATGAGCATATGCAAACAAAGATGTGTGTGCAAAGGATATACTGCATGACACACTGTGACACAATTGTAGCTTCCATGGCGAGATGTCTTTATTTTCCCCCTTTGGGAGGGTGCAGGAACGGAGGATGGATACAAAGAGATGGAGAGATGAGTGGGTCAGGTGCATGATGTGAAATTCACAAAGAATAAAGAGTTTAAACAATTCTTTTAAAAAGACCTAGACTATATGAGATTCTGCCTTAAATAAATGAACAAATGACCTAAAATTTTAAATGAGTAAGAAATTTTACAAGAATCCTGATTAAACAAAGAATATTCACTAGTCTTTAGTGACAAGAAATGCAAGTTCAAACTGTAGTGGATTCCATTCCATGGCACACATGGAGGAGTGCAGTCTGTCCTGTGTAACCCAAATGTCAGTGACTATGTGAAGCAGCTGGGACTCACACAGCACTGGTGTTTAGTGTACCATATGTTAAAGAACTTTCACAGCTTCTTTAAAGTTAAACGTCAATCTAACCTATGTATGATCCATTAATCTCAGTTACTTGACTAAAATGAAATACAAGGTTGCAAGAAAACTACATGTTTAGAACAGCCTTATTCATAACCAAAAGTAGCCATGTAACTATCAGAGGAACACAGATAAAATATGAAAAATATATATAGTCACACACTAGACAAGTCAGCAATAAAAGGAACATGGATAAATCTCACAAATATTTTCATAAACAGAAGCTGGACATTGCAGAGTACATGATAATCTTGTTCCATTTGTACAGAATCCAAGAGAAGGAGAAGTTTTATAAATTTCAAAGTGATTTTAAGACACAGCAACATGGTAAGAAAAGAGTCTAAAGGTTTTGAATGATTAAGAGGTTCTATATTTTGTCTAAGTGATTGAAATAATACTGTTCTCAAAATTCACAAACTGAGTAAGATTTGTGCATTTTTCTATATTAACTATACCATAATAGTTTATATAGTTTAAAGCATTAATAGAAATTATACCTTTCCATTCACTGAAATATAATAATGTCTGCTAGGAAGACTACTCCCTTCCTGATAGCAAGATACCCTAGAAATCTGATCAGCATTTAGGACATTGCTTAGTGTTCCCACTTTCAGGGGGAGTGAAGCACAAATCAGCCCTCAGGACCAATGGGTAGAAATCCATGGCTTTTGTGAGATAGAAAATATCCATTTGAAAAGTCTGATGAAAACATAAAGGAAATTATTTGAGAGACAGAAGGAGACCAGCAAGAGGGGAGTAGGAGAAGACTGGTGAGACAGCTTCACAGGGAAAAGTAATTGTCACACAAGCTTGAGTTCCATCTGAGGAACCCACCTAAAGGTGATAAAAGAGACCCCATAAAGTTGTCCTTGAACCTTCAAATGTGTGCCATGCATGCACATCATGCACACACACACACACACACACACACACACACACACACACACACACACACTTCAATTGTAAAAAGAATGGGAAAATGAAAGAAGGAGAGGACAAAGTATAATGGCATACACATAAATATATGAAAATGGTGTAATGAGGCACATTTATATGCTCGAACAATTTAAATTTAACCCATCTATATGCCTTTTCATTTAAAAAATACCCAGGGTGAACATGATAGCAAAGTCATACCAAACATTAGTCTTTTAATACTAAAAAATAATTTTAGCCAGGTATGGTGGCACACGCCTTCAATTCCAGCACTGGAAAGCAGAAACAGGTGGAGTTTGAGGCCTTTCAAGGCCAGCCTGGTCTTCAGACCAAGTTCTAGGACATTCACAGTTATACTGAGAAATCATATATATGTATATGAATTGTACTGAGTATATCCAAAATTTTTTGTCATTCTTTAAGTACATAGTAATTGTAGTAGGTTCATAAGTGTGTCATAACAAAAAACGTAAAATGATGAAGAGTTTATTGAACTGTTGGGGATATTATTGTGCATAATGAATTAATTGACCTGTTGATTTTGGGCCACTAGTGAAGTAACACACCACAGCAAGGAATACATAGTTCGGTGGTTCTCAACCTTTGGGTTATGACCCTATTCATAGGGGTCTCCTAAAACAGAAAAACACAGAGATTTATAATATAGCAAAATTAGAGTTATAATGTAGCAACAAAAATAATTTTATGGTCAGATATAACCACAACATAAAGAACTGTACTGAATGGTTGCAGCATTAGGAAGGTTAAAAACCACTGGCACAGTTGAGCAGAATTGCTCAAGTTCATAGGTGAGAAGTGAAAGAGAAATAGGAATGGATGGGCTGGGGTTCCACTATTCTCTTTTAGGACATAACCCCCATACTAAAGAACTCCCAGTAGGCCCCATTTTGTAAAGGCTTTACTATCTCCCCAAGTTATGATACACTGTTTGCCAAATGAAATTTCAGGAGAGCATTTAGGATCCAGATTATAACAATAAATAATATAGTTCTAATTTTAAAGAAAAAAGAATTTCTTTAAAATTTAAAGAATGCAAGAGAATATATATGTTATATACAATTACATTTTCTAAAAGGGGCTTGAACATCTAAATTTTCTTATCCATAGGGCATCTGGGACCCAATCCCAGATAGACAGCACTATACACACACAGAGAGAGAGACAGAGACAGAGACAGAGAGACACAGAGACAGAGAGACAAAGAGACAGAGATTGTATGAGTACACTGTATCTGTCTTCAGACACACCAGAAGAGGGCATCAGATCCCATTACAGATGGTCGTGAGACACAGTGTGGTTGCTGAGAATCGAACTCAAGACTGCTGGGAGAGCAGTCAGTACTGTTAACCACTGAGCCATCTCTCCAGCCCTGAACAGCATTACTACCACAAGAAATACATTCAAACTGCAAGGGGAAAAATGAGTATCCAAACAATAATAAATGAGCTAGTCTACTATGGTAGAAATGGTATGCTACCATTGGAAATGCTATAAAATAAAGGCTTTGGTATTATCAAAGTTCACATTACTAATTCATGGGAAAATAGGACGTTTAGGTTAGAATTGTTTGATAGGTGTGTATGTGTGTAACTCGGGAAAACGAAACAGTTCAAAATGTACGCACACTTTCCCTTCATCTGTCTCCTCCTCTCTCCCTTTCTCTCTCATACCTATGCTTCCCCTCAAGTTTTCATTCATTGGTCCTCTTCTCTCCTCTTTCTTTCTCTCCTCTAGACCAGATTTCTCTGTTTTCATAACTGATACTCAAGAAGCACTTCTAACACTACCCCTGACACACATCCCTGTTTTTCCACCTCTCATGACCACGAAATCCTAAAATATGTACTGAATTGAATATCTGTTTCTGTACTGTGGCTCCTTGAAGGACCAGAAATCATGATACTATCTAAAGGGCTTGGTCCAAACCCAATTTTCATCCCCTTGGGTAGTAATGTTCTCCCATGAAGATGCATGAACTAGGTAATTAGTTCTTTGAAAGAATAGGAAAAAAACGTGTTTACCATGATTAGTGAAAAGGGAGGGGGGATTTGTCATATAGCCAGGTGTAGGTGGTGGCACACACCTTTAATCCTAGCACTTGGGAGGCAGAGGCATGCACATCTCTGAATTCAAGGCCAACCATGGCTACAGAATGAGTTCCAGGGCAGCCAGGGCTACACAGAAAGACCCTGTCTTGAAAATGCAAAAGGGTTTACTACACACACACACACACACCTATCAGACAACTGTAACCTGAAGTTTTCCATTCTGTTATAGAGGACTCTGCCTACTGTTGGTTACTTCACAGCACCTCTACTTTCAAAGAACATCTTCCTGAGAATAAACATGAAGAGTACTGTGACTGTAAAACATCATATTGACAGAGAGTTCAAAGGGTGGGTTATTTACAGAGATGTCTCTATCCATTCTATACTGATGTTTTTCTAGTTTACTATGGAGATGATTGCTTTCTAACTTTTTTCTCTGAATTCTGAAACTATCTAGCCTCTTTGATACTTACAGCCTATTCTATAAAGGTATCCATTTCAACTGAAGATCAAGAACTAGGATAGAGAATGAATAGAAAAAGAACCAAGAGAATAAAAGAGAGAATGCTCAGTCTTCTTTTTTTTTAAACTTATGAGATCTCTTCCAACTCTAAAATGTTGTGATCTTAATCACACTCTTGAGTTGTTCTCAAAGAAGTGTTTTATAAATTACACGTTGCTTCAAGATTGGGAACCAATGCTATGTATAGCATTTTAAGGAGAATCCTGGAATACTAAGCATCCTTCACTGCAGAACTTAGTTTGAGTTCTGGAAGAAATAAGCAAGATAGAATTAGGCATGCATGGTATTGATAAAAAGGAAATGGGGTTTAAGAACAAGGGAAAAAGAGGTGAACTGGGAAAGTCTTCAGACTAGTTTAACCCTTACAACTGTAAGAAAGCCTTGGCCATATCATAAGGAGGCTCAGATGTATGGGGAATGACTTTTGAGGGGTTCCAGTTTGGACAGACACTGCTTTGCTCAGCCATTGGTGGGGAGCAATTCAGGAAGATTATAGCTTGTAGCTTAAAGGCTGTAATGAATCCCCAAGATGCAACACTTGGGAAACTGTTGGTTATAGCGCTCTCTCTTTCTCTCTCTCTCTCTCTCTTTCTCTCTCTCTCTCTCTCTCTCTCTCTCTCTCTCTCTCTCTGCGCAGAGAGAGATATATAGATATATTGATAATTGATATATAGAATCTATAGATTAGATGATGGATATATATCGACAGGTAGATACATACTACATATTGTATACATACTAAAATATATATTACAAATAATACAAAATATAAAAATAATTGATATATGGCAAGGTGACTGTTTTGATGTTTTCCCTTTTATCTCCTTTTCTTTTCAACCAGAATACTGGATACAGAATAAGAAAATTTGGGAGATTAAAACTCAGAAGTTGAGCTTCAGCCCGGAAAACAAGATGAGGGATCTTTCCAGCCTGCACCAATGTTCACATTTCTGATTGAATTACAAGGTTTTTCTTGTTTCAAACTCAGAAGCCCTTTGGAAACTTTGGGGGAAATCTCACCACATCCTTTAAATCTTGCTTATGGTTAGCGGGGTAGATACACTAGAACTCAGGGAAGTATCTCAGCCTCCAGTATCCGTAGCCTTGCCATAAATCTACCTAAGGTCTCCTGCCCCGGCCTTGCTGTCTATCAGTGTGGTGTGTGTTCACAGTTTTACTTTCCCAGCTAGCCATCTTTTCCTGGATGGTCTTAAACTATTTGCTGAGTTTGGGGGTTTTTTGTTTTGTCTGATTGGATTTTGTTTGTTTTGTTTATTTTGCAGAGCGTTTTCAGACTTTTCTGTTAGGTGAATTTTACATTACCATTAAGAAATGGTTTCCAAGTTGTACATTGCCCAGTAACTGCCTCTCACTATTGTAGTTTTGATGGTACTTTTGGTATTATTTTAATTTTGGGTCTTGATCTTTGGACATGAAGCACACCATTATTAGTTTCTGCTGGAGATATTTATGTGTGTGGTGTGTACACTTGATCACATGTATGTCTGCACAGCTGTGCACATGGGTGTAGAGGACAGAGGTTGGCTTGGGGTGTTTTCCTCCATCACTTTTTGCCCTTAGTTTTTGACCCAGGGTTTCTCACTGAACCTGTAATTCATCAGCTCAGACAGGCTGGCTGCCAGTGAGTTTCCCAGACTGCCTGTCTCTGCTGTCTCAGGCCTGAGGTTATCCGCCATATTGGATAAGCACTTTACTAGCTGAGTCGTCTACTCCACCCTGTGGAAACAGTGTTGCTAGAGGATTCTTATTTGGGTCTTTCTTCTTCTTCTTCATCTACTTTATCTTCTTCTTAAGTATCCTTTCCTGGCATTTGTTACATCACAAGCTTTTGTATCTGTATTTCTTGACTCCTTCATGGTTATTTCAGACCAACTTTCCCTTTTTGTCATCCTAGCAGGGACTCTTAAACCATCATGTATGGGAAGCTGCTCCTCCATGACCTCTATGGGCCTCTCCTCTTGAGAAAGTACTTTATTAAGGCAAACTACAGCTCCTGTCACTCAACTGGTTTCAGGGCTGCAAGTGCTACTTATCATTCTCCTCCACAGTCAATGGCAAGTTCTAATTCCCTTCGGTTGTTTCTTCCATAAGCCTAAGGGCTTAGCTTGTATGACCCAAATCCTCATTCCTGATTTTTAAAAAAATGTAATTGGTAATTATTTACACCTCACTGGAATTGCTGCACCTGTCCTTCCCCAGTTACAATTTGTAATCAAAACGTTCCCAAATCAATCACCTATATGTGTCCCTACCTGGCATCATTTTGGTTTCCTATTGCTCTAGCTCAGTTACCACTGCCAAGATGGGAAATCCTTGCCTGCTCACACCTGGATCCAGAGTGCAAAATGTCCACATAGTACTCTAACTTAGAGTCTAATGGGACTCTCACTGTGTCTCCTGGCAGAAATGCATGCCATTCGGAAGCCAGGACTTTTATACCTTCAATGTGGGGACAGGAAAGTGTCCCCTGACAAGTCAGTAGGACTGGGGTTGAGTGGGGTTGTTTCTGCTTTCTCTGTTTTGTTCTTGGAGCCATGTGTTTGTTCTCAGCAGGACAGTAATTGAAGTCAGTGTGCGTACTGCTTCCTAAAGGATGGCACTTAACCCTCATGAACTCCCGCTTCTGAACTGGCACTTCCGTTATCCCATAGTACAGTGAGAGCAGATGCTAGGGTTAGACAGCCAGGTCAGAAACACCGAGGAAGGTAAATAAGAAGGCTTGCACCTGGCTGTGAAATAGCCAGCCTGACCAGGTAAGAGAAGAGGCAGAACACTGGGAAAACCCAAACCTCCTGAGATGTTTCATCTGTGCCTAAGAGCCCCACCCTCCCCTGTAGGAACATGTGCAGGTATTCTTGCCCTTTTCCCTCCCTGTAGGAACATGTGCAGGTATTGTTGCCCTTTTCCCTCCCTGTAGGAACATGTACAGGTATTGTTGCCCTTTTCCCTTAGTGAACATCTAAAATTTACAGATAGTTAAACCTTCATGGATAAGCATGCATCTAATTGTAACAGACTGAATTGTGGGTAATGGCTTCTGAGAAAGCTTCCGCTTTTGTAGGAGGGCAACCTCTCAATACTGCTCCAGGAATAGACAAAGGAGACCTGGTGGACAACATCCAGACATCCCTGGGCCATTGCCCCTTGGCTCACGGTACCCTCCCATCTTGCCTTTGCCTTCCCATCTGCTACAGCACACCCCAACAACTTGTTTCCCTTACCTGTCCCCTAATGTGAATCTCTTTGCTTGAGATTGGAGGACATGTGGAAGGAGGCATCTCTAACACCGTCAGTAGGTTGCCAGGTGATCTGTCAGGCTGAATGACCCTGTTGATTCCCTGGCCATGAGTTCACATACCTTTTTACTGTGAAGTAGGTCCTGTTTACATGCTCTCTTGAATTGGACCCCATACCTGTGGATCAGGCATTCTTTAAGGTCCTAAGTAATGATAATATATGCTAAAGCCCTGAAAGGCAGAACAACAAATCCATACCCAGAATAAGATTTATCCCTGTTAGGATAGACCACTAGCCACTCCAAAATGGAAAGAGTCCATTTATTGACCAGGTATTGATTTGTCTTGAGTAATACTGTGGTATTGGGAACACAGTGTAGGTTTTTGTCCCTAGCAGTTTCTTTAGAAATAGATGTAGGTATGGATTGGCTTTTGTAGCTGGGAATTTATGTTGTGACTCATGTATAGCCTCCTGTGCAAACATGACTACTCATGTGTTGTCATAGTGACAGCTCTAGAGTAGGCCATGACAAATGCTTTGCTTAACACCAACTGACAGACTCCGTTGTTGGTTTGAATTGTTCTGTTTCTCTTTCATGATTGATGGTCTAGTCAGAATGAACATGTCATTAGCCACTAAGCAAGACAGGCTCCTTTAGGGACAGAATCCTGTGTTGATGCACCTTCAGGGTATCCTTGCTTTATTTGCAGCTAAGGCTTTATGGCAAGAGCAGCAGAACATTCCCTGAGGCGTGTGTCTCCTATGTCTGTTTTTAAAACTATGACCTTACCCTGATGCTCAGGGATGTGCTCCTTAACTATGCCTGCTTATTGCTCAGCCTTGGGCCACCCCTTACGTGAGTGCGAATAGGATCTCTGAATAAAATTCCCACACTTTCTTTATTGGAAGAGCTTTGGAAAGGACACTTGTGTTCTGTCTTATCTATTACAAGTAATATTTTTCTACTCTTTATATATTGACTGTGATTATTTTGGCTTGCACTCAATGACATGGGAATCTATTATATTTGATAACGATATAATAAAAAAGATTCTCACCCCTGTGACCACACACCTTCATTTCTATACCTCTCTTCCCCACTCCACTGTCTCTGACCTTCCAGCCTTCTCTGCTGCCATCCTGTCCCTGTGCTGGGCTACTGCCAGTCCACAGGAATCTCCACAGTAGATTACTCTCATTCCACACAGCGTGAGTGAAAAGTTGTGGGGTGAAAGCTTTACTCATTAGGAAGAAGGGCCACATAAATGTAGCTTCCTCTTGTATACCAAGCCAACTTCTCTATAAATAAACAAGCCAACATCCTCTCTGAGCCAGGGCACTTTGAGGAAGATGTGCTGGTTCAAGCTCAGTACATGGTAATAGGGAACTGGGATACAAGTTCGTGCAGTTGATTCATTCCTGCTAATACAATACATTATTTACATACCACTGTGAACTGCTACTGGGCCCATCTACCTTAGGATTTAGCTCATAATGAATTTTTCAAATCCATAGATAGTAACTTGGTACCCCATGGTCAAATTTTTTGTCTTTGTCTGGTACTATACCTAGTATGATTTCTTGAAAGGAGTAAAATCCTCTGTTAAAGATATCACTTTTCTCTGTTACCTGAGACATCTGTATTGTGACCTCCATGTATATGAAAGTCCACACTGCTATAAAGCCATTTATTTGTTATTCCTGGGTGTGCTCTAAATAAAGAGCAATATTCGTTTGTGGCTTTGTTGCTTCCAGATCCCACTGTTAAGTATGAAACACAATATACTGTGTTTTATTCTGGAGGGAATGTCTCTACCTACCACTGACTTCTGGACCTCTACAAGCTTTTCATGTTGAATTCTATGATTTTTCTTAGTGTTTATCTTATATCTTCTGAATACATGTGTCTTACCAAGGGTTTCTGCTCTATAAGCAACTTCTTGTCACCCTTTTCAATCATAACATTATTGGTCCAATGTATTAGTGTGAAGTCCAGACCTCTTCTGACTATACTGTGTAGAGGGACAATTAATAGTCCTTAGGGGAAAAAAGCTAGAAATATTGTCTTTACAAGACTGTGAACTGCATGTCCTTGTTTCTGATTTAAATATGAAAGAAAACTTTTACCCAATCATTGTCCATAAGTCATGTGCCCGAAGCCTTATGCTGCCCTATCAGTGGCAGAATACCCAGCATAGTTTTGTGTGGGACCAGCACTTGGTTAAGCTAGCTGTCACAGTCTGCATGCAGTCTGGATGGTCCCCTTTCCTTGTGATAGTCTTTAGTTTCTCGCCTTACTTGGGTAGAAGACAATTTTGAGGCTCTTGGTTTAACTTTCTCACTCTATTAGCTCTATATAATAGTCCAAGTACTAATATTTCAATAGCCAATGATATCTATTATAATGAAAGACTCAGGGACCAGAGAAGTAGATTTTTTTCAGCCAGACATGAAGTATGCATTACCTACTCTCATAAACTATAACTGTAACAGTAAACTGATCTTTCAAGTATCCAGTTATCAAATATAATCAGACCTATGGGCCTGCAAATCCTTGGCTGACTGGGTAATCCCCTTCTCACAGTATAAGTATCCTGTAGAGGTACCCAAGGTCTTTTGTAGAAAGACATTTGCAGAATGACTGGAGGAAAATCGTTACAATGTACATGTGTCACATAGGGGCTTTTGAGAAAGCCTATACAGGATGAACATGCCATCCAACACTTGAAACTAACAACATTAACATTGAGAAACTAAAGTGGAAACTTAGTTTCTTTTGAAAGTCAGTTGTATCTGATGGTGTTTTGCTGGGGCAAACACTGGAAAGAATGTTGTCCTGAAACAGACACAGGTGAAAGGCTGCACCAAAAAACTAATGGTAGTGTGCTGTGGCTTCTTGCTGCTTCTGAGGACTCGGGCCACTTTGCAGAGTGAAATGAGTTGATACAGACTCACTTGGAGTTTTACTAAGTCGGACTCACATGCTGAGGCAAGACACATGGTGAGGCAGCTCCTGTGGAGGACACATGATGTTTGGAGGAAATATAAAATAGGACTCAACAGATGATGACCAGGCTTGGTTTGCTTGTAGTACAATGCCTGTTGGAATCTTTGCTGATCTTCGCTTCCCTGAGAGAGGCACAGCCAAGAACTTCTCCTGGTTGCTGGTCCAAAGCCTTCCTGCTGACTCATGCCAATTCTCCTGAGACCTGGCTGTCTCTGCTAGGTTGTGAACCACTGCTGATTTGTGTTAGATATCTCAACTCTACCAAACTAGACTGCTGGTATATTTGTGAAGTGTTCTCCAGTGGATTGAGCTGCTGCTGCTGCTGCTGCTGCTGCTGCTGCTGCTGCTGCTGCTGCTGCTGCTGCTGCTGACCTATGAGCTGAACTGCTGATTTCCTGACAACACATATGGGATTTGCTCCAAAGAACCATTTCTAAACAGGTTCACTTCCTCCGTATCCTTTCTTTTCCACTACCTGTGATGGGTGGTGGTCTACAAGGGAGGTTAAAACACTTAAGAACCAACATTAATAATAGGTTTTGAGGGCTGGAGGGATGGCTCAGTGGTTAAGAGCACTGACTGCTCTTCCAGAGGTCCTGAGTTCGACTCCCAACAACCACATGGTGGCTTACAACCATCCGGTTGTGTCTGAAGAAGGCAGCAGTATACTCACATAAAAATAAAATCTTTAAAAAAAATAGGTTTTGGAAAAAAGTTATAAGAAACAAAGTCACACACACACACACACACACACACACACACACACACACACACACAAAGTGGCTTCTGCTATGATAAAATGAGAAGGCCATAGGTCTCTCTGTGAAATAATCTTGCTTCTTCCCCAATCGAACCCATAGATCAAGGGTCTTAACAGTCACAATCAGTACAAAGGGGAGCATGACAAAGTGACACACAGGGTCACAACTTAGCAAATCCAGAATGTGGGAAAGTAATAAATGACCCAGTTCCTCAAGAACATCAATAGCAGGAAATGTGTTTTTAAAGTGATTATTTAAAAAGATGAAATATATCAAGTCAAATCTGATAGCTTACATGTGACCCCAGCATTCAGGAGGCTGAGGCAGGATCACCACAGTATAAGGCCAGCCTGGCTTCAAAGTCTGTTCCTAATGCAATAAGCAGACTCTATTTAAACTGAATCAAAGCAACTATTTTAAAATTACAAATAATAGCATGTATGAGGCCATGGTTTCGATCTGTAACATTAAAATACCTAAGGAATTAAGCTAGATATCTGATATTAAGGAATGATAAACTATTCTCGCAGGACTTTGTAATATATATATATATATATATATATATATATATATATATATATGAGATATATCATCTAGATGCCAATTGAGATTTGCTTTAAAATAATCTGGGATGGAGATGTTGATATCAGTGGGTCTCAGATGTGCAAATCAGAAGATTAAAACAAATTCCTGGGCCTTCCCCCAGAGGTTCTGATTCAGGATCTGAGATGAGGCTAATGAAGTCACATCTCTAGTAGTCTTTCAAGGTGGTGCTGATGTTGGCGTCTCTAACACCCTGGAATTTCCAACACAATCCACAGTTTCAATCGATGGCCTCTGAAGGCCTCCATTCAGGGACTCTCCTGCTACACACAGTTCACCACAAGGCCCCTCGGAGACTGTGACTAAACTTAAGAGTTTTAAAGTGAAGGGTGATTCTGCTCTGAAAACACAAAACCACTGCTGGAAGGCAGAAGCACTTTTCCAGTCTTATGAGTCAATAACCCAGAGTGGTATTAGACAGTGGTTCTCAACTTGTCCAATATTGCAACCCTTTAATATAGTTCATGTTGTGATGACCCCCAACCATAAAGTCATCAAAACTATAGCTTTGCTACTGTTATGAGTCATAATGTAAATATCTGAGTTGCCAGATAATCTTAGGTGACCCCTGTGAAAGGGTCATTTGACCCCTAAAGGGGTCCTGACCCAGAGATTGAAAACCGCTGACCTAGAAATGAAGAAGGTGTCATTGTCCTCGCCCTGCACTTTTTGATTCAAGAAACCTGGAATGGAACACAATAGTTTACATTCTTAAGATATTCCTGGCCAGTGCCGATGCTCTTTAAAATCAAAAATTACTTCTGGGCACAGCAAGTGTAATAGTTGATTCAAGGAGAAGCATCTGTATAATTGAGTTGTTGAACTAATCACTTACAGAAAGAGTGCTGACAAACACTGGTTATTTGGTCTTAGGTATTTGGTAATTATTTCTGGAAAAATAACCACTACAAAGAAAATAACATTTACTCCCAATGACAAAATTTGAGGTTTTAGGTGGAAGCTAGAGTCTTTGGGAAACATGTGTCAACTATCATGAGCATAACTACATATCAATTTCTAAAGATTTTTTTGTAGTAAAATAAGTAATGATATGAATGTAGCTATTAGCTTATTTTGTGGTGCTGTAATGGAACTCAGAGCCTTATGTGATACAATATGTGAGCCCAGCATTCCAACTCAAAGATTTGTACCTAGCCCACTGGTATGTACTTTTCTGATGCAATGATATATGTCAGCATGTCAGCTTTTGGAGGATCTACAAATATATGTTACAAAATCATGCAGCAATGACAGCTAATCAAAGGGCAAGCTACATAAACTGATGTTAATGTAACAGTATGGTACAGTTTCAGATTCCACACTATGACAAAGCTTTCTAAGAACTATCACTCACAAGTGTAATAGTACAAAGACTATATCTGTCCACTCACAGGAAGAAGATCTTGTTGTTCTTTCCCACCTGGAGACATAAGCAGCATCTATCCCTTATGAGGTCAGAATGACAAACTAAGCATGATTCTGTTGAAGTTCACTCTGGGGAACCAATAACTTTATTGGGCTTCCTTACGGAGTATAGATGAGGGATTATTAATGGGTTCATGTGTCCCTCTCTCCACTACAGGCCATACCTGGAAAATCTTTACCCAGTAGAGAGAAGGGCTTCCCTGTGGCCACATAGATGGAGTCTCCTCCTTTTGGAGGCCCCACCCACCTGCCTATCTCAAGACCACGTGCATTTAAAGCAGAGTTGCATGTAACAGGTTGTAGAGAGTAACTGGATACTCACGTGAGAGCCCCCCCTCCTGCCCCCCATGATGGTGTAAATAGTCAACAAGACCAGCCAGGGTGATCCTTTTGCAAGGGGTCACAGCTGAACTTCTCAAGCTGATGGTTGCTTGGTTCAGAGGACAGGTGTTAAAATATTCACCCATTTCCAGTTACATCCACATCAGGGGCCAGCTTTACTCTGTGTACTATTTTGTTATGTACACATATCAAAATAGACTGAGCACAGAATCAGATGCAAGAATTCAATTGCTTTCTATTAAAACAGACATCAGGATACAGTTCCTCTGTAGACCTTCACTGTCAGCCTGCCTCCTTTTTAGAGTTGTAACAGCAGTGTAATGTTTCCTGTGTGACTTTCTATCCCTACTTTGGATACAGGCTAAGATTTTAAGTATGCTTGTCCTGACACACTGGATATTCTTTCTCTGAGGATCACCTACCGTGCTTGCTGACTTCCACTGCTGAACATGCTTGCTTTCTTGGACCCTAACTCAAAAACCATGCTTCTCTTCCTCTTCTCCTTCATCCTCATCCTAGCAACTGCCAAGGTCTACAGTTTGCCTACCCTGTTGCTATTAAACACTAATAAAATGGTCTTTCTATTTAAAAGAATGGGGAGGTTCTAAATACTTCTGCTTATATCAGTAGATTGGTACTCTCTACCTCAGTCATAGATTTATGAGTTCAAATGGCAGGCAGTGCACGGTCCTTCATGTATTCAAGCATAGCAGTAAAAAGCACCTGTGTATTTAGCATGTTGGAATCCTCTTCGGGCTGGCT
Source organism: Rattus rattus (assembly GCF_011064425.1). Taxonomy (NCBI): domain Eukaryota; kingdom Metazoa; phylum Chordata; class Mammalia; order Rodentia; family Muridae; genus Rattus; species Rattus rattus. The sequence goes on along the minus strand of NC_046154.1, from coordinate 173,838,643 downwards.
GCTTAACACACACGTGCTATCAAAGCAGTTATTAGGGAAATAATTTGTTCAGAATTACGGCTGTAAAAGGGGAGCTCCATCTGTGTTGGATAACTAGATAATTTTTCCAAATGAATTATTGAAACACTGAGCAGCTGAAAACAGAGTTGAAAGAAAAATTGAATGTCAGTCATATCTTTTCTGGCAGATAGTTTTTTATAAGTTAACATGTAGGAAAAGCACTGTTGTTTAAGGTGAATTAATATTTGTGTTAATTCTTTATTGTTAAGGTTTGGTTTCTAATAAAAACATTAAGATACCACATAATCAGAGTCCTCAATAATTATTAAAAGCATACAAGACCAGAAAGGGCGGCGCGGGTCCTCCTGGTTGCTGCCCTTGCTAAGAGCTCAAAAGCAACACCCACGAGCAAACTTGAGCCCCGGGACCACAGGTAAGACCAACTTTTCTGCTCCAAGCGACCTGACTGGTGGTCTCAGGACACACAGAGGCAAAATTCCTCTAGGACCAGACACTTCCAGTTTTTAGCTGGATTCCCAACCTCGCTGATCCCCACCCACAGCTCACTGCTCCCAAACCCCGTGGGAGAGAGAGCTCACCGCCCGGACAGGTGGGCACTCCTGAGACTGCAGAGCGGAAGAGACCAACACCAACTGCCCACCCCTGCCCACATCCCTGGCCCAAGAGGAAACTGTATAAAGCCTCTAGGAAACGGTAGATAGGGGCACTGGAGCTGCAGGTTCCCTCTGCCCGAGACACCCCTGGAACCTGAAGGGACCGGATCTACAGTTCTCTGCACCCAAATCCCGTGGGAGGGAGAGCTAAACCTTCAGAGAGGCAGACACGCCTAGGAAGCCAGAAGAGACTACACTCTGCCCACATTTCTGACTCCAGAGGAAAACACCAAGTGCCATCTGGAACCCTGGTGCACGGGGCTCCCGGAAAGGGCGGCGCAGGTCCTCCTGGTTGCTGCCCTCGCGGAGAGCTCATAAGCAACACCCCACGAGCAAACTTGAGCCTCAGGACCACAGGTAAGACCAACTTTTCTGCTCCAAGTGACCTGCCTGGTGAACTCAGGACATAGGCCCACAGGAACAGCTGAAGACCTGTAGACAGGAAAAACTACACGCCCGAAAGCAGAACGCTCTGTTCCCATAACTGGCTGAAAGAAAACAGGAAAACAAGTCTACAGCACTCCTGACACACAGGCTTATAGGACAGTCTAGCCACTGTTAGAAATAGCAGAACAAAGTAACACCAGAGATAATCTGATGGCGAGAGGCAAGCGCAGGAACCCAAGCAACAGAAACCAAGACTACATGGCATCATCGGAGCCCAATTCTCCCACCAAAGCAAACACTGAATATCCAAACACACCAGAAAAGCAATATCTAGATTTAAAATCATATTTGATCATGATGCTAGAGGACTTCAAGACATGAAGAACTCCCTTACAGAAACGCAGGAAAACATAAATAAGTTGAAACCTATAGAGAGGAATCACAAAAATCCCTGAAAGAATTCCAGGAAAACACAATCAAACAGTTGAAGGAATTAAAAATGGAAATAGAAGCAATCAAGAAAGAACACAGGAAACAACCCTGGATATAGAAAACCAAAAGAAGAGACAAGGAGCTGTAGATACAAGCATCACCAACAGAATACAAGAGATGGAAGAGAGAATCTCAGGAGCAGAAGATTCCATAGAAATCATCGACACAACTGTCAAAGATAATGTAAAACGGAAAAAGCTACTGGTCCAAAACATACAGGAAATCCAGGACTCAATGAGAAGATCAAACCTAAGGATAATAGGTATAGAAGAGAGTGAAGACTCCCAGCTCAAAGGACCAGTAAATATCTTCAACAAAATCATAGAAGAAAACTTCCCTAACCTAAAGAAAGAGATCCCCATAAGCATACAAGAAGCCTACAGAACTCCAAATAGATTGGACCAGAAAAGAAACTCCTCCCGTCACATAATAGTCAAAACACCAAATGCACAAAATAAAGAAAGAATATTAAAAGCAGTAAGGGAAAAAGGTCAAGTAACATATAAAGGCAGACCTATCAGAATCACACCAGACTTCTCACCAGAGACTATGAAAGCCAGAAGATCCTGGACAGATGTCATACAGACCCAAAGAGAGCACAAATGCCAGCCCAGGTTACTGTATCCTGCAAAACTCTCAATTAACATAGATGGAGAAACCAAGATATTCCATGATAAAACCAAATTTACACAATATCTTTCTACAAATCCAGCGCTACAAAGGATAATAAATGGTAAAGCCCAACATAAGGAGGCAAGCTACACCCTAGAAAAAGCAAGAAACTAATCATCTTGGCAACAAAACAAAGAGAAGAAAAGCACACAAACATAACCTCACATCCAAATATGAATATAACAGGAAACAATAATCACTATTCCTTAATATCTCTCAACATCAATGGTCTCACCTCCCCAGTAAAAAGACATAGATTACCAAACTGGATACACAATGAGGACCCTGCATTCTGTTGCCTACAGGAAACACACCTCAGAGACAAAGACACACACTACCTCAGAGTGAAAGGCTGGAAAACAACTTTCCAAGCAAATGGTCTGAAGAAGCAAGCTGGAGTAGCCATTCTAATGTCGAATAAAATCAATTTTCAACTAAAAGTCATCAAAAAAGATAAGGAAGGACATTTCATATTCATCAAAGGAAAAATCCACCAAGATGAACTCTCAATCCTAAATATCTATGCTCCAAATACAAGGGCACCTACATATGTAAAAGAAACCTTACTAAAGCTCAAAACACACATTGCACCTCACACAATAATAGTAGGAGATTTCAACACCCCACTCTCATCAATGGACAGGTCATGGAAACAGAAATTAGAGACGTAGACAGACTAAGAGAAGTCATGAACCAAATGGACTTAACAGATATAGAACATTCTATCCTAAAGCAAAAGGATATACATTCTTCTCAGCACCTCATGGTACTTTCTCCAAAATCGACCATAGAATTGGTCAAAAAACAGGCCTCAACAGATAAAGATAGAAATAATCCCATGCGTGCTATCGGACCACCACAGCCTAAAACTGGTCTTCAATAAGAATAAGGGAAGAATGCCCACATATACGTGGAAATTGAACAATGCTCTACTCAATGATAACCTGGTCAAGGAAGAAATAAGGAAAGAAATTAAAAACTTTTTAGAATTTAATGAAAATGAAGGTACAACATACCCAAACTTATGGGACACAATGAAAGCTGTGCTAAGAGGAAAACTCATAGCGCTGAGTGCCTGCAGAAAGAAACAGGAGAGAGCATATGTCAGCAGCTTGACAGCACACTTAAAAGCTCTAGAACAAAAAGAAGCAAATACACCCAGGAGGAGTAGAAGGCAGGAAATAATCAAACTCAGAGCTGAAATCAACCAAGTAGAAACAAAAAGGACCATAGAAAGAATCAACAGAACCAAAAGTTGGTTCTTTGAGAAAATCAACAAGATAGATAAACCTTTGGCCAGACTAATGAGAGGTCACAGAGAGTGTGTCCAAATTAACAAAATCAGAAATGAAAAGGGAGACATAACTACAGAGGAATCAAAAATCAAAAAATCATCAGATCCTACTACAAAAGCCTATATTCAACAAAACTTGAAAATCTGCAGGAAATGGACAATTTCCTAGACAGATATCAGGTACCAAACTTAAATCAGGAACAGATAAACCATTTAAACAACCCCATAACTCCTAACGAAATAGAAGCAGTCATTAAAAGTCTCCTAACCAAAAAGAGCCCAGGTCTAGATGGGTTCAGTGCAAAATTCTATCAGACCTTCATAGAAGTCCTCATACCAATACTATCCAAACTATTCCACAAAATTGAAACAGATGGAGCACTACCGAATTCCTTCTATGAAGTCACAATTACTCTTATACCTAAACCACACAAAGACCCAACAAAGAAAGAGAACTTCAGACCAATTTCCCTTATGAATATCGACGCAAAAATACTCAATAAAATTCTGGCAAACCGAATCCAAGAGCACATCAAAACAATCATCCACCATGATCAAGTAGGCTTCATCCCAGGCATGCAGGGATGGTTTAATATACGGAAAACCATCAACGTGATCCATTATATAAACAAACTGAAAGAACAAAACCACATGATCATTTCATTAGATGCTGAGAAAGCATTTCACAAAATTCAACACCCCTTCATGATAAAAGTCCTGAAAAGAATAGGACTTCAAGGCCCATACCTAAACATAGTAAAAGCCATATACAGCAAACCAGTCGCTAACATTAAACTAAATGGAGAGAAACTTGAAGCAATCGCACTAAAATCAGGGACTAGACAAGGCTGCCCACTCTCTCCCTACTTATTCAATATAGTTCTTGAAGTTCTAGCCAGAGCAATCAGACAACAAAAGGAGATCAAGGGGATTCAGATTGGAAAAGAAGAAGTCAAAACATCACTATTTGCAGATGATATGATAGTATATTTAAGTGATCCCAAAAGTTCCACCAGAAAACTACTACACCTGATAAACAACTTCAGCAAAGTGGCTGGGTAAAAAATTAACTCAAATAAATCAGTAGCCTTCCTCTACACAAAAGAGAAACAAGCTGAGAATGAAATTAGGGAAACGACACCCTTCATAATAGTCCCAAATAATATAAAGTACCTTGGTGTGACTTTAACCAAGCAAGTAAAAGATCTGTACAATAAGAACTTCAAGACTCTGAAGAAAGAAATTGAAGAAGACCTCAGAAGATGGAAAGATCTCCCATGCTCATGGATTGGCAGGATTAATATAGTAAAAATGGCCATTTTACCAAAAGTGATCTACAGATTCAATGCAATCCCCATCAAAATACCAATCCAATTCTTCAAAGAGTTAGACAGAACAATTTGCAAATTCATCTGGAATAACAAAAAACCCAGGATAGCTAAAACTATCCTCAACAATAAAAGGACTTCAGGGGGAATCACTATCTCTGAAGTCAAGCAGTATTACAGAGCAATAGTGATAAAAACTGCATGGTATACAGAGACAGACAGATAGACCAATGGAATAGAATTGAAGACCCAGAAATGAACCCACACACCTATGGTCACTTGATTTTTGACAAAGGAGCCAAAACCATCCAATGGAAAAAAGATAGCATTTTCAGCAAATGGTGCTGGTTCAACTGGAGGTCAGCATGTAGAAGAATGCAGATCGATCCATGCTTATCACCCTGTACAGAGCTTAAGTCCAAGTGGATCAAGGACCTCCACATCAAACCAGATACACTCAAACTGATAGAAGAAAAAGTGGGGAAGCATTTCGAACACATGGGCACTGGAGAAAATTTCCTGAACAAAACACCAATGGCTTATGCTCTAAGATCAAGAATCGACAAATGGGATCTCATAAAATTGCAAAGCTTCTGTAAGGCAAAGGACACTGTGGTTAGGACAAACGGCAACCAACAGATTGGGAAAAGATCTTTACCAATCCTACAACAGATAGAGGGCTTATATCCAAAATATATAAAGAACTCAAGAAGTTAGACCGCAGGGAGACAAATAACCCTATTAAAAATGGGGTTCAGAGCTAAACAAAGAATTCACAGCTGAGGAATGCCAAATGGCTGAGAAACACCTAAAGAAATGTTCAACATCTTTAGTCATAAGGGAAATGCAAATCAAAACAACCCTGAGATTTTACCTCACACCAGTGAAAATGGCTAAGATCAAAAACTCAGGTGACAGCAAATGCTGGCGAGGATGTGGAGAAAGAGGAACACTCCCCCATTGTTGGTGGGATTGCAGACTGGTACAACCATTCTGGAAATCAGTCTGGAGGTTCCTCAGAAAATTGGACATTGAACTACCTGAGGACCCAGCTATACCTTTCAGGCATATACCCAAAAGATGCCCCAACATATAACAAAGACACATGCTCCACTATGTTCATAGCACCCTTATTTATAATAGCCAGAAGCTGGAAAGAACCCAGATGTCCTTCAACAGAGGAATGGATACAGAAAATGTGGTACATCTACACAATGGAATATTACTCAGCTATCAAAAACAATGACTTTATGAAATTCATAGGCAAATGGAGGGAACTGGAAAATATCATCCTGAGTGAGGTAACCCAATCACAGAAAAACACACATAGTATGCACTCATTGATAATTGGCTATTAGCCCAAATGCTTGAATTACCCTAGATGCACAGAACACATGAAACTCAAGACGGATGATCAAAATGAGAATACTTCACTCCTTCTTTAAAAGGGGAACAAGAATACCCTTGGCAGGGAAAAGGGAGGCAAAGATTAAAACAGAGGCAGAAGGAACACCCATTCAGAGCCTGCCCCACATGTGGCCCATACATATACAGCCACCCAATTAGACAAGATGGATGAAGCAAAGAAGTGCAGGCCGACAGAAACCGGATGTAGATCTCTCCTGAGAGACACAGCCAGAATACAGCAAATACATAGACGAATGCCAGCAGCAAACCACTGAACTGAGAATGGGACCCCCATTGAAGGAATCAGAGAAAGGCCTGGAAGAGCTTGAAGGGGCTCGAGAGCCCATATGAACAACAATGCCAAGCAACCAGAGCTTCCAGGGACTAAGCCACTACCCAAAGACTATACATGGACTGATCCTGGGCTCCAACCTCATAGGTAGCAATGAATAGCCTAGTAAGAGCACCAGTGGAAGGGGAAGCCCTTGGTCCTGCTAAGACTGAACCTCAGTGAACGTGATTGTTGGGAGGAGGGCGGTAATGGGTGGGGATGGGGATGAGAACACCCATAGAAAAGGGGAGGTAAAGGGGCTAGGGGGATGTTGGCCCTGAAACCGGGAAAGGGAATAACATTTGAAATGTAAATAAGGTTGGGGATTTAGCTCAGTGGTAGAGCGCTTGCCTAGGAAGCGTAAGGCCCTGGGTTCGGTCCCCAGCTCCGAAAAAAAAAAAAAAGAAAAAAAAAAAAAAGAAAAAAAGGATAAGGAATATAACAAAAGTTAATAAAGAAAAAATGGAAAAAAAAAAAAAAAAAAAGCATACAAGAAATCAGATGTGGTGGCACACACCTGTAACTCCAGCACTTTGGAAAGTGATGCAGTATGGTACTGAGTTCAAGACCCATCAGAAATAAAAAGTAAGACTTTGTCTAAATACATGCTTGCACATGTATATGGTTACATAAACGCACGCGCGCGCGCACACACACACACACACACACACACAACTGGACATAAGTCTAAGGATATGGGTATAAATGAAAGGATATTATCAACATGGAGCATGGCCCCTATGTGGCCTCTGTGAAAGGCAACATTTATTACCATGGTGTTTGCCTCTATTGCACGTCATCCTCAGATAAATAAAATAGAGGGCTTTCATTGCCAGTCAGTTGTCATAGCAACTTTTGACTACCCTGAGTGGAAGGAATTCTTGTATCTTAAGCCCTGACTCCAGAAAACTAAAAAAGATACAAAGACTAAAAGGAACATTAAAGAATGGTTTGCAAGATGTGATAAAATTAGATCTCTGTTGTTCAGTACTTTTCCCGTAAATGTATATACATTTCCCCTGATTATTTATATACCGCCTTGTAGATCTCAGGACTTGACAGCAATAGACTAATAATAACTACCACTTATCGCTTATTGTACACCAGTCATGCAGAACATCATAACCTTATGTTTTCTTTTATTCATTTTCTTATTTATATGAGTACACTGTAGCTCTCTTCAGACACACTAGAAGAGGGCATCAGATCCCATTACAAGAAATTTTGTGAGCTACCATATAGTTGCTGGGAATTGAACTCAGGGCCTCTGGAAGAGCAGTCAGTGCTCTTAACCGCTGAGCCATCTCTCCAGTCCCTACCTTATGTTTTCTTTTACTGCTCCCAGCACTGTGTAAGAGCAGCACTATTTTTGCATACATTTTAAGATGAGGAAAGTGTGAACAGATGAAGCAGTTCACTAAAGTCACACAATAAGAGCTCAGCCTTCAATACAACTGACCATTTCTTAAAGTGCCCTATACCTTTGAGGACCCCCTCGCTCCTTTACTAAGCAAACATTTTGCCCTATCAATTGTATTGATATTGTACAGTTGTATCAATTGTATTGGCTCTTCCTCTCCTTTATCTAGAGGATGCCTTCCCTGCTATGGCTTTGGATGCCTTCGGTGTTATGACAATTTAGAAAGCATATCTCATGTCTAGATCCCTCACGGGTACTCCAGGCTCATGGACACAACTGCTTGCTTGACATATATCTAACAGTTGTTTGAGAGGTAATAAGCCTACCATGATTTTGTCCTTTCATGTCCCCTGTTTCAATAAATGTCACTACCCTCTAACTTACAACCTTCAAACCCAAATCCCTAATAGTCCTAATTTCACCTTCCAGTCCATTGCTAATATATAAATATGTTACATCAGATCCATCCACAAAATTGTTTGTGCATCCACTTTCCATTTCCACCATCCATAACCATTTAAATGACCTAATATACCAATAAAGACACAGGAGGCATAAACTGGTAAAAACCTGTGAGCTCAGTGAGGTAATTTTATTTTCTTAACTATATACAAAATATCTATTTACAAGCCTGATCCTACAACTAACCTGACAGCTCTTTAGAAATTTCTGTGTCATTCTACCAAGCTAGTCTACATTTCTCTTGAGCTCCTTCAGACCCAAGAGGTCTCCTTAGCTCCCTTTCCCAGAGTACCGCTTCCCCTGTGTCCTGCTAGCTCTGTGGTTCCTGCAAGGCCAGAGAGAAAGTCCGTATCTCTTACCCAGAGCTCCTTCTAGAAAAACTCTTCCAAGGCTCCTCCCCTACATACTTGGCAGACCAAACCATGTCACTATCATGGTGGTGGTGGTGGGGAGGGGTCCCAATCCAAGTCAGTAAGGCTGCACCATTTCACCCTTACAGTGGAACAGATCGAAGCCATCCAGCTAACTGCCTCAAGTCATAGGTCAAAATAGACAGGAACTTCGAATTCTTATCTAGAGAGGCTTTTAGAGGCACACCCAAACTGTATCCCTTCAGGACATACCTAACTGCATCTGACAAATGCAATATCTATGTAAGCTTTTATATTTGGCTAACAATTAGGTTTTCTCTGTGCAATAATCAAATATCCTGTAAAAAACCATCCCTGTGTGTAGTGAAGGCCACTGTGATGGTCAGTTTTTAACTATCACAAGCATTGGTTCACGATATGGAAAGATTCAGCCATAACTGAAGTTTTCACAGATGGGAGCTGTACAGTCAGTCATACAGTGCCCTCCACTCTGACCCTGCTGCACTGGTATTTACATTGCTACTCAGGTTTGAGCTCCTTGTTAGAAATACAGTAGCTAAAGAGCATGTCAGTTGCCAGTACCACGTCAACCTTGACCATGTTCCCTATCTTCACATTGATGTACTTGTAATACGGCTATAACCTCTCTGAAATGTTCCAACAATATCTTTAGGGGTGAAATCTACCATCAATATCCAGCTTGGCAGCTCTTCTAGTTTAGCTTCAATAACTTTCTTCTCCTTTAGTGATACAAGTGATAACATGTTAGAGTCCTACTGTTGATAGGCAAACATACACTATCAATTATAGAGGAATTATCTAGATCAGTTTAGCTCTATGAGCATGTCTATGAGGGGTTGCTAGTTGTAGAAAGACAGACTTAGCCCACTTTGGGCAGCATCATTCCCTAGTCTGGGACTTGAGCTGTATGAGTCAAGAAATTGAGTCAAGCAGAAGTGAGCAAGCAAGCATCCCTGTGTTTATTCTCTGCTCTCAGCTATGGAGAAAATGACTTAAGCTTTTGCCTTGACTTCTTTGTAATAATGGCCCATAACCTGGAAAGCCAAATATACCTTTTCCTCTTCTGTGTTGCTTTTTTGTTGGAGTATTTTTTGCAGCAATAGAAATGAAACTAGAAGAGCCACCATCTTTTCCGGCCCTCCCAACCAATAACTTTCTAACCAAGTCCTCTGCTTCTTTTTACAGAATAGCAAAAAATGATCTTTTGAAATTAAAAAACAGATTATGTAGTCCGAGAGAGTGGCTCTGTAGTGAAGAACACTGGATGTTCTTCCAGAAGACACAGGTTCAATTCTCAGAACCCACATGGTAGCTCACTGCTGTGTGTAATTCCAGTTTCAGGGGACCTGACAACCCTCTTCTGACCTCCACCGGCACTGTACACACACGGAGCACGTAAATACCAAATACTCATACAAGTAACAGAATAATTTACCATGCTAGCTTTGGGGCCTCCTATGGCTTCCCATCAGTCTTAGAATACAATTTGTAATTCTGATTCCTTCTTCCTGCTCCATCTTCCTTCCTTCCTTCCTTCCTTCCTCTTCCTTCCTTCCTTCTTTCTTCCTTCCTTCCTTCCTCTTCCTTCCTCTTCCTTCCTTCCTCCTCCTTCCTTCCTCTTCCTTCCTTCCTTCCTCTTCCTTCCTTCCTCTTCCTTCCTTCCTCCTCCTTCCTTCCTTCCTTCCTTCCTTCCTCTTCCTTCCTTCCTCCCTTCCTTCCCCTTCCTTCCTTCCTTCCTTCCTTCCTTCCTCTTCCTTCCTTCCTTCCTCTTCCTTCCTTCCTTCCTTCTTCTTCTTCCTTCCTCCCTTCTTCCTTCCTTCCTCTTCCTTCCTTCTTCCTTCCTTCCTTCCTTCTTCCTTCCTTCCTCTTCGTTCCTTCCTTCCTCCCTCCTTCCTTCTTCCCTTCCTTCCTCCTTCCTTCCTTTCTTCTCCTGCTCCATGTTTCTGTGACTGTTCTTCTTCCATCTTCCAGCCTTCATCATTTTGTTCTTCCCCTCAAGCATAGCAAGATATTTTTATTTTTATTTTGAAGTATGAGCTGTCTCAAGATTCTCTTAGATCATCTTTCTAGCTGGCTCCTTTTCACTCAAATTTCACCTTAGACATCTACTTGAATAGCATCTAAATTCTGGGAGGGTTGTTTCTTGACTTCTAAATTTTCTATGTAGTATATGTGTGCATGTCTGTGTATATGTGTGTTTATGTGTGGATGGATGCATGTATGTGTATGGATGCATGGGTACAAGCGTGCACATGTATGTGGAGGCCTTAATCACTTCAATGGCTTATTTTTAAATGATATATATAATCTTTATCAATTTTTTCAAAGAGTCTAACAATTGTAGTTTGAGTAATTCACCCCTCCTCCACTTCCTAACTTCTTCCAGACTCTTCTCCATCCCTTCCCAACTTCAAGTCCTTTTTAAAAATAACCTGATGAATCCAACTTATACTGCTCATATTGTCCTGTGTGGGGCCATTCACTGAAGTGTAGTCAACCTACCAGGGGCTTTATACCCCTAAAGAAAACCGACTCTCCCCATTCCACCTCCAGCTTATTATTTTACACAGGGTCTCTCACTGAAGGTCACTGGGCAGATTGTTAGTCAGCAAGGTCTAGGAATTCTTTTATCTCAGTATCCCAAGATGTGGGGACACAGGTGTGTACCAGTACTCCCAGCTTCACAGGTATGTGCTGGAGACCTGAACTCAAGCCCTCAGCCTTGGACATAGGGCATCTCACTGACCAGTCCATCTTTCCAGTCCAGACCTTTATGTTGAGAGTGACTCCATGTGCGTTAGCTTTGCAAAAACATTTCTTACAATGTATATCCAGATTTGTATTTCTGAAAATATTATCATCTGTAAGCTTTTTTTTTTTAAATGAATTCAAGAGGGCTGGAGAGATAGCTCAGAGGCTGAGAGTCCTAACTGCTCTTACAGAGAGGTTCTGAGTTCAATTCCCAGCCACCATGTGATGGCTCATAACCATCTCTAATGAGATCTGGTGCCCTCTTCTGGCATGCAGGCATACATGTAGGCAGAACACTGTATCCAGAAAAATAAATCTAAAAACAACAACAAAAGGGAATTCAAGAGTTGCCTTAGTGGATAACTGGCTATGAGAAATAGAGTCATGAGATGCCTCTGCATGTGTGTTATGCACTTTCCCTAGCCTTCCTCCTTGAGACTCTCAGATCATCCTTTTTTCTTCTTAGCAGCACTCCTTTGTACCGGGCTTCAGCATACCTCTCCCTCCTACTAGTGTGAAGTTCTGTGGGGCTAAGGAAACCGACCTCTTATACTGTTTAAACTGAGCCGTCTACGGAGGTATTTGATAAGTAGGCGCTCCTACCCATTGGAGAAGGGAACAGGAGAAGGGTTTGGGACAGCCAAGATCACCCAGGAGTTGTTTTACTCCAAAACTGCTTTTTACTGGCCTTCTACTTGTGGGGTTCAGGACACGCTGCACTGAAGTCCCAGCATTTGAGGAAAACTGTAGAAAGATGATAGTAACTCTGTCTTCCCCTCTACCTTCTCCTTGGAAATAGGCCGTCAGATCTTCATCTCAGAAGTGCCTACCTTATCCCTAGAAAAAAGGAATACCTTTATATCCAAGGATTCAGGAGCATAGAGAATCTAAACAGACCTACATATTAACTCCTATCAATTAGAGTAGGTCATGTTCTCTTATCCGATGGCTTTTCTACACAATCACGTCATTTCCCCCTACATCTAAGCACAGAAATATGCAGGCTTCCCTCTTTCTTTTGGGTTTTTAGTTCCAAAGCCTCCCAGGTGAGATGAAGCTTATGGTGTGTGGATTTGCATGCTTTTCTGTTGTTAATCTTTTCTTTTGTTTCTTTTGTGAAGTGTGTCTCAGTCACATATCAAGCAGTGGGTAAGGGGGAGGGTCTATTTGCCCCTACCTAATAATCCAGTGCTCCAAGATGATTTCCAGTTTTGCTACTTTAATTGTAGGCTGATTCTTGAATCCAAAACAACCAAAGAAGCCACCTGAGTGTCAGCCAGGGTTGACAGAAAATATACTGTCAAAGAATGAAATTAAACAACAAGTACGTGTTCTCCCCTACGAACATTCTCAGCTTTGGGATTGAGAAAAGAGAGAGAACTCTATGATCAGCTTCGATTCCCTGTGGACCCTTAACAACAAAATTCCTCCAAAGAACGCAAAATATTCCTTATCACATCTTTCCCCACCAAATGCCAAGGGGCCTAAGATTAAGTGGCCGCCTTCAAGCAAAGCACACCACCCTAGAATGTTAACTCTGGAGTTTGGGTTAGACAGGCCACCACATTGTACCCAAATGACTTACGAGGAAATTGGCGAAGCTGGAAGATGACACGGGATAAACCCAACCCTCAGCAACCGGATGCAAAAGGCGACCGGATAAGATCGATGGTCGTTCAGCCACAAGTGATCCACACTAACCCAGCGTTGGCTGCGACGCTCATTCAGTCATGGGGAGAGGAAAAGTTGTGATGATGCAGACATTTTTCCCTGGAGAATACAGTTCTACATTTTACAAATTTCTCAAAGGTTTGAATCTCAAAGATCTCACTCTACTTCTGGCACCCAAAAGAAGTATGCCAAGGCCCAAGAGAAATAAATTGTTACAATTTGCATGTTAGTTGGCTTTCAGTGGGCTTGGCTCCTGAGCGTTTTAAATGTCAAGAATTTTAGCATTCAAACACTTAGCTTTCAACACCCTAGAAACTTGCAATGCTAATGTCTTTGTTTTGTATTTAACTAACAATTTGCTGGCTGAAGGCTTTCATCTTCCCAACACTTAAATTTCTAATAAGTAAAAAACTCGCAGGGGGTTTGAAGGGTTTGGACCATAATGATAGACTGAAAACTAATTTTACTCTTGACCTTTGTACTGACTGACTGTGACCTTGCAAAGAGGATTTATTTTCAAGCAGTTTCATGTTTCTTCATTATAAAAGCTTTTTTTAAAAAAAAAAATACATTATTTGAGGATCGCTGGAGACAATGGACAGGCCCAGTGTGGGCTATTTGTAGATGTACTTATATCAAGTCCAATTATGTAAATGCTATTTTTAAACATCTTTCTAATTCTGCACTGCACAATTTCTAAGTTTCATAGAGGGAAAACAAAATTTAATTTGATACTCTGTCAAGAATCTAATATTACATCCGCAGTTTCCTTTCAATTATTGGAGTGAAAGAGCCTCCGATAAATTGAAATAATAAAATCTCCAGGGTTATTTTTTTTCTCTACAGAGCCATCCCTCCTAACTCTGTGAAACTTTCTTTATTTGATGCTCTGCACTCAGGCCTTTGGCCTCAGATCTCTCTAAACACTACAATTTGATATAAAGAGATAATTTATATCAGAAGATACACAGGTGCCAACATTAAATTAAAACTACACAACTTCTCTAGTAAGCAATGCAATCTAAATTAGATAACCTTCTTCCTGCTTTATAAGCATAAAAACTAAAACTGGAAAATATTTCAAAATTAATTTTTTTTTTTTTTTTTTTTTTTTTTGGAGCTGGGGACCAACCCAGGGCCTTGCGCTTGCTAGGCAAGTGCTCTACCACTGAGCTAAATCCCCAACCCCAAAGTATTTTTTTAGGAGAAGGAATAACTGGCCTGCCAGAATGCAGAAGAAAGAAAAGAATCTTGTCGGGGAATATCCGAAAGAACAAAGGGGTTGCCTACAAGTCAGGCTCCCTGGCCATGTTGTGAATGTGAATTTCTAATGAGCAACATACCTGTGAAATCCATATGTCTGTAAGTATAATACAAACGGACAAGCTATATGACACGCAAGAAGAAAGAGGAAAGTTATTCCCAAGAAGCAGGCTGGGCAGCACTTGTCTTTAACCTTAGTATCAGGAGACATTTCTTAGTCTGTGGCCAGCTTGGTCTACATATCAAGTTCCAGGCTAGTTCATGTTACATAACAACACCTTCTCTCAAGAAACATTTTTTCCCCCAAAGATACAAACAGATACATTATATCTGTTAACAAATAGTACTTTATTATTTATGTCACATGGTATATCTACTTTTGTATAACCAGTGTTTGTACAAATTTAATAAAATTTGTAACCATTGGGCTAAATCACTTCTTCTAGCTTTCAATATTGGCTGAGGTGTAAAAAAAGATAAAATCAAACAGTCACTCATCTGCTGCTAGTGGTAATATAAATTAGTAACACCTTTGTGAGGAGCAATTTGGCAAAACCATTCACCAACGGAAAACTGTGTTTGGACAGCATGATAGCACACAAAGACACATAAAGCCTCAAATATCAGTGGGACTGTAAAGATACTGGAACATTCTAAACTGTTCATGAGTAAGGAAGCTGACACAGCCACTTTGAAAAGGGCTTTGGCATTATCTGGTGGTTCTGATGACGTACGTGTCATATGGTCCAGCATTTCTACTCACAGGCATATGGCCTAGTATATTTTTCTATTGATGTGATAAAACACTGATCAAAGAGCCACTTGGAGGAGAAGAGGGTGGCTTTGGCTCCCATGTCCTAATCACCATTGATGACTGAGGGAAGGCAGGGCAGGAACTCCAGCAGAGGCCACAGAGAGATGCTGCTTATTGGCTGTTTGTGTTTTACTCAGTTTGCTTTTTCTCTGTAGACCCCAGGACCACCTGCCCAGGGGTGGCCACACCCACAGTGGGGTGGGCCCTCCCCACCAATCATTTTCAAGAAAATGGCCACAGACTTGCCCATAGTCCAATCCATAGTTGAGGAGATGGAGGCAGTCTCCTCAACTGATGTGCCATCTTCCCAGGTGACTCTAGCTTGGGTCAAGTTGATAAACAAACTAACCAGTATCACATGCATTTGAGAAAAGCTCTCACATGCTCGTATCCACATCATCTGTAAGAGCAAAGAAAGCAAAAACAATCCCGGTTGTCCACCAACAGTCCAAAAGACAGTAAAGAGCACAGTGAAAGGAATGTGCTTTCATTGTACAATGGCATGTGTACCTCATGAGCAAAATGATATATACAGAATTATTCCCATCCCTACATTGTTTCAGGGGGAAACAAATATATGTAATAAACCTAAAAGCAATGGAATGATAGATTCAAAATAGCGGCTGCTAACAAGAGAAAAGGACAAGGCTGTGCAAAGCCACATAGGAAACATAGGAGTTTGTAGGGAGAGAATTGGATTTATTTAATGTCCAGTATCATAAGAAGATATCAGGGAACTATCTCATTCCCCCAAATGACTATCTTAGGGAATTCAGTGATATGAAAGGGTTTTTATATGTGAGGCGTCTTAGTCAGGATTTGTATTCCTGCACAAACATCATGACCAAGAAGCAAGTTGGGGAGGAAAGGGTTTATTCAGCTTACACTTCCACATTGCTGTTCATCACCAAAGGAAGTCAGGACTGGGACTCAAGCAGATCAGGAAGCAGGAGCTGATGCAGAGGCCATGGAGGGATGTTTCTTACTGGCTTGCTTCCGCTGGCTTGCTCAGCTTGCTCTCTTATTGAAACCAGGACCACCAGTCCAGGGACCACATCATCCACAATGGGCTGGGCCCTCTCCCCTTGGCCACTAGTTGAGAAAATGCCTTACAGCTGGGTCTCAAGGAGGCATTTCCTCAATGGAGGCTCCTTTCTCTGTGATAACTCCAGCTTGTGTCAAGGTGACACACAAAACCAGCCAGTACATGAGGGAAAGGGGACGCAGGGTCAGTAGACAGAAAGATGATACACTAGGCAAGATCTTTGGCATGGGGCATATGTCCATCCATCCCCAAACCCAGGCAGAACATACAACTGACCTCAATCCCCTGGGACTTGATTCTATAACTCTGGACAAACATATTTGTCTGCAGGTTAAGCCTCACAGAAATGTATGTGCTTTGCGTTAATGCCTATGACCAAAGAGGAGAAAAAAAACAAACCACAGTGTGTTGTGATGGTACATGCAGGTGTCCAAATGTTCTGATTTTTTTTAACTAGAGAGGAAGATTATTTAGCAATTAACATTTTGTTTAGGTGAAACTTCTCTTCAGAATTTAGTCTCTGGGCAGGGGGAGAATAAGTAACTGCAAATGGAAATTCCTAAAGGGTTAGTTATTGTTACCATGCTTGACGTTGCTGGATAGCATGATCGATACACTGTACTGCTAGCCAGGGCTTGAGTTAGATTGAAGGGATATGGGAATTCAGTCTTTCATTAAAGTGAAAATTGGGAAAAAAATTACATTGTTAACACAGTTCATGTCAAGTGATTGTGCCCCCTTTTACTCAAAAATATTATGGAGGTGAATATTGTCTGACCAGGGAGTAGTTCCTTTTTCTAGTACGGTAAAACAGAAGTCATTGCCTATCAAACAGTATTGATTAGACCTGATAAATATGAGCCAGTGGCATTGCCCAATCCCACAGATGTGGATCATTAAAAGCAGTGTAAGAAATCTGTTGGGTATGAAAGCCTGCCAACCCACTGATACATTAGAAGCCCGGCCTCTGGTTAGTTTATTCAGACTTTAGAGAACATGTGTCCTTTCTCTGGAAATAGTCCTAGTTCCTATCCATTAAAAAAAATTCCAAAAGAACTTGAATTTGAACGAGGCATAAACAATGACAATTTTAATCTGTTTCTGTACAGCGCTGTGTCCTTTCGATCCTCACTGAGACATCATATCTTCATGTAGATGTCATATCTACATGTAATAACCATGTACCTTAGTTAGGGTTCCTATTGCTGTGAAGAGACACCATGACCATAGCAACTCTTTTTTTTTTTTTTTTTTCTTTTTTTTTCGGAGCTGGGGACCCGAACCCAGGCCTTGTGCTTTCCGCTAGGCAAAGCGCTCTACCACTGAGCTAAATCCCCAACCCCGACCATAGCAACTCTTATAAAGGAAAATATTTCATTGGAGCCGGTTTACAGTTCAGAACTTTAGTCCATTGTCGTCATGGCAGGAAGCGTGGCAGCATGACACCCAGGCAGACATGATACTGGAGAAGGAGCTGAGATCCACAGGCAGCAGAAGTGACTGCCCTCTAGGCCTAGCCTGAGCATATAAGACCTCAAAGCACACCTCCACAGTGACGTACCTCCTCCTACAAGGCCACACCTCCTAATAGTGCCACTCCTTATGGGCCAAACATTCAAACACATGAGTCCATGGAAGCCATATCTCTTCAAACCACCACATCATGTATTGTAGAAGTCATGCTTACACAGACAGGAACATGGGAACCAAAGTCTGTCAGTAGCACCCAGCAATGACCACTGGAATTTTAGACACATACTTTTCGTCTGAGAGGAAACAGCTAGCTTGCAGCTGGACTCTAACTGGATAGGAGAACCCAAAATAAGCCCTCAACCAGAATTACTGCTATCTCTTGAATGACATAGAGAAACACTTGAAAAACTAAGGAAGTACTCAGGATAATCCCTTAATAAAGTACGCAAAAACATGCTACTGGAGAAGCACAAAGAGGACTTCCTCCTCACATGTGGGTACATTCTGTTCTTTCCCCTCAGGGCTGACTTTAGAACAACCTGAGTGGGCTTCCAATACAATAACAGGATGGGTGATATGTGCATAAAGCTCTCTATTAACCACCAAAAGGTTTACAGAGAGCAGTTGGCCTAAGGAAGTGTGACTTGGGTTTCCAAATTGGCATCGTGTCCTCTGTTCCGGCCACTTTATAGCATTTTTGTATACTTGCCTCTACTGCCTGCTGTGCAAATCGCAGGTCACAGTATTTCTTCCGGTCCAGAACCATCTGTAGTTCGCAGAGCTCCTATTTGTTATGTGTGACTTACCGCCTGTGTGTGTGGCGGGGAGATTTCACAGGGAACCTACCTCTTAGCCAACTGTGGTCTCTGTCTTTCTTGTTAGCAGACTCGACAGTTATTGATGGCCTTTTGTCCGACCCAGGGTACAAAGGGAGGATGTCTGAATTCCAGTGTGATACTTCCGTTTTCGTTTATCTCATCGGGACAGAAGAACTGCTAGAAGTGGACCAGTATCTGCCCTTGCCACCTCCCCCAAAACAAAACACAACAAAAACAAATGAACAAACCTCTCACCCTGGAAGCTTCAGTGTGCCATCGTGTGTCACACACTACACCCTTTGTCCCACACAGCTTTATTTGCAAATGTTCATTCCAATGAGTCAGGGGTCTAGTTGGAGGCCCCTGGCTGCTTCTACACTGTCAACATTGGATCCTCACTGGGACTCCTCTCTGATAGCCTGTTGTTGCCCTGTGTCGTGAAGATCCTGTAGCTTTGGTTCTGCAGGAACAGCCTCTTTACATGATCCGGTTTATAGATGGGGTAGACCAGTTCTCCGGTGCTCAAGCCATAGGGGCTGGTTATTCTGCACCCACGCCAACAGGGCCATTTCTACCATGCTGCCAAGGGAGGTGCTATAACCAGCAAGGGGCAGAGCAAGAGGTGGGGTAAGAGGTAGGGCATCTCTCCCTTGCTGAAGACCTTGGTCCTGTCACTCCACCCACCTCCCAACCCCCCACGCACCAGGGCCAGCCTCTCTCTCTGAGATGTTTTCCAGTGTGCATTAATATGTTTTATTTTAGTGTCTCCCATAAATAAGTCCCTATAGTGATTTCTATTGGACTATATGGTCATATGGAGACTGTTAATTATATAAATCATACATAATCATATATATCCACTTATACATAGATGGTCAGATATAGTCATTTCCTGTAGTCAAAGGTCAGGTGACAAGCTGTGTAGCAAAGAACCATTTAAAAAAATGGATGGACCCTGCACAGAGAGAGGCTCGAGAGAGGAGCATCTGCTCTAGCTTTGAGGAGGAACAGGGTTCAATGTTTGGTGCGTCAGAAATAGAAACAACCAACCAGACCCCTCCAGAGCTCCCAGGGACTAAACCACCAACCAATGAGTATACATGGAGGAACCCATGACTCCAGTCACATTTGTAGTAGAGGATGGCATTGTCTGGCATCAGTAGGAGGAGAGGCCCTTGGGCCTGTGAAGGCTCGTTTCCCCAGTGTAGGGGAGTGACAGAGAGTTGAGGTGGGAATGGGTGGGTGGGAGCGGGAGCATCCTCCTAGAAGCAGGAGGAGGGGGGAAAGGGGATAACATTTGAAATGTAAATACGTAAAATATGCAAGAAAAATAAAATTTAAAAAAATCCAGGAGAAAGCTCAGCTCAAAGGAAAAAGAGAAAAAAGAAATAGAAACGACTGTCAGAGTGGCTTAAGTTCAGCAATCCAGGGGGATCCAAGGGTAACGAGGCACCCGGGAGTCTGTGGCCTTCGAACTCTGCTCACACTCGTTTTTAACAGACTTTGTGCGAGCGCTGTAGCTTTAAGTTAAGTTCATACGAATTAAATGGCCCAGTCGCTGGTATAGAGTTTGCATCACCATGTGAGATCCTAGGCTCAATCCACAGTACCCTAAAGAAAAGGGTTCACTCTTTAGTACTTCAATAGGCATTTCCTGTTTGCCTTCTATCTAGGTCTTCGCAGTTACCACCTTACTGGTAATGTGTTATTTGCAATTATTAAAGCCTGGAATTTGCCGGTCTGATATTTGAGAGAAAAAAATGTTTGTAATCTGCCTGCCCTTTATTATAAACAAGGTTGAGCAATTATCTGTAAATTTCAGAGCCGATTATTTCTTTTCTGTACCTATGCCTCTTGCCTATTTTCCTACTTGGCCAACTGTTTTCGTGGTTCCTCATTATGTTTTACCCAGGTGAGAAACTCACAGGCCAACACGCATAGAATGACAAATAAGAGTCCTCTATTTGAGCCAGCTTCCAAGAACAGGCTCTTTCTACAAACAACTCTTGGCCCCCAAAGCTCAGGGAAACAGCATTTACAAAGGGAAAAATCGCAGTGACATCACTGTTGGGCGTAGGGAACCAGATAACATTTGTTTTGATTCTCCATCTAGGTCAGGGTCAGGGTCAGGGTCATGGAAAGTCCAGAATGTGCCTGACAAGGCAGCTGCAGTTTTTCATGGGAGGTCAGGCTGGTAGCAGGAAAAGCGTCCCAGCAGACAGAAAATAAGATCAGGACAAGATGGCATTACCTCAGTCTCTTCTGTATTCAGAATGACTCATTACTGTCTATGACAGAGTAACAGTTTGTGAAAATCCCCCTGGCTGCGGTGTAAAGCAGGAGGCAAGCCTGCTGGGAAGCTACCTACAACTCATAGTGAAGGAAGGTGGGGTTGTCTTTAAAAACACAGAAGCAGGGCCAGCTGTGGTGTCCTGCTGCTTCAATTCCAGCATTCCAGCGGTAGAGGTAGGCAGATCTCTGTGAGTTCAAGGCCATCCTGGTTTAGAAAGTAAATTACAGGCCAGCCGGGTACACAGTGACATCCTGTCTCAAAGCAACACAAAGCACAGCAGCAGAGATGATAAGGAGTAGCCAGATTCAGGATGATATCATCATCATCAGGATGATTTATCATCATCATCACCATCATCATCATCACCATCACCACCACCACCATTGCCACCATCATCATCCTCACCACCATCACCGTTGCCATCATCATCATCACCATTACCACCACCACCACCGTTGCCATCATCACCACCACCACCACCACCACCACCACCACCACCACCACTACCACCACCACCACTGATGCCATCATCATCATCATCATCATCATCATCATCATCATCATCATCACCTATATTACATCCTGACCAAAGTTTCCCCTCCCTCCCCTCCACCCAGTCTCTTCCCCCCAAACTCCCCTCTTCTCCAGACCCACCTTTCTTTGCCTCTCATCTCCCCAAAGATCTACCCTCTCTCTGCCTCCTCTCAGAAAAGAGCAGGCCTCCCGGGGACATCATTTAAATGCAGTCTAAGGAGCTACAACAAGACCAGGCATACACCTTCACATCAAGGCTAGGTCACCCAGTAAGAGAAGGGTCCCACAAGTAGGCAAAAGAGACAGCCCCTGCTCCCACTGTTAGGATTTCCACAAGAATATCAGGCTACTCAGCCATAACCTATGTGCAGAGGACTTAAGCTCCTATCAGGAACCTACAGGCTCCCTGATCTCTAGGAGTCCCCATGAGTCCCAGGCAGTTCATTCTGTGGGCCATGTTCTCATGGTGTCCCTGGCCCCTCTGGTTCCCCCAGTCCTTCCTCCCATCCTCTGCAGGACTCCCTGAGACCCAGCTTATGTTTGACCGTGGGACTCTGCATCTGCTCCCATGTGTGGCTGGATGAAGTCTCTCTGGTCTCCTTAACGAGCATTCTGCTAGGCTGTGATCTTAGAACACTCAGTAGGCAGGACAAACTGTAGGTGGAAGGTTTTGAGGCTGGGTTGATATCCAATCCCTCCCCTTGAGGGCTTGACTGGGTCACAGAAGATGGTGGGTTCAGGTTCTGTGTTCCCCATTACTAGGAGTCGTGGCTAGGGTACTCTCATAGACCGCATGGATGATATCTTAATATCTAATGTCCATTAAAAAATGTACTTTCTGTTAGTCGCTCCTGTGATGCCCCTGTGAGCATTTTTCCTCTCGGCTGCCCAGTGGTTCTAATCGGAAAGTACTATCTCTTGCATTTGGAGAAACAAGTAGGTTTGGCTCTAAAGCCTGGAGTCTTATGCTTAAAGCCACACTTCCTATGTCTACTCCAGCCAATGGACTGGAACTCTAATCTCTCGGCATTAAAGTCACCTTTCTAAAATGCCAGTCAGTTCTTTAACTTCCAATTAAATACTCTTAAAGTGGTTCCATTAGCTGTTTTGCGTGTCTCCACGACTGGGCTAAAGGAGTGTGCAGATATCCCAGAAAACAACCCTGGGTGTGCGTGTAAGGGTCTTTCTAGAAGAGAGTAGCATCTGACAAAGTAAAGCAGATGGCCTATGCAGTGTGGCCAGTACCTGTCAACTGGAAGGAGGGCAAATTGATTCTTTTGGAGTAGGATTTCCACGTTCTGCCTTTAGACAATAGAGTTGGTTCCCAGGTCTGCAGAATCCAAGCCTTTGCCCAGCCGATCTCCTACCCACACCCATACCCACACCACATACCCACACCTCACCCACACCACACACCCACACCCCACCCACACCACACACCCACACCCCACCCACACCACATACCCACACCCCACCCACACCACACACCCACACCCCACCCACACCACACACCCACATCCCACTCACACCACACACCCACACCCCACTCACATCCACACCCCAACCAGACCCACACCCACACCCCACCACACCCACACCTCACCACACCCCACCACACCCCACCCACACCCATATCCACACCCACACCCTCACCCACACTCAGCCTCTTCTTCAGGTCTTTAGACCCTGAGTGGGACCGGATTTCCTGGATCTCCAACCTGCAGACAGCCCAGGATGGATCAATTTGGTGTCCATAATCCCAAGCCAATTCTCATGACGAATCTCATATCTGTATAAAGCACATTGATATTTTTCTTTCTGTAACCCCTGACCAGCACACACCTCAGGACTGAGGCATTCCGAGTGCAGACTTTTCAAGATCGGACCCTGTCAAAACCCATTGTCCCCTGATATGAACTACACATAATGAAGAGCCCATTGTGAAACCATCACCGTCCGAACCTGGCAGTGGCCTCTGCTAAGAACACCCTTCCACATACTATTTTCCTTGCCAGACTGGGCCCCACTGGCCCATCAGCCTTTGTGTAGACATAAGGCCTTCTGCAGAACAACACAAAATTCACTGCCTCTCAAACCACAGGATCAGACAGCCCCTGATGGTTCTCCCAAAGTACCTATACTGTCTTCCACAGGGTTTGTCACACCCCACGGTCACTTTCTGAGTTCAAAATGAAGGATCAATGAAATAGACTCCCCGAGAGGCAGACACATGGAGAAGGGTGTGACTAGGTAATAATAATGTTGGTACCTTCCAAGATGGCGGCTTCTTCCCCTCCCTCCTAACCTGAGACAAAAGCCTGGCCTCAGGCTCTCGCCGATGGGCTAGTTCAGCAAGTTCAAGGCCTGATCAGAAAACGTTTAGACAACAGTTGGGGCCTAATCACCCATCCTTACTTCAAAAGGAACAACCCTAAATCAGGAGATGAATGAAGATTCTTCCGAAAACTTTTAAACCTTCCAGCCCTAACCTCCCCTACTTTGCAGAGGGTCTTTCTCTCTGTGTACCTGCTGTAAAAGACTTCCTTCAACTACAGATTCTGTCTGCTCCTGCTCGCCGTGTTCAAGATTTCTCTGCTGCCACCTGTCTCTTTCAGCATTTTTCCTGCCTTTTAATTCTTTAACAGGCAGAGAAAATGAACCCTACTCAAGTCCCAAGATGGGAACAAAAACACCCCCAGCAGTCCCATCCCACTGGACCATAAGATCATTTTGGAGAAAGGAGCCATATGTAGCTATTTTTCCTAGATAATGTTTCTTAAAGGTTTAGAGAATTGGGTTCAGGTAAAAGGATTTACCCTGCACACCGCAGCAATGATGACTGCAGAAAGGTAAGCTGGGTATAGGCTTACAAAATGAGTAGTCAACATGGCCTGCTTTAGCAGTGACATCCTGTGAAACAGAAAATGCAGAGTCTTTTATGGCGGGGTGGCCCCCACTGAAATAGTGAAACAGGTTGCATTAAAGCTTTCTGGCTTCTTTCTTCTCACAATGGAACACTGACATAGGAGATGGGGCCAATTACACTGAACACCATGTTTGTGGGTAC
Organism: Rattus rattus; assembly: GCF_011064425.1. NCBI lineage: Eukaryota > Metazoa > Chordata > Mammalia > Rodentia > Muridae > Rattus > Rattus rattus. The sequence goes on along the minus strand of NC_046154.1, from coordinate 173,814,055 downwards.
CAGGGATGGCTTCTCCAGAGACCAGTGGTTTTTACTGGCATATATATATATATATATATGTATATATATATGTGTGTGTATATATATGTGTGTGTGTATATATATATATATATATATATATATATATTCTTACTACCGGCAGCTCCTCTCAGTCCCTCCACTTCCAACTCTGAGCAGCCACCATTCTACCTCTACTATGAATCTGACTTTTTTTTTTTAAATTCACAGAGCAATGAAATCGTGTGGTATTTGTCATTGGTCATTTATGTGCCATTCTGGCAATATTTAAGTGATATGTTCTCCAGGTTCAACCATGTAGTTGTAAATGACAGAATTTCTTAGGGCCAAATAGCAATCCACTGGATTCTTTCTTCCTTCTGTCCATCCTATCTATCTATCTATCTATCTATCTATCTATCTATCTATCTATCTATCATTGAGACTGCTCACTGTGTACTTCTGGCTGGCCTAGAACTCTTGTAGAGCAGGCTGGTCTTGAACTCACAGACAGCCCCCAAACCCAGCTTCACTCATCCATTCATGGACACTACATTGATTTCTTACTGTAACTACTGAGAATTGTGCTATAGTGAACATGGGCATGAGGATATCTCTTCAACACAGTGATTTCATTTCCCTTAGCTACATACCCAAGGGTGAGATCACCAGATGTACTTTAATTTATTTCAGAAACTTCTAATACTGTTTTTTTTTTTTTAATTATTCTCACCATGGCTGTATTCACTTACATACCTACTGTCTTAGTCGGGGTTTCCTTTGCTGTGAAGAGATACCATGACTAAGGCAACTAATCTTATAAGGACAACATTTAAGTGGGGCTGGCTTACAGGTTCAGAGGTTCAGTCCATTATCATCAAGGCAGGAACGTGCAGCATCCAGGCAGGCATGGTGCAGGAGGAGATTTGAGTTCTACATCTTCATCTGAAAAGCAGCTAGGAGAAAACTGGCTTCCAGACAGTTAGGAGTAAGGTATTAAAGCCCACACCCTATGCTGGAGACATGGCTCAGTGGTTAAGAGCACTGACTGCTCTTCCAGAGTTCCTGAGTTCAAATCCCAGCAACCACATGGTGGCTCACAACCATCTGTAATCAGATCTGATGCCCTCTTCTGATGTGTCTGAAGACAGCTATGGTGTACTCCTATAATAAATAAATCTTAAAAGAAAAAAAGCCCGGGGGTTGGGGATTTAGCTCAGTGGTAGAGCGCTTGCCTAGGAAGCACAAGGCCCTGGGTTCGATCCCCAGCTCCAAAAAAAAGAACCAAAAAAAAAAAAAAAAAAAAAAAAAAAAAGAAAAAAAGCCCATACCCACAGTGACACACCTACTCCAACAAGACCACACCCATCCAACAAGGCCACACCTCCAAATAGTGACACTCCCTGGGCCAAGCATATATAAACCATCACAGTGACTTAAACTTGTATTTTCCTAGTAACTAATAATTTGAAGCATTTTTCATGCTATGTCTATCAGCTATGTTTGATGACTAATATCAATGCAAAACCCACAGCTCTTATCTTGAGGGGATTAAGAGAACGGAGCCATTTTGAATGGCATGGCCTGATTTACCTGATTTACACGGATTTACCTTATCTCTAAATTTCATGTTCCAATGGAAAATGGATTCTTGAACCTTCATAGTTTTACAGAACCAAGAAAGTTGGGATCAAGGAAAGTTTAAAATACATTGGTGAAAACCCCAAAAGAGATAATAATAAAATGAAATCCATTGGTTGGTACATCAGAGACTGAGCAGGGGGCGGGGGGGGGGGAGCTTGTTTTTATAGGCCTGCGAGTTTATCTGATGAGATTCTTAGCTTTGGAGTTGGTAGAAGCTAGGAGTCTTCTAAGTTAATAGATTTCAAAGTGGGCAAGGAATATAGTCTGGGGCTAAAATTAGCCCAAGTTAAGGTAATTAGCCTCTGGACTTGCAATATTCCAGTCTTCCCACAGAACTAAACTTCTCATCAGTCAACCAGTCTCTTCAATCACAGCTTCTTTTCAGGAGTTCCCATTAATTTCAATTATCAACTTGATTTTCTAAGAAACACCTAGGGGGGTTAGCTGTGGTGGTACATCTTTAATTCCTTGAGAAGCAAAGCAAGGGGGATCTTTACCAGACTTTCAGGCTTGCCTAGTATACATATCAGTTCCAGGCCACCCAGAAAAAAAAAATAGGGAGATGTTTCAAAAACAAACAAACAACAACAACAAAACCTCACAAAACAAACAAACAATAAAGCCTCTGGGATATACATCTTTGGATACGTTTGTAACGATATTGTCAGAGAGCCTTAGATATGGAGGGAAGGTACAGCCTGAACGTGGACAGCAATGTCTCGTGGCTGGGGTCCTGGACTTAATAAAAGGGAGAAAGCCAAAAGATGGGTCTTCTGAGAAGCGATGTGTCGCAGCCAGGGGTTCCCACCTCAGACCAAGCCTTCTCTATCATGATGGGAACCACGATAGGTGGAGCTTGAGCATAGGATCTCAAAGCTTCTCTCTACACAGTGACGCACTTCCGCCAACGAGGCCTCTCAAACTGTAAGCCAGAATAAATCCTTCCTCACACAACTTTCTTTTTGTAAGCTATTTTGTCACAGCAGTGAAAACACGGTAATACAGAGGGTTGATGCCCTTGATGAACTCAGACCGTGTAGTTCTTAAGCCTTTCGTTTGAGGACCCAATGTGGACAAGGTTAGAACTGTGGGTGTGGTAGTTTGAAAAGGTTTGGCCCCCATAGACTCCTTCGTTTGAATGCTCCGCCCATAGGGTGTGGCACTATTGGAGGGGCGGCTCGTTGGAGTGGGTGTGTCACTGTGTAGGCAGGCTGTGAGGGTTCAAGGTCTGCCCTGTGTGGAAGAGATGGTCTTCTCCTGGTTGCCTTCAGATCAAGACGTAGAACTTAGCTCCTTCTGCAGCACTATGGCTGCGTGCACTCTGCCATGCTTCCCGCCATCGTGATCACAGACTAAATCTCTGCGTATGTAAGCCAGCCCCGATTTAACGCTGTCCTTTATAAAACTTGCCTCGGTCATGGTGTCTCTTCTCCCTAACGGGCTGTTCTTAGGGATGATCGGGAAAGTAGAATAGAAAGGCAGACGGTAAAGGTTGCTCAGGAAATCCCAGAGGGAGGGGTATGGTGGACTCTGGGGAATGAAGTTGAAGGCCTTTGTTCTATAGTCTCACAAAGAACCTAAGAGCATTTGTTTGATCCCAAAAACTCAAACGAGGTTTAATTGAAACCTAATGGACTAAGTGTTTGATAGAGGAGTATTTTTTTTTTTTTTTTGAGCTGAGGACTGAACCCAGGGCCTTGCAATTGCTAGGCAAGCGCCCTACCACTGAGCTAAATCCCCAACCCCTAAAGGAGTATTTTTAATGTATGAGTAATCTGCTGTATGTACACCTGCAGGCCCACAAGAAGGCATCGGGTCCCTTGTGAGCCAAACTGAACTCAGGACCTCTGGAAGAGCAGGCAGTGCTCTTAACCACTGAGCCGTCTCTCCAGCCCCACGACTTGTTTTTTTTTGTTTGTTTTTTGTTGTTGTTGTTTTGTTTTGTTTTTTGTTTTTATTTTATGATTGCTCACAAGTAAGAGAGTGCTTTGAGTTCCAAAAGAAACCTTGAATTGTGAGAGCTGTTGAAAAATAGGAATTTTCAAAGATGGGATGAGCACATTTGCCTATGTGGACCAGGATGAGAACATTCTGGTTTAAGGAGATGTGTTGGATGTAAGCTGACAGGAAGGGTGGATTCATAATCCTCCATTTTGATTGTCCAGTTGATTGGATTAAGAATTAATCCAATAATGTCCTTAATGAATCCTATCTTGGAGGGTGTCAGTGAGAGCATTTCAAGAGTTTAACTGAGGAGGGAGGATGGTCCCTGGATGTAGATGGGCTGAGGACATGAAAAGGCCAACAAACACAGGCATTGCACATTCCCTGGGTCCTGACTTGTCCAGATGTAAACAAGCTCCCGTCTCCATAGCAGCCGCTCCTCCCACCTCACCTTCCCTGCCTTTGTGGACTCTGCTCATAAACCATGAGCCCATGCAAAGCTCTCCTCATTTGAATTGCATCATATATATATATATATATATATATGTATATATATATATGTGTGTGTGTGTGTGTGTGAAATATATATATATAATTTTTTCTGATTTATGTGTAGGTGTGTATGTCTCCCTGTGTGTATACTACATGTGTACCAGTGCTCGCAGAGGCTGGAAGAGGTGGGTCGTCATATTTTCTGGAGCTGGCATTAGAGGCAATTGTGGTCCCCTGGGTCCTGGGAACCAAGTCTAAGTCTTCTAGAAAAAGCCCCAATTGCTCTTAACTTAGTCATCTCTCCAACCCCTTGTTTCTTGTCAGGCATTTGGTGAGAGCGACAAAGAGAGCAACTAATACACCACGCCAGCAGTTTTTCCTGTTGCTTCCTACTGCCTGCCCTTTTCTCGTTTCTAGCTATAATTACATATTTATTTGGTTCATAAATATAGCATTAAAAAATCATGGGCTTCTTTCCTTTTCCTGTCTTGCATAATGATGCTGTGTCCCCCCAAGGAGCTCAAGTCTAGATCCAAATGCTGGCCAGGATATGAAATAAGAAAATGAAAATTATTTTATTCTAACACTTGGATTTGATGCAATTTTAGGGATGAGGAGCAGGTTGCTCGGCTTCCCTTTAGCTTCCTGTCAGCCCCGTGATTTCAGGCCTTTTAAAGGCTACAAGAAGGTCTGGCCTATCTGGCAAATTTCAAAGTCGACTTTCTTATAGTTTGCCACTTCCCAGACAGAAGTTAAACTCCACATTCTCCCCGATTCCAGATAGCACAGCATTTCCTTATTAAACCTTTTAACAAGGTTTCAAACCAAGCCCCAGTTCGGCTGCAGGGAAGGATGGAATTGGAAGATTCTGGAAAAAGAGACATATTTTCCCCCTAGGTCATTTCCACATTGCTTAATGTACTAGAAGAAGTAATTCAGAAGTAATTTGAACCTGAAACAATGTCTGCAAAATAAGTCTGTGTTTTGAAGACTATACCACCCTTTCCTTGCTCTTCTAGTATTTGACTGTTCTGCATGTCAGTTAAAACCCCTTCCCTCTTCTCCACTGTGGTCAAATTCGCACTTCTGGTGTACAATCTGCAAATGTCTGCTCTGTCAGCTTCTCTTGCAGCCCAGCATGATGGGTTATCCAATGGCAAGGAAAGGGCTCTAACAAGCCTGATAGGTTTGCTGGTTGCTTTTCTTATTGCTGTGGCCTAAGAATCTTAAGGAAGAGTTTGAGGGTATAGACTATCAAGGAAGGATATGGGCATGGCAGTGGGGAGCTTAAGGTGGCTGGATACATTGTATCCACAGTGAGGAAACAGAGAGCGGTAACAGTTGCTTTGAAGTTCCCTCTCCTCTCCTCCCCTCCCCCCAGGTTTTATTCATTCTGGGATCCAAACCTAAGGGATGGTATCACACTCAGGGTGGGTTTTCCCTTCTCAGTTAAACTTCTCTGGAAATGTCCACCCAGGCACACCTTGAGGTGTATCTCCTAGGTAATTCCAAACCCAGTCAAGTTGACATTGAAGATTAATCATTTGTGGTGGTTTCAATAGGGATGGTCCCCAGGGACTCATCAGTGTGAATGCTTGGCCCACAAGGAATGGCACTGTTAGGAGATGTGGCCTTGTTGGAGTGGGTGTGGCTTTGTTTGAGGAAGTACATCACTGTGGAGGCAGGGCTTTGAAGTTTTATAAGCTTAAGTCTGGCCAGGGTGAACATCTTTCCCCCTGCTGCCTGTGGATCAAGATGTAGAACTCTCAGCTCCTCTTCTAGCACCGTGTCTGCCTGCACGATGTTGTGCTTCCTGCCTTGATGATGTGGACTGAACCTCTGAACTGTAAGCCAGCCCCAATTAAATGTTGTCCTCTATAACAGTTGCCACGGTCATGGTGTCTATTCACAGCAATGAAACATCAACTAAGGCATCACTGTAAGGGAGTTCTGGAGAAAGCTCCTTTCTGTATAAAGAAAGGCCTCCCTTCCTGCTTACTGGACATGTGTCTGCTTGTGATAGCCCTGGGAATATTGTCTTTGTCCCCAAGTAAGGTGCCTTTCCCTGGCAAGCCTGTCCCTGGGTCCATCCTTAGAAATCTGTCACTTGTGGGGGGCTTTACTGTGCGATGTTCTGAAACATATATTCAGACTTTGTCCCCTTTCCCGGCTCATATGTCCTACGGTCCTTATAACCAAGGTTGTTGAAAGTGTCTTCTATTTCTTAGTTAAATGCCTGACCCTTGGAAGCCTCTAGGCAATTCTGCGTGGGGCTGGTTGACGAGAAACGCCCTGTGGAATGCTTGAACTCTCGTTCTGTGCCAGCATTACACAAGGCATGCGACTGGCTTCTTTGCCTTCTAGTTCTTCATACTGACCCAAGTTTCCAAGTTCCTCTTCCAGCACCGCTTTTACGAGATTGACAAGCTAATGAGCGCCCCCATTCAATTCCATTCACTTCTATTCCGCCCTCTACAGTTGGTTTACCTTTCCATGCACCTCCCTGCCATCCAGGCATCATCTATTTTTTATTCTAGATTGTCCACCTCTTTCCTTCCCCCCAATTTAAATCCTGCTCATCTCTCCATGGCCCAGCTCAAATGCTCTCTTCCTCTCCTCCCACTGGGCATTGATATGACTTGATGGCGATCTTTTTTTTTTAAATGTGATTTATTGTCTACTTTTACTACCTGTCATTTCATGTGCTTAGTTTCTTTCTCTCTCCAAAATTACCTTGAATAGAATTTGAAGACAAAGCCTGTGTCATAATTATTAGTGTACTGTGCAGCGCTGATGACAGTGCTCTGTAGAGCCGACACTCAAAATTTTTACAGAGTGACTAATAGACATTTCCCAATTTGGCAGTGTGTGGCAGGAAATGGAGATGAATGTGAAGCTGCAATTTAAATGACGAGAGGGGATCTTGTCAGCAGGAGGTGGGGCAGACATTTAACGATGCAAATACTCTGGTCAAGAAGGCACTGTAGGAGGAGGAAGGATACGGTGCTTTTGTGTAAAGTCATTCTCAATGGAACAGAGAGAGAGGGGAAAGAACCATCAGCTGGATGGCCGCTGTTGGGACGAGCCCCAAGGCACTGGACAGTCTGTGATCTTCAAGAGTTTCTGTTTCTTGAAGAGCCCCTATAGCCAGTGACTTCTGCAGCAATGTCTCGAGAGACTCGAGAGTAGGAAGACACAGGTGAGATTTGGACGTAGCATCTCTTGTACATAAGACAATTCTCACTCTTGTTAACTGTCTCCCAAGGCTCAGAGCTCACAGAAAAGGCTTCCTCGGGGATGCGAAGGGGTCATAAGAGAGCACCCTTGGCCAGGAGACCAGCACACTGAAATTGTGCTAGACACGGCCAAGCTTCTTGCCACCCTCTCTGTGAAGCTGTCCTTCCCCCCCTATCTCTGAGATTCTCCAGCTTTCATGATTCTCTTTTCAATAGATTGCCCTTCCTCTGTCTCCCTTTTTGAGGCTACTTCCTCCTCTCCCTGACTTTGGAACACCAGAGGGCCTCACACCTTCATCCCCAGAACTCCTCTCATCTAACTTGTCTTTTGCTGCTGTGATGCAGTCTAATGTAGTCCAGACAGTCTAGCTGGATAAGGCCTAGACCCTGATCTTTCAGCTCACACCTCTGGGGTGGCTGGGATTCTATTACAGACCTGTGTGTCTCTACCCATCCAATTGAGGTGGTACTGGGGACTGAACCCTTGGCCTCCCGAATGGCAGACCAGAGCTCTACACACTGAGCTATATCAGCAGCAGGCCTCTGCTCATTCATCTTTGCACTCAGGTCCTGGTGGGACTTTGTATCCAGATCCAGATCTTGCCATACCTTTTATGTGTCGATAATATCGAATTTTACATCTTCAGTCCGAATTTCTCCCTTGCCGCTTGAGATATACGCTGTCTCTGTTACATGTCCACATGCATGTCTAAATGCATGACTATAATCACTCCAAACTCGACGTTCAAATCTGAGCTTTGAACTCTTCCCCCACACTGCCACCTCCCCCTCCTTCACCGGCATTCTGGGCCTTTTCTGTAAAGTTCTCTTTCACTCATCGGTTGTCAGACCAAGCTCCTTGGTTCATCCTTGGCTGCACTTCTCCCACCTGAGAGCCATCGATAGAGTCAGTCTGCTCTGCGCTGACACACAAAGTTGTGTGTAATTTAACAACAACAACAATAAACAACAACAACAACAACAACAAAAAAAAAACCCCACACTACCACCTTTTCTACCTTTTCCAGAACTGAGACCCTGGAGCTGCTGCCGGAACTCCGGGCCCTCCCGGCTTCCTTTCATTCCTCCCGGCTTAGCTCCAGCAAGCCACCATCACCAGCGCCGCTTCTCTCTCCCCCCACCTTTGCTCTACACATGAAAAACACTCAGACAGCTTTATTACTTTAGAATTTGCCTACTAGCACAATTGCTGGGCACAGAACCTCCTGACCTATGCTTATCAGCTAGCTTGTATCAGGTAGCCCCCACCAACCTCCTTGGCCATCCACTGGTGTCAGAGGCCTCTAGTTCTAGCTTCCCTGAGTTCTTACATGATTGCCACATGCTTCTTATTTCAAGCCTACCCAACTCTCCCCAACCACCCGTACTCCCATACCCCCGACCCTTACCCCCAACCCCAACCCCCACCCTGGTCTTTCCCTGTGTCTCCTTTTTCACCCTGGGACCCGGAAGTCCCACTTGTACCTTCGGAACAGCAATTGGCTCCGGCCTCCTTTATTGACCAAATCAAGACCAATTAGGGAACAAGACCTTACTTAGTATCAGCACCTCCCCCTACACATTGTCCCTCTAAAACCACCATCATCACTCTAGATGAGTCCTCAATAATTTCTCAGCTGCACTAGAAAAGTTTCCTTTAAGAAGAGTAAAAAAAAAAAAAATTAATTAATTTTAAAAAGGAGGAAATAAAGGGAGAGCATTGCCGAATCCCTTCCCATTTTCTATTTCTTATTGATCAAAATTTACTCACGTGGAAGTAACCCTCACCATCCAGGGTGTAACACCCAGACTCTCTGTGGTCACACATGAAACCAGGCCTGATGTGGTTCAGCAGAATGTGGGGAAAAAAGGTGACTCGGTGTGGCCCACCAGTCATCAGAAAGAAGGAAATCCGGAGACTTTGAGAGGTTGCATGAGATTTGTATCAATCACAGTATACTGAAGAACATTGGGACTATACCTATAATACACAGTTTTTAAGGCGTTCTTTTATCATACATTTGATCCCTTTAAAACGTAAGTGGACTTTATTTCCAAAGTTGCGCAGTCATCAGCACTAACTTCCGAACACTCTCGTCAACCTAAGGAGAGTTCCACCCACCACCAAACACTCAGCGTTACCTCCTTTGAGCCCGAAACCTCACTTTGTCTCCATGGAGTTGCCTATTCCGGACATTCTATGTGAATGACCTTTATTCCTTTCACATTAGCATAGAGTTTGGAGATCACTGTGTCCATTGCTTTTTTAGGATTGGCTGGCATCCACTGAAAGGGCAGCCATTCATCCCTTGATGGAAATTTGGGTTATTTCTACTTCCTGGGTGTTGTGGATAACATGACCATGGATGCTGGTTTAGGTTTTCATTGTTCTTGAAATGAAGTCATTAACTGTTATTATTTTACATTTCTCTCTCTTTAAACATAAAAAAACAGGGGCTGGAGAGATGGCCCAGAGGTTAAGAGCCCTGACTGCTCTTCCAGAGGTCCTGAGTTCAATCCCCAGCAACCACATGGTGGCTCACAGCCATCTGTAATGGGATCTGATGCCCTCTTCTGGTGTGTCTGAAGACAGAGTATACTCATATGCATAAAATAAGTAAATAAATATTTAAAAAAGCATAAAGACAAAGCAAATAGGTATTTGACTTAGGCAGACAACAAAGAACTGGACATACTGTAGACGCCCAGGAGCTGAGAATGTGAAGCAAAAACTCTGGTTGAGGAGGGAAACCGCCAGACAATGCTCTCACCTCCCCAGTGCTAGCACAGAGACCAGCCAACATCATCACAGGGGAGTAGGACCAAGCCCCAGAGATGCTTTCCCTGGACAGAGCCAGGCGATCAGTCTGGACTATGGCATCTGGGTTGAAGTGTGATACCAAAACTGAGGCAGTCTCCGTGCCATGGGTACCACTGAGGCCAGCAAGGACCTCCACCTTACCCATAACACACACCAATGTCACTGATAGAGCGAGGAGTATGGGTGCTATGCCTTGGAGGATAAGGTCACACTGCCTCTGCAAACATCATCGTAGGGACGTCAGGGCTCAGCTCAGAGCGACTGTGCCAGAAACCCAATCCAAAAAGTAACTTGTTTAACTCCACCGGGGTAATCCACACTCCAGATCTACTTTTGTAGGTTTAAAGCTTGTATTGCAAGTTGGGCCAACCCCATCAGCACAGTTTGCTATAAGAAACATCACAGGGAAGGGAAAATTCAAAAGCCATCACACCAAGGAAGAAATACTGACTGAAGCAATAGAGATTTAAAAATTCTAAGGGACTTCTGCTCTACTTTGCCTTTCTGGCTATTATTTTTAATTTATCCTTCATCTCGCATAAGTTATTATTTTTCAAACTATGTGTATGTGCATCTGAGTGCAGGTGCACACTGTGTCAGATCCTGCTAGACAAGTGGTCCTCAACCTGTGGGTCACAACCCCCTTGAGTAGGTCAAATGACCCATTCACAGGGATGGCTTAAAACCATCAGAAAACAAATATTTACATTGTAGTTCATAACGCTAGCAAAATTACAGTTATGAAGTAACAACAAAATAATTTCATGGTTGGCGGTCTCCACTACATGAGTAACTGGGTGACCGGTGCAGCATTAGGAAGGCTGAGAATCACTGGTCTAGACGCTAGAGTCTAGAGCTGGAGTTATAGGAGTCGGGACTGAGGTTGGGTCCTCTGCAAGAGCAGCACATGCTTAACCACTGAGCCATCTTACAGTAGTGGCTGCATAACACGCTCTTAATAGACCTGCTTTAGTCTGTACATTCCTCAGTTAGGCTGTGTGGTTGCTCTGTGTGCGTTTCCACACATTCTATTAGTTAGTAACTACTATTCGTCCTGTATACAACCCATGCAATTTCCCTCTCATTCCTACCTCAGTTTCCCTCTTTTCCTCCTCTCTCTCTCTCCATATATGTGTGTGTGTGTGTGTGTGTGTGTGGTGTGTGTGTGTGTGTGCATGTGTGTATATGTGTGTGTCTGTGTGTGTGCATGTGTCTGTATGTGTGTGTGTATGTGTGTGTGTGTGTGTGTGTATGTGTGTGTGTGTGTGTGTGTGTGTGTGTGTGTGTATGTGTGTATGTGTGTGTGTGTGTGTGTGTGTGTGTGTGTGTGTATGTGTGTATGTGTGTGTGTGTGTGTGTATGTGTATGTGTGTGTGTGTATGTGTATGTGTGTGTGTGTATGTGTGTATGTGTGTGTATGTGTGTGTATGTGTGTGTATGTGTATGTGTGTGTGTGTATGTGTGTATGTGTATGTGTGTGTGTGTGTGTGTGTGTGTGTGTGTGTGTGTGTGTGTGTGTGTGTGTGTGTGTGTGTGTGTGTGTGTGTGTGTGTGTGTGTGTGTGTGTGTGTGTGTGTGTGTGTGTGTGTGTGTGTGTGTGTGTGTGTGTAGTGTGTGTGTGTGTGTGTGTGTGTATGTGTGTGTGTGTGTGGTCTACTTTTACATATTATATATAATTATAATCTATCATGGTTCAATAACCTTTTCCCTTTGTCCTAACAGTAACCCAACGTCTCTCCATTCCTTATGGCAACTTTTCCCACCTTGATTTTTTTTCCTTCAATCCAAATCCAATCTTACTTCCCTATTATCCCTAAACACAGTGACTAAGATCCTGTACACACCAAGCTCTTTGTTCCTTTACCGACCAACAGTTATTGAAGCTAAAGCAGCGACCTTTTACCTGGCTCCTTGATTCTTCGTAGTGGACCTATCCAGTGGTTGCGTTTACTTCCTCCGCTAACAGTTCACTCTTAGAGTAATATAGAAGAGTGCTCCTAGCACCTGTGCATATGGGCTGAGGATTAAACTCTGACCTACACGGCTCAACTCTACCGTAACACAGCCTCAGTCGAACGTCTCAAATAATTCAACTGAAAAAAATATAGCTGGTAGGAAAATCTAATCAGCAAAAAAAAAAAAAAAAAACCCAGATGTGTAAAGTCCTAATGGAGAAATATAAAACAAGAAAAATAAAGGTAAGAGGATAATCCCTTAGCCAAATTCCCCAAAGGAAAACGGAAGGTGATCCAAATTAATGAAATTAATAAAGTTAGGAGAAGCATTGCAGTGCATAACAGCGAACATCAGAAAATCATTATGTAGCCTCATACACACATTTATATTCATTCCAGTGAACTGATGAATTTCTAGATGCCCACGACTTAACTACATTTAAACTAGGGTAAGATAAACAACATAGATGGACCTGTAACAAGCAATGTGATCAAAGGAGTAATTTAAAACAAGTAAACAAACAAACAAACAAACAAGCAAACATGGATTTGCTGCTTCTCAACTGTTACACACAGACAGGAAGGATCGCTAGTGGACTCTCCTTACGAAGCCAGAGGCATGCTGGTACCAAAACCAGATCAGGGGTCAAAAAAAAAAAAAAAAAAAAAGAAATCATAGGCCAATCTCCTTGGTGCCCATAGATGCAAAAATTCTCAATAAAACACTTGCAAACTGGTTTCGGGAACACATCACCAAAAAGTGCATTAAGCATGATCAAGTTGACTCCATTCTGGAGGTGCAAGGGTGGTTGAACATGCACACCAGTACATGGCATGTTCCACATAAACAGACCCAAAGACAGAAATCCCCGGGTCATCTCAGTAGATGCTAGGCAGGCTTCCGACAGACACCAACGTCTCTTCACTAGTAAAATCCCTGACGAGACTAATGAGGGAGGGAACTTTAGGCTCTATTTGACAAATGCATAGGCAGCATAGTAAGTGGAGAAAATCCCAAAGTATTTCTACTAAAATCAGGAATTAGTCAAGGGTGTCCATGTGTTACACTCCTAGTTGATATTGTGCTGGAAGTCTTACCTGGAGCTGTGAGACAAGAGAAGGGAACAAATGGAACACAATTAGGAAAGCAAGATGTCCAAGAAGCCTTATTTGCAGGTGGTATGATTCTAGGCCTAAGAGACCCCAAAGGCTCTACCAGGAAACTCTTAGAACTGATCAATACTTTCAACAAGATGGCAGGATACAAAAATTATCAAGCAGAAACCTCACAGGCCAAACATGCTTAGAAAGAATCCAGGGAAAGAAGCCCATTTAAAATGGCCAAAAATAAAAATATAATAAAAAAATAAAATAAAATAAAATAAATCAAGCCAAGAATGTAAAACACCTTTATAACTAAAACTTCAAAATATTGAAGAAATCGAAGACACTATCCCATGCTCATGGATTTGAAGAATTAACATCATGAAAATGGTCATAGTACCCAAATTCGATATAACCGCCATCAATGGAATTCCAATGACACCAGCCCAGAAATAGAAAATACAACCCTAAAATTGGTACGAAGAAATCGAAGACACTATCCCATGCTCATGGATTTGAAGAATTAATATCATGAAAATGGTCATAGTACTACAAATTTGATATAACCGCCATCAAAACTCCAATGACAGCAGCCCAGAAATAGAAAATACAACCTTAAAATTGGTACGAAGTTCAAGAGACCTTGGATAGCCAGGGCAATGCTTAATAAAAAGAACAATGGCGGCGCTGGCACCACACCCGATGTCGGGTCACATTAGACAGCCATATTAACAAAGCAACATGTTGGGGCTGGGGATTTAGCTCAGTGGTAGAGCGCTTACCTAGGAAGCGCAAGGCCCTGGGTTCGGTCCCCAGCTCCGAAAAAAAGAACCAAAAAAACAAAAAAACAAAAAAAAAAAACCCAAAGCAACATGTTATCAGTGCACAGCCAAACATCTAGATCCATGCAGTAGAATAGAACAAACAGAATAGACCTATGACTATTTGCCTAACGAGCTCTGTGCTCATATTTCACAGAGATACTTGTCCCTCAATGTTGATTGTGGCACTGCCCATCGTAGCGAAGTAAACCAACCCCCAGGTGTCCAGCAATGGAGAAATAGATGAAGAAAATGTGGCATGTGGTACACACGATGAAATTTTGTGCCCGCCATAAGGAAGAGCGAAGTTATTTGTAGGAAAATGGCTGGGACTGTAGATAATCATAGTGAGCGAAGTAAGCCACACACGCTAAGGAGAGCATGTTTGCCCTTTCTTTGAGGCTCTTAGATTTAAGATAGAGTCATAAATGTGCATGTGACATGAGAGCGAAAGCAACCCTTCTAGAACAACAAGGAAGTCACGGGAATGGAGAAAGACGCAAAAGAGGAAGAAACACGGTGTGTGTGGTGGTGGTGATGGTGGGGGGTATGCTCAAAATACATTTAATACATGTATGAAAATGTCCCCATGGAACACTGTGCCATGCACAATGCAAACAAAATATACAGTGGAAAACCCCAGATATTTGACATGATGTCATTACCGGGAATCGTATGTTCCGTACTCCCTTATTTTGGTTTCTGTTTGAAATTGCTGTCATTTGTTAGTTTGTATAGTCACTGTTCCAAACTCTGCAAAATCTGCTTGTTTTGCTGTGTGTAGCTGCTAGAACCTCTCCCTAGCTTAGCAGTTAGCTCATTAGATGTCTTGTTGTTACTTCCTGAGTCCCAAGGTTCAGGAAAGTGGCAGCTTAATCCCTCCCCGGACATGCGCAGAGCCTTATGCATGGCCGCTAGAGACCCACAAATATGCCAGAGTTTTGAAAAGCCCCCCACGAACATCTCATTCTCTAGATTTTCTTTTTTTCACTCTGAGTAATTTAGTTAGCTGGCCTAAGTGTTTGATCTGATTGTTATCCACAACTGGAGGCGGCCAGTGACATCACAGTTGTCACCAGACTCTGGGAAAGGCTGTTCACACTGAGTGACCTCTAGGTCAAGCCACATGCAGATGGATGGCCTGGTGCACGGGCTCATTTAAGTGACTTTGTCTGGACGTCATGTTATTTCCTCGGCATGGGGCTTTGAAGTGTCCCAAAGCTGTGGTGACCCATCTGGTGACTGCTAGAGCAGAAATTTCTACTGAAAAGAAAAAAACAAGAATGAGAACAGGGCAAAGGAAAAATGCCACAGTGCTCCCAGCTTTGAATGGCTGGAATCTAGCCTTTCTTCTTGAATTAGCATCCTCCTCCGGTTGATGATTAACAATTTTGCCAGTTTTCCCACTCTTTCTAATGGGAGACAATTTGGAGGTCTGTGTTCTGCCATTTTCTCTGATGTCGCCCATAGAGTTATATATGTTTTTTTAATCATACATGAATATTTTATATAACACTAAACAGTCTCTCAAAACATGAATGTTACTGGATGTATAATTCATCACCGTATTTATATTTTATTTGATATTTCATCTATATTGAATTCCTAGATCATCTTCTATTTTTGCAGGTAAACGACAGAGTTTCTCTGCCTCTAATTTGGATTATTCTCTCATGCTAAATGGATGGAAATGGTTCATTCACTAGGCTAAAGTCGGGAACACCCTTAAAAACCAGTGGAGAAGGGTTAGGAAGCCAAGAGCAAGTCACAGGAAAATGAATGAACATTGGGGAGATTCATGCTTGGGTAACCTGGCCCATAGGGGAGGCACAGTAAAATAACTCATCAGATTCTTCTCTTCTTTTTCCCCACTGCAATGTCCTTAGAAGGCTCTCCCTCCCTGTCTCTTGTGGAAAGTGGCTCAAAGCAACACACAGCCACACAAGCAAAGTTCAAGACCCCAAGGTGGGCGGGGCCAGTAAGAACAAGCACTTCTTGCTAGTCTGAAAGTCTTTGGCAGGAGTTCGGTAGCGGGATTCCCTTGGGGGCCACTAATTTATATGTCTGAGTCACATGGCTAGCATGAACTGTGATGGTACCTAGGAAAATAGTATTTGGCTTCTTCAAGGCTTAGGAAGCAGCAAGAGCTTTGAGATAGCTGGGGCTTTTCGACCTGTATTAGGTAACAGAATCCAAAGGTTTCTGTCTAACAAACATCCCACGTTTCTTGGGTGAACTAAGTTCAGTTTGGCTGGGCTTGCCCATGGGCGGGTTCAGGTCTATTGTTTGTGGTGACATTTTTGTTTGTACTTACTTTCGTTGAAAAGTAAAAAAAAAAAAAAAAAAAAAAAGAAAAAGAAAAGAAAAGTAAAATGCAGTCAAACACTATGAAATAAATGTGTATTTTAGTGACCTGTTGGAAGGTACACATCCTTGAATCTCCTACCCTGATTGAGGAGTAGGACTTTGATAGGCACCCAGAAATCTTACCACATGTATTGTCTCTCCTTCTTCCAAAGGTTGAACGTCATTTTGACTATACACACACACACTTAACACAGATTCCGCATCCTCAGAAGATTATAATAATCCATTCACATTTGTTTATGATAGATACATTTAAATCCACAGGCTTTGAAGCCTTTTTCTTTCTATCTGAATCTACTGTTTGAGTCTGAGCCTCTCTTCGCTTGTGATGTACTTGTTTAAGGACTTGGGGCTTTTCAGCCATATATGGTGATACACACATATGTCTACAGCCCGAGCTGCTGGGAAGCTAGGCACTGAATTCTGAGACCATCCTTACACAGTGAGGCCAGAATTTCAAAAAAAAAAAAAAAAAAAAAAAAAAAAAAAAAGAAAGAAGGAAGGAAGGTAGGGAGGAAGGAAGAAATTCCCACTTTCTGGATTTTAACAATTGTACATTTGTGGTAGAACGCAACACACTCCTTTGTCCTGGGCATTTTCTGCAAACGGATCTAAAAACTTGAGTAGGCTTAGGTCTACAGACAGTGTCTCTCACTGCCTTTAACATTAGCAGCTTCAATGTGCAAGAAACATCCATGAATTCACCTGAATAGCAATAAGGTAATAATAGTGTAATTCTTGTCTTATTTATTGAATCTATGTAATGGAGCCCACACATCCTCTCATCTACTCATGGCTACTCACTGAAAGTTTACCGAGGGAAATGAGCATTCTTTCATTCCTTTCTTTTATCAGCTTTACAAAACAACGACTCAACAGCCTGTAATTCTCCAAAGGAGACCATTTAGTCCTGTATTATGATGAGTTGATTACTACAAATTTATCGAAAGTGCTAAAATCCGTAGAGCCATTATTCTTACTGAAGTTAGAAGTCTTACCTTTGACCGCTGGGAACTTTTCACGTTGGCTCCTAAGTCCTCTCCCACTGCTGCCCTCCCACCAGCCTGTCCCTCAGTCTCTGGAGCACATGCTGTGTTCTTTTTTGTCCTTTGTTTAATGAACATGGAGGGAAGAACAACCAAGGAGAACTGCAGCTCAGTCAGGGACATGGCCGCATTGCCAAGTCCCAGCATCGTCACGTCCTCTAGTCTCTCCTTTACAGGTTTTGTCACTTTTGTCTACAAATAGTTATCTATCTCATCTTTCCCACCAGTTCTAGTGATCTTTCCTCAGGAATTTTGGAAGAATAATATAATAAGCCCTGTATTTTAACATCACAGTTTAACATCACAGTTTGAGTATCTTAATGGTTTTTTTTTTCCAAAATTTTTATCCAGCATAAAATGTTATAAAATAACATAAAAAAATAATAAAATAATAAAAAAAACTGACAAAAGCTACTTTCCCCTGAAAGTCACGTGATGTTTAAGTATGTAATTTTATCTTTTTTCCTTAGAGCCTAAAAAATGTCCTATGTTGTGCCCTGGTATTGGCGGTCCAGGTTCAATAGTCTCTTCTTCCAGTCTGTACATTTAAATTTACTTTACTTCAGACAGCCCTTAAGCTCTTGCATTCAGTAGTCCTTTGGTGGTCTTGCTTCGTGTTTACTTTGAACACATCTCTTATCCATACGTTGTGTTTTCGTTGCTTCTAGTCATACAGTCTCAAATGCTATCTCTGTCTTGATTTCTTCTGAAGTTTTTTCCCCTTATTTTTCCTTCTTATTTCTCATAATGCATTACTGTTGTATTTATTTACTGGGCCCGTTAAAATTAATTTTATATTTATGTTTACATTCTTGCGTTGCTTCTGTGTTTTTCTTATTTCATTTACGTAGTTCTTTCATAGTTTGTGTAAATCTCTTAAAGTATTTTGGTTCATTCAAATAGTACATGACAATTTTTCTTCCCTTTGGGTTTTTGTTGTTGTGTTCCTGTACTTTCTTTTTAAATCAAAGTCAGTCTTTGTCTTAGCGTTTCACTGCTATGAACAGACACCATGACCAAGGCAACTCTCATAAGGAAACATTTAATTGGGGCTTACAGGTTCGGAGGCTCAGTCCATTATCATCAAGCTGGGAACATGGCAGCATCCAGGCAGGCATGGTGCAGGAGGAGCTGAGAGTTCTACATCTTCATCTGAAGGCTGCTAGTGGAAGACTCCCTTCTAGGCATCTAAGAAGAGGGTATTAAAGCCCACACCCACAATGACACACCTACTCCAACAAGGCCACACCCACTCCGACAGGCCACACCCTCTAATAGTGCCATTCCCTGGGCATATACAAACCACCACAGTCTTTCTGTCTTGCTTTCATTACCCACAGCAACGCTATTCTAGCTCCTATTACTAGTCTCGTAAGTTCATGTGAGCGCTGATCTCAGTTTTTTCATCAGTAATCGCCCGATGCTGGAGACTGAACCCAGACACTAAGAAATGCTGGGGGAAAGCAAAGCCTAACCCAGTGCCTTTGGTTGCTCAGTTTGACACAGTTTCCTTTTCTTGGACTTTCAGAAGGAATCTTTATTCAGGATGGCTTTACTAATGTCACAAAGTTACCTATCCTGTTGTGTTTCCGAGTTGCTGGATGCTATTCCATTTTCTTCTGACACAAAGTGTTACAATCAAAAAAGCCTAGTGGGGAACCTGGGGATAAGGCTCAAGGAGTAAAGCAAGCTCCTTTGTCTCAACTCCTGGAAGTTGCCCTCTGACCTCCACACGCATGCCGGGGCCCAGTGGTTTCTGAAGACTCTACTCCTTCTACCCACCAGAGAAACACTGGGCTCACAGGCTCAGCTCCTCGCATCTGTGCAGCAACCGTTACAAGCCATCTTCCCAGCCCTTGACCTCTTTACATTGGGTTTTTTTTTTTTTTTTTTGGTATGCATTCAAAACATTCATATATTAAAATTTATAATTTGTTGGTTTCTTTATTTTTATACTAATAAATTTTCTCCCAAGGGAAATTTATCCCAAGATCTGCTAAACATTCACTTAAGTCTATGTGTCCATTCCTTTATCTACGATATCCTTCCTTCCATCCTTCCTTCCTTCCTTCCTTCTTTCCCTCCCTCCCTCCTTCCTTCCTTCCTTCCTTCCTTCCTTCCCTTCTTCCTTCCTTCCTTCCTTTTTTGGAGACAGGGTCTCACTGTGCAACCCTGGCTGACTTGGAACTTACTATCTAGACCAGGTTAGCCTCAAGCTCACAGAGATCCATCCACCTGCCTCTGCCTTCCAAGTGCTTAACCAAAGGTGTGTGCCAACACATCCAGATTGATGTGACACGTAATGGAGAAAAAGTAGTGTCTTTTCTTATCCATCACTGCATCGTGGATAAGATCCCTATGACAGAAATAAATTAGAAAAAAAATCGAATTTATTTAGCATATTAAGCATAAACTTTTGCATGATATATGAGCTTCCAGAAATGAAGTCTTAAAGGGATGGGGACATCTATGTATTTCTGTGGACAGTTTGTGCAGAAGCCAGAGGGCTCTGACCTAAGGTATTCAACTCAGGGGTGGGGGAGACAGACTCAGAAAGACCCCTTTAATTCAGATTCTTCTGGGCAACCTTGCATGATGTTGCTTCCCCATGGAGTGGGGAGGTCTGCTTCAGGGGAGAAGGAGCAGGAAGATTTCTAGTTCTTACGGATCCTGCAGGAGAAGGGAGGCGGGCCCATCGGAGAGACCTTATTTCTGCATTCTGTTTTTCGTTTCCTTCAGTTTAAGATCCTCAGTCTGCCAAGGTGCTGTGTTCCGAGGTGCCACATGTTCTATGTCTCTTTTAGGTGAGAATTTAAAGGCTGTGTTCCCACATGATCCTAGGTGGTTATCCAGGTACTGTTATCCAAGCTCCTATGCACTGGTGACATTATCTTTATCACACAGTGAATACAGATATGGTACAGGCCTTTGGTCTGTTTCTGAACTGCTTTTGCTACACTGGTGGGTCTCTCCGTGGTTCTCTATCCTCAATGAAATCTTTTCTCACAGTCCAAGACAGACCTAGAAATCACTAGATAATCATGGCTGGTCTTGAACCTGTGGATCTCCTGTCTCAGTCTCCCAAGTTTTGGATTACAGGTGTATGTCTCTGCTTCTGAGAACTTATGGGGCCTTAACCTGTAGTCAAGGGACAAAGTAATGTCGTCATCATGTCTGCGATCCATGTTCTTACTGCATAATCCGAAGCCAGAGAGAGTGGAGTCATGTCTAAATTGGGGACACAGTGGGAAAAGAAAAGCATTAATCCTAACACCTCAAGGGCAGAGGGCTCTGAGCAGAGGGAAGACTTAAGAAGATAAATATCCCTCCAAATCTTTGTCAGAGCAGCAGAAAGCTACAGCCAGACCTGTGGTGGGGGGAGGCGCACCCTCTCTTCTCCCCCTCTAGTATTTAAGCTACATTCACGGGGCCCCCGAAACTCAGCAAGCTTGCTAGTGATGCCCCTGTGAAGAGCCAGCCGTGGCGTGTGCAGAAGGCGGGCTTCCGGTCTATCACCTACAGCAGAATATGTAATATTTATCGATCTCCCTTTGAGTAACAGGGTTAGTGAGGATTGTCAAAGCTCTGGGGAGATAAACATGAAATGTGTGTGTGTGTTTTTTTTCTTCCAGATTAATCTATCGATTATGCCGTGGAGCTGCCCCTTCCCACCTATATCTCAGTCTGACTGTTATGATTATCAGAAACATTTCTCTCGTTGAGATTCGCTTCTCCTCGATTGAAATTCAAGCTGTTACTGGATCTGAAGCTTTCCTTTTTGTCTCTCCCATACACTGTATAAACTCCAGGCTTCGGAAAGTTTGGGGCACAGAAGTAAAGATACCTTTTCACCCCGTCTGTCTCCTTCTCTGCTTCCCTGCGTGTAGATCGTGGCGCCCACGGCTAATCAAGTCACCTGAGGGCTGGCCCTGGCATCAGTGCCCAGCAGGCTCCTGATTTGTCGGGGAAAGTGGCTTTCTTTTTTAGCTGCCTGTCAGCTGATGGCAGTGTGCCACCGATATGTGCGTCTCTGTGCCCAGAGCATGGCTGTCCTCTTACAGGTCTGTAGGGCTTCAAATGCAGCCCTCCAAGCAGGAACACGAACCCTGCACCTTCAGCAACCAGGGCATCATTCCGTTCAATTCTTCTCAGCATTTATTAATTCCTAACTTTTAACAACTTTTTCCCCCCCTGAAGTGCCAGGTCCCTTTAGATCTTAAGATGGCACCCTTGACTTTGACCCTTTGTAGGGGTCCACGCGCCTTGCTCATCTCAAATATAGCGGCTTTGATTCTGTGGCCGTTGGACTCTGAAGTATATGTCTCGTCTTAAGATCTTCAGGTCCAACAAAGACAGAGAGTTTTGTAAATTACCCACCAAGTCAGACAAGGTGAAAGATCAGATCCTGGGGCCCAACTTTTCCCACTGGGACAGACTTGTTCGAGATTTTGGGAAGACAGGAACTAAGATGCTGTCGGAGTTCAGTCTGAGGCCTGCCCGAGTGCTTCTTGACCAAATCATCCTTTCTCAGGTCCTCCCGGGGTTTCCTCAACTATACAACACAGGTATTCTGGCTCAATGGTTAAGGGTGATAGCCACAGGAGCCTGGTAATCTAAATTCAATCTCAGAGCCACGTCAAGCCAGATGTGATAACAGAAATCCACAATTCCAACACCCCTGGTGCAAGATGGGAGGCGGAGACCGAAGAGCTGTGCATCCTGAAGCTGGCTGGCTCGCCTGCAGTCTATATCACAGCAGCAGAAGCAAGAGAGGCCCTGCTTCAACTAGGGCAAAGGCCAGAACCGTTGGTATTCTAAGCTCCACCCCCACAGCTACCTGGCAACAGCCAGGTATGCTCCGCCCCACAGTTGCCTGGCAACAGCCAGCTATGCCTGAAACAATATAAGGGGCTGCTTGCCCGCTCCTCATTCTCTTGGCTCTTCTCTTCTCTGCTCTCAGCGCCCTTTTCCCCTTTGTCCCTCTTCTTCCCATTCCCTTCCCCCTTCCCCGCATGTGCCCACGGCCCGCCTCCTTTACTTCTCCCTTCTACTCTTCTCTCTTTAAGCCTCTCCGCGTGGAACTGTGTTGCCTTGGTGTGCTTTGTCCGGACGCGGGCCAAGATTTAAACCCCAACAAGAACCAACTTCTGAAAGTTTCCTCTGACTTCTACATGTTATGTGTGTTAACACACACACACACACGCACACACACACACACACACACACAAATATGGAAAATGGAATGGCAGTAGTATCTAGTTTATATAATATATATAGCATATATAAAATATATATTAAATAAGATTGATAAGAAAAATCCCAGTGCCTAGTGTGTCTAAGGAATCCTCATTAATAATGCTCTCGCCAAGAGCATATCTACAGACCACTGCTAAATTCAAACTGGTCCAAATGTCACTTGCAGCCGGTTGAGTTACGAATTATTGGGGTTAATTCCCATGCAAGGGATCGAAGTGCTGTGTGTACTGACTATGACTGTGCGCTCATGCCTCAGTCGGGATCTCCACCCCCACACCCCCGCCCCGCAGATCTGAGGGCACACACAGCTTAGTTAGCATCATCGAATTCATTTGCAAACAAATAAAAATAAATCTCTTGTTTACCTTTGCTGCATTCTAGCCGCAGAGACTAAAGACTCGAAAACTCCTGAATTATTATTTGATGTGTCGATATTTTTAAACCCACTGCTTCGTGACAAAAGTCCCAAGTTGCTGGGTGGTGATGGTAGGGTAGTGGTGTCAATTCACACTAAAGGAGAACAAAGATTCTGAGAGAGCTGACCCATAAAAATAGCTCCGCAGGCTACTCATTTGTCACGGCTGTATCCCTCTCACCCCACCCTCTGGGGTTCCGATGTCACACTTACTTCCAGATTAATAGCCCAATTAGAAACCTATTGACTAAGGTTGTATTAAAGGCAATGACCCTTCACACTATAAGCCGGGCCTTTTAAAAATCACCCTCACCACCAAAGGCAAACAGAGGTTGCCTGCGCATTCTTGGAGACACTCTGCCCCCTAGTGTTAACACACGCAGCAGCGCAGGGAGGGCTCCTTTGTTTTTCCAATTTTCCTCTAGGGACTTGAGCAGGAACAGGTCTGTCACCCCTCCCACCCATTCTTTTCTGTGCCCAACTCCCTTCACTGCTCCGAGAGACAATTCACAAGAATTCTCCAGTATTCCTACTTCATGTTTTTGAAGTTAATTTAGCACATTGATCTTCCGTATGTTTAAAAGTGCCGGGTGTGGCGGCGGTGTGTCTGAAATCCTAGCACTTGAGAGGCGGAGGCAGGAGGATGGGAAGTTCGAGATTAGTCTGGGCTCCTGTGGTGACCTCCAAACCAGCGGCTGGGATTCATAATGAGACCCCTCTCACTTCTCCACCTAGTTTTTGTGTTTGTTTGATTGATTGTCTTGGCAGAGTGCTGAGGCTTAGATCTCTCAGAGGGAAAGAATGTGTCGGGAGGCTCTGGGTTTCCTGGGTGCGCATGAAAGTGGGGGCCAACGAGTCTTGGTTTTCTGTTTACGAGACAGGAGTATTGCTCGGCCCCACGCCCTGTCACCGCAGTGGGTTATATCCTTTTCTCACTTTCTGACTGAGGGGCCCAGGACTGGAAACCAACCTGCCCTACTGTCTCGAAGAGGAAGGAGTGTGGCGGGCAGGGCTTTCCTACTCTCTAGGTCCCTTCTTCATTCTCAGTGGGGTAGAAGAAGGCCTGAGAAGCAGGTTCCCAGGGCTCTACCTTAGAGACCTGGCCAGGGATCTGTTTGTGGAGGAGCAGCCAAGACAATACAATGAGCCTGCAGATGTCCAGTCCAGACCTATGAACACGTGACTTTCCCCACAAACCAAGGACACGTGACTTTCCCACAAGCCAAGGAATACACGCAGCCCCAAAGCTGGAAAAGGCAAGGGTCACATTCTCCCCTCCAGCCTTGAGAAGGACTCAGGCTCCTAGTTCTTCGTTTTTTTTGTTTTGTTTTTTTTTTTTTCGGTCTTTAAAATTCATATTAAGGCTTCCGACTTCCAACCCGGTGGATGATAAATCGGCAAAGTCTGAGGTAAGTCATTATAGTCCCAGGAAACTAATAGAGAGTAAAAGACGGTTTGGGGAATCTTAAATCTGCATTTTTGATGGACTGCGGCCAGATTCTCGGGCACACTAAATTTTTGAGAACTGGAAGTACAGTGAAGATTGAAGATCTGGATTCCATCTGACTCTGGTGTTGTGAATGGTCTGCTGGGACTCAGTTTCCCCAGCTGTGAACAGAGGCAGCTGTGTGGGAAGGTACTTTGAAGGACTCTTCTGCCCGTAGCTTTGGGAGAGTCCGAGAAATGGCGGTGCCCAGGCAAGAACAAACCTGGACCGAGAGGTCTCAGCCCTAGGGATCTCCCCTAAGAACATTTATTTCTCAGCTAATTTTCATATAGCACTTCCCATGTGCCAGGTCTCGCTCCAAGCATTTTACTTTTATGAACTATCCGCGGGGCTATCTAGATACAGCAATCAGCCCGGTGTGCAATTAATAATTAAATGCTTTAGGGAGAGGATTTCTAACAAGCTGGTGGAGGGGGGGGGCACCGGGGTGGTACCATCTTCTGCTAATGAAGGGGGCAGATTCCCTGCCTCTGCTTTGAAAAGAAAAATGTCACAAACATTACATGCAGCCTGAGGGGTATGGATAGAAGGGGGAAGGGGCTGCCGTTGCCAGGCAACCAGCTCATCACTAATCATGTGCATAAAAGCTGCGGGTCTCCTTTTCAGCACAGCTAGTGGGCCTTCCTCCTTGCCCCGCCCCCAGCCGCTCCCTACAGCTGCCCTTTGGGCTCTCACTCCAAACGGATCCCAGACTGGCCTGGGTCCTCTTCCCATCCTCCAGGCTTGTTTCCGTCATCTCACAAAATGACAAGAAAAGCTGTTGATGGTGGACCCAGCTGAAGGAAGCCTGTCACCCATCTTCTAGGACGCCCTGTCCACCATGGCTCTGAATGAGCCGTCACCCTGGAGGCTCACTTAGATTTGAGGAAAATCCTTTCTGACCCTTGCGTTCAAGGGAGGCTCTTGCTATTTGCCCTGTGGATACTGAGCAAACATGTGGGTCCCTGGGCTGGCTTCCGAGGTACTCAGTAAACACTGCTGCTCGATGCAGCCAACTGTCCAATTACAAAAGACTCAACGCTCTCCTCCTGGGGCTCTGTTGTCTTAAAGAGCCAGGACCTAGTGTGACCGAAGAGTTTGCATAGCCTGCGTCGTACAGAGAGTACTCACTCTGGGGGAAGCTCTGGTCCCACAGGGCCAAGCCATCTTTCGGAAGACAACCACAGAAGACTGATTCTGGACCACACAGGTCCGGGAGAGCCAGTTTCAGTAAAGGTGTTTGCATTCTGCTAAGACAACAAGCTCTCTAGGAGGACGGAGCAGCTGTGGTGATGGTGGTGGGAGCAAACACTGAGATGTGTCTCTTTGGGACTGGAAGGTTATTTCAAAGAGAAGCGGTTACAAATTCTGGCTGAAACTTAAGTATATGTTCCAACCCCCTTACCTTCCACGGTTCCAAAGCTGGTGCTGTTTCATTTGGGCCACTGGCCTGAGGTTGGCAAAGGGGACAGGTCTTCATAGGGAATCTAGGAGGGGCTGGCCATACTTCTGAAAGGCTAGGAGCCTGTGCGGGTTACTGGAGAATGATTGGCACAGGGACACAGCTCAGTACCTATCACAGTGCCCTTCCCCCTTGTCTACTCTTCCTCAGAAGTGCCCACGGCACATCTTGTCCCCAGAAGGTTCTAACCCCAGAGATCTGTATGACTGGAGTCTTCATAGATGATCTACCTTTCTATGTAAAATCAGACCATGGCCTCATTCACTCTTAATCTCCTGTGAGATTTCATTTCTTTTAATACCTGCCTGCCTTTCTTTCTTCCTTTCTCCCATCTCCTTCCCTCCCATCTGTCTCTCTGTCTGGCTGTCACAAGTCCGTGCATGTGCTTTATGTAGCTGTTGCCCATCTTGTTGACTAGATTGCGGGCTCCTTGCAGGTAGACCCTTGTCTGAGTCGTCATCTCCTGCATCCTCAACGCCCCACTGGGCTTGTCACAGGCACCACTGAATCAACATAGTTCCCGTGGCTCCCTGTGATCCTCAGAGGGTACAGTCCATCACTGAGAAGACGTCAACATAGGGATTCAAGCGGCTGGTCACGTCACATCCACAGTCAGGAGCAGAGGGCGCCAATGGGGCCATTTTGCCTGTTGCAGCTTTGCTCAGCTAGCTTTCTCCATTCTTAAGACACTGGGGTTTTACTTACAGCAGGTAAGTAAGTGCCCAAGTGTCCTCCCCTCCCTCTGGAGGTTAACCGCTGCCACGCCATTCTGGTTTTGCTTGTAGATATAGGTTCAAATCCATACACACAGTGCTCCCCACCCCCAACCCCTTCTAATGGGGCCTCATGAAGGCCAAGCTGGCCTGGAACTTGCTGTGAAGCTGAGGATGACTTTGAACTTCTGGTCTTCCTGCCCCTACCTCCCAAATTCTGGGATTGTAGTTGTCCACTGCCATGCCACTTTGTGTGTGCTGGGGCTTGAACCCATGACTTTGTGCATGGCAGGCATGCACGTTACCACATGTGTACTGTGTGCTAACTGATTACGCCACCGGAAGCACTTCCCATTTCTTCTCTACATTCTCGAATCCTTCGCTTTTAGTATCTTGAAAATCACAGTACATGTGTTCACATAGCGCTTCCTCATACTTTTATACAACAGAGTAATATTCGCACCTATGCGGTTCACTTGGTACTGTTTACCTATCATGCAAGAAGTCCTAGGTTCGATTCCCCAACAAAATAGAACCCGGGTGTTGTGGCGCATGCCTTCAACCCCAGTTCTCAGAAAGCAGGGATGGGAGGATCAGAAGTTCAAGTCAACCTCAGCTATTATCCTAGTACCCATTACTGTCACTGTGGTCATACATCCCGACTGACTTAGGGCTTCTGTTGCTCCGATGAAACACTATGACCAAAAGCAAGTTGAGGAGAAAAGAAAGGGTTTATTTGTTCATCACTGAAGGGATGTTCATCACTGTTCAGGGTGGGAACTCAAACAGGGCAGGAACCAGGAGGCAGGAGCTGATGCAGAGGCCCTGGAGGGAAGCTGCTTACTGGCTTGCTTCTCCTGGCTTGCTCAGCCTGCTTTCTTATAGAACCTGGGACCACCAGCCCAGGGATGGCACCACTCATAATGGGGTTGGCCCTCCCACATTAATCCCTAATTAAGAAGATGCCCCTTGGACTTGCCTACAGTTTGACCATTTTCTTAATTGAGGTTCCCTCATCTCTGATGACTCTAGCTTGGGTCAAGTCGACGTAAAACTCGCGCAGCACACCACTGACCGAAAGCAACATGAGGAAAGAGTGGGTTTTCTTTAGCTTAACAATTTCAGGTTGCAATCCATCGTTGAAGGGAAGTAAGTCGTGAGGAACTCAAGCAGCTAGTCACATCCCATCACAGCCACCATCAAGAGCTAAGAGAAGCAGAAGGATCCATGCTGCCTGCTGCTGCCTAGGTTTGGCTAGCTTTCCTCATCTTACACAGCTCAGGTCCCGGGCCGGGAGGGGCGCCAACCACAGGGATGTAAATTAACCATCAAGACATGCCCTCAGGCCAACCTGATCTAGATTCTCCCCTGGTGATTCTAGGTCATGGCAAATTGACCTTCCAAACTAATTAGCACAGGTCCATAGACAGTCAGGAGCTTGGTTGTACAAGCCCCTGCCTCAAGACAATAACAAAATCAATAAAATGTGTTGCAAATAATCCTTGTTGCTGGAGGTCAAGCCCAAGGCCTCAGGCCTGCTAGACAAAGGCTCTACCGTTGCATTGAGTTCTGACCCTGTGTGTGTGTGTGTGTGTGTGTGTGTGTGTGTGTGTGTGTGTGTGTGTGTGTGAATTTGACACAAGCTGGAGTTATCACAGAGAAAGGAGCCTTTCTTGAGGAAATGCCTCCATGAGATCCAGCTGTAAGGCATTTTCTCAATTAGTGATCAAGTGGGGAGGACCTAGCCCATTGTGGGTGATGCTGTCCCAGGGCTGGTAGTCCTGGGTTCTATAAGAGAGCAAGCTGAGCAAACCAGGGGAAGCAAGCCAGTAAGAAACATCCCTCCATGGCCTCTCCATCAGCTCCTGCTTCCTGCCCTGAGTGAGTTCCTGTCCTGACTTCCTTTGGTGATGAACAGCAATGTGGAAGTGTAAGCTGAATAAATTTCCTCTCCAACTTGCTTCTTGGTCATGATGTTTGTGCAGGAATACAAACCCTGCACAGTATAGATCATATACATATGTGTATATTATATGATAATGTCATATCATACATATGTGATCATATAACAAGTTCACAGAAATCAGGTTGCCGAATGCCAAGGTGGGGGTGTGTTCTTGCAAGTTGAATCCATAAGGTCAAATTGCTCACTGCAGACATTTGCATCTGTATGCCAACAATTTACTCGATTCCTCCTGATACGCCAAACTTCTTTTATCTCTACAAATCTGATAGTTGAAATTGCACTGTGGATTTTATTTTTCACGTTCTTACTGTGAATAAGGCTTAATCGCTTTCCCTCAAGAGGCATATGTATTTCCTTCTGGTGAAATGCCTATTTTTCTATTAGACTGTTGGTCCTTTTTTTTTTTTAGATTTAGCAGAGCTTTGATATATTAAGAAAATTACTTTTTGGATGTGGTAGGAGTAACAACAGATATTTCTCCCGTGTGTCATTTAAATAAAAAAAAGTCTACGTTTTCTACCTTAAAGCATTGTTTTAGTCTAATTTATCCTTCTGTATATGTGTGTGAGACTGTCTTTTCGAAATTTTCTCTTTAAATGCTTTATCACAATGTAGCAGGATTGTGGAGAGCATCTTTCATTAGCTCTGGTCCTGGTATTGCCCAGATGGGGTTTTCGTAGGACTCTCAACTCTTGATGAATGGAGGGGCCGCCTTCTTCCTCAAAGCCCCTTGGGAGTGCTGGGAAGTGCCCAGGCTCTGATTGGGCTCAGTCATTTCCGTGGGCTCTTATAAATCTCCGTTCCAGAGACTGACAGGTTTTTGACTCCTTTTCAGGATTCTGGGACGTACCACCTGGTTTAGTCTTTAATCAGCTCGCCACTTGTCACAGGTGCAGAAGGTTGAAGCTGTCGGAAAACATCTGTTCAGTAGGAAAGGGACCTCTTCTTCTTGGCAGGAGCCATTGTGCACCTCTGTCACTGAGAGCCCGCCTCCCTGCACCTGGCTGCCCACCCACCTTCATCAGCATCCTCACCTGTCTTCATCTCCGCCTTGCTCCCCACACCCCCCTAGGCTCTCAGTTCCCAGGCTAGTCTTTCTGAGTAGGCAGGCCATTCCCCCTTCTTCAGAGTGACTTTTTCATTGGGAACGGGTCCAGGGGACGAGTCCTGAATAATAGGGTATTCTCAGGAAGAAATCAATGTGAATTTAGAAATACGAAAGAAAAGGCAAAAATTAACTGAATGAGAAAACACATCGCAGCAAATTATGGATACGTAAGAGCTGGCCGGCGGCAGGACACAGAATGTAGAAAAATAACTCATGTCTGTGATACCCCCTTTTTACTTAGGAGTGAGATTCGATTTATTTGATTTTTGTTTTCTGTTGGTTTTTTTTTTTTCTTTAATACTGGAGGGCCTTAATCATGTTGCAAGCCTTCTACTAGTAAACTTATATATCTTCAGCCTTCTTTTCTCTTTCTATTTTGAGGTAAGATCTCACTTAGTGGCCTAGCCTGATCTTGGACTGCTTTGTAGCCCAGGCAGGCCATGAATTTGTAATTCCTCTGCCTCTGCCTCCTGAGCAGCTAGGATCCCAGGCCTCTGCCCCTGGGGTTTGCCTCTGCCTGTTTTCCCATGTGACAATGGGGTTAGAAGGCTATTATCTAGATGGGAACACACAGAATGTTTGTGAGATTAGAGAAGCTGACCTGTGTTTCACAGTCTGTTCCTGGTGACCTCTCACTGCAGCACGGGCTGGTGCCTCGGGATGTTTGAATCTGCAACGCCTTACACACACACACACACACACACACACACACACACACACACAACCATGACTGCATTAGCTCTGCAGGCTTGTTTGTAGCTCCACAGTGTAGTGGTTAATACTGAATGTAAACTTGATTCTAGAATCACCTAGGAGACAAACTTTGGGGCATATCTATGATAAATTTTCTCTCTCTCTTATTATTTATTTATCTATTTATTACTTTTTATTTTATTTTTATTATTTTTTTTGGGGGGTGTTTGGTTTGGTTTGGTTTTGGTTTTTCGAGATAGGGTTTCATTGCATAGCCCTGGCTGTCCTGGAACTCACTCTATAGAGCAGGCTGGCCTTGAATTCACAGAGATCCATCCGACTCTGTCTTCCAAGTGCTGTGCCACCACCATGGCCCAGCTTGCTTGCTTGCTTGCTTGCTTTCTCTTTTTCTGTCTTCCCTCCCCTCCCCTTCCCTTCCCTCCCCTTCCTTTCCCTCCCTCCCTCTTACCCTCCCTCCTTCCCTACCTTCCTCCTTTCTCCCCCACCCTACACCCAAAGGTCTCACTGTAGTCCTGGCTGTCTCCAAAGTCACTGTGAAGGTCGGGTTTTTGCCTCTGCTTTCTGAGTTCTGAGATTAAAGGAGTTCATTACTATCCCTAGCTGGAGTTTTCTAGCTTTAGTTAGTTGAGATTGGATGACCTACTCTAACTGTGGGTGTCACCTTCCCATGGGGGAGGGGAGGATGGTGGCAGATTGAATTGAGAACAGGAAGTGAGTGTGAGCTCTCATCTCTCTGCTTCTTAGCTGCTGCTGCAATGTGGCAGGAAGCCTCAAGTGCCCGCTGCTGTGCCTTCTCCACCATAATGCACTGTACACTGAAATTGTGAGCCCAAAGAATCCCGCCCTTAAGTCATGGCTGTCGGCCATTTTGTAATCACAGTGAGAAGAGTAGCCGACACAGGCAGGGATCCTGATAAATTTGAATCTGTGTACCTTCCACTAAAACAGGGAAAGATGTATGTTTCCATAGTGGTGTCTGGCAGATTCCTCACTGTAGAGAATTCAGCTTTGACCACTAATCAAGAATGCAGTCCTCCCCTTCACAGCTATACATGTGTGATAACCAGACAGGTTCTCAGTAACCAGCCTTGGCTCTCTGCTGTTCCATGTTCTTCCCCATATTTCTGGTGGCAAATCCTACAAGGCCCCTGAAAATGTCCACACACTACATATCACTATCCTCATTCCTAAAAGCCACCACAGCACCCAGCCAGCCTACAAATGTGTGGAAGCAACTGGGAATCCTCTAATCACAAGTGTATGTCCTCCTCTTGCTCCTACTGGCCCAGTTGAAAGAAAAGGCGAATGCCATGGTTGTAATCACTTCAGCCAATGCGTCTTCTACAGACGTTACCAGACTGTAGAAGCATGGAGAACCTCTGTGGGACATGGGTATAGAGAGGCCCGGAAGCTTTAGTTTCTCTAAATTCATTCCTGTGGGCTGTCTCCCCATGCCCAGGGTCAGGCCTTCACTCAAAAGCTGTTTTATCGGGGTTGGGGATTTAGCTCAGTGGTAGAGCACTTGCCTAGCAAGCGCAAGGCCCTGGGTTCGGTCCCCAGCTCCGAAAAAAAGAATAAAAAAAAAAAAAAAAGCTGTTTTATCTATCTATGTCCAGATGACTTTGGTTCACAGGGCCAGAAACTCACAAGAACAAGGAAAGACAAACTCATTCCCACAGTGCAGGGTCAGGAACAGAGGGGAGACAGTACGAGGCCTCTGTCTCATTGCTTCCTCTCAGTCCCCATCTCTACAAGTGCAGACAGAACTTCCACTTTCCAGAAGGCTAGCCTCTGCCCCTCCAGACTCAGAGCCTACATGCCATGGGCACTGCAGGGGGCTGGTGTGGTCCATGTGGCCGCTCTAGCTGAGTGTTCCGATGGACAGTTCCCACTAGATCTTCAAGGTGGGAGTGGGCATGAAGGGCAGGGGCTGTGGTAGGCATAACACTGCCCGCCTGTGCCCACATCTGTCTTAGACATTGTTCTAAGCATTCAAATCTATGAACCTATGAGGTCCATTCTCAGGCAAGCCCTCACATTCCTCTCCCTGGCCCCCATAGGCTTGTAGCCATAGCATAATGCAAGAAGTGTATTCAGTCTAACTTCAGAAGACTCGATAGTCTACCATAGTCTGAAAACTGTTTAAAAGTCCAGAGTTCAAAGTCTCTTCTGAGACTCATGGCAATCTCAACTATAACCCCCCTGGAAAAATCACAGTTTAAAAATCGGATCACATATTTGCAACATATGATGGCACAGAATATATACTGCCATTCTCAAAGGGAAGGAGAGTGAGGGAATACTGGATGGGGCAAGACAGAAGATATCAGGGCAGATTCCAGCTGCTGTATCTTCATGCGTGATGTCAACGTTCTTCAGTCCTCAGCTCATTTCATCTCTACTGACTGCAACACACATCTCTGTCTTGGTTCTGCACCCTCCTTGGCAAGCAGCTTTCCTCGGCAAGTATCGCAGGACTCTGGAAACACCAACATCTTGGGGGTCTCCAACACCATGTAGGCTTACGTTCACAGCTTCGCAAAATGATCTCTTTGGGCTTCTGTACAAGGATACCCCTGACCCAGGCCTGGCCTCAGTGGTTTTGCTTAGCAGAGGAGGAAGGTTCCACAATCTCTTGTATCCTTGACCCTAAGTCAGAACCCGTGCCTGCAGCTGCCAACATCTACTACTTGATGGTGCTGGAACATGGCCCTCTCCTTCAATTACATCTGCATCAGCTTTCTGCTACTGATGGTTTCCTTCATTGCTTAAGTTTTTCTTTAATTCCTTTTCACAGGTTGGAAGCAGAGCTGGGTGGGTTTCTTGGCCTGGGGTCACCACTCTCTTTATTTCATTTAGCACCAGGCTGTTCTTTAAACATTTAATTTTCTTGAACACAGGAATTGGCTCCAACAAAGCATTTCTTAGTGTTCCTTTTCTCTTCAAATTGTGCATGCTGCATTTTTCCTTGCTCAGCTTGCTCCTTTTCATAGTAGATCAGCATAAGAGGGACCATTAAAAACCACACGACACAGTCAATATTAGGCTGTCTTGAAATCTCCTTTGCCAACACGACTAATCCAAAAACTCTTCAATTTAGCCTCAGGCAGATTTTTAGGACAATGGGGGGGGACAAAAGAAAGAAAAAAAACCACATTCTTTGCTAAAATATCACAAGAATATTCACTGTTCTATTGCTGTGAAGAGACACCATGACCAAAGCAACTCTTATAAAAGAAAGCTTTTAACTGGGGGCTTGCTTAGAGTTTCAGAGGTTTAGTCCATTATTGTCATGATGGGGAACATGAGGCAGGCAATGGAAGAGCAGTAACTGAGAGCTACATCCTGATCCAGAAAGAGAGAGAGAGAGAGAGAGAGAGAGAGAGAGAGAGAGAGAGAGAGAGAGAGATTGAGAGGTTGGACCTAGCACAGGCTTTTGAAACTTCAAAGCCCACTTTCAGTGCCATGATTCCTCCGAGGCCACACCCACTCCAACAAGGCCACACCCACTCCAACAAGGCCACACCCACTCCAACAAGGCCACACCCACTCCAACAAGGCCATATCTCCTAATCTTTCCTATCCTTTCAAAAAGTTCCATTCCTTGATGGCTGAACATACAAATATATGAACCTTATGGCAGCCATTCTTATGAAAACCACCACAGAGTCCTACTCTGAAGAGAGTGGTTCTGATGCTAAGGTCCTGTTTCCCAGTTGGTTCTTGATCTGTCAGTAAAGAAAGCCTTGGGCCAATTGCTGGACAGAAGGTATGGGCAGGACTTCTGGTTTACTGGAGGCAGGGAGACACAAAGAAAGAGACCAGAGTTCATCTTGCTTTGGAGAGAGGAGAACTGGGCAACCATGTGAGATCTCAAAAGTGAAGTGGCCACACAGGCCACTCCAAAGGCGAGTAGTCAGGAGAGTTTGGTGACTAAAGTTTAGAGCAGGCAGGAGAGATTGAGATAATATTGATAATGGCAGGCTTTTTGAGATTGGAGAAAGTAGCACCCAGCAATTCTGTCCTAAGGCAAGTTGAAAAGGAGCAACTGTGGGTCTGTCTTTTATCCGGAAGGGAAGCAGTGAGGGGAGCTGGTAGTGTAGACACTTCCGGGAGCAAAGGCAGGTAGAGCATGCAACAGTACTCTATGACCTGTGTTAGTTATCTTTCATGGCCAGAGGGCTTTGCAAATGTGGTGAAGAATCTTAGTGTAGGGAGATTCTTCTGGGAAATCTGAGTGGGCCAATGGGGACAGGGAAGAAGAAGTGGAAGAGGAGGAGAGAGAGATGTGATTGGAGCAGAATTCAGACTCATGGGGGTTGCAAACCACAAAATGCTATGGAGCTTCTAGAAGCTGACAGGAGTAGAGGACTAGCCCCTCCATTCCAACCCCATCCATCCCTGCCCATACTTGATTTGAGTGCTCTTCTGGGGAAAATAAAGTAACTTCTATAGTTTCAACTAACACTTATGGAAATTTGTAATGCTAGCAGCATAACAGGTTCTGAGAAGCTAAACTCCAAGGCCCCTGTGTCTCTCCTATCCCTCCTTCTTTTTCTTTCCATCTGTTGTGGACTGAATCTTCTCAATAATTCTCATGCTGAAGCCCCAAGCATCTGGAGACGGCATCATGGCAGACACAGTTAAGGTACAAGGTCTTATGGGCGGGCTCTAATCCAACATTACTGACATCCTGTAAGGAAAGTACACTAGGACACAGGCCCAAGCTACAGTGCAAGATCATGAGAGGACAGCAAGAAGGAGAACTTTTATGGGCCCAGCAGCCAGGCCTCAAAAGCTAGCCCTGCAGACCCCTCCATGTTGGACTTGTAGCCTTCTGAACTGTGAGGCAGCTGATTTATGTCGGTGAAGCCCAACTCCGATTGACACATCAGATTTCAAGCAGAGGTGAAATTCTACCTCCTTTTCCAAAATGCTTGATAGGTCCAGCTCACAGTACAGCCCCTTGTCTGGGAATACCTCCCAGTTGAATTGTTTAGGACCACAAGCCAAATGCCTACAGGGCCAGGGAGGAAATAGGTAAGTCTGAGGAGCTGTGTTTGTGGGTTAAATCTAAGCAGCGTCCCTCACTGTGTGCTGGCTGCCAGTCTTCCTGTTGGCGTCTATCTTTCTCCGCTTTCATGAAGGTTAGGTGTATGAAACAGCTCTCTCTGTTTCACAGTCAGGAAGACCTGACTGTGCTCTGGAAAGCAACAATACTGGCGGGAGAGGCATTGCCTTGGCCTTGTGTGCAGGAGCCCATGCAGGGAGACAGTGAGGTGAGCTGGATGTGCAGACCCTGCCCATGCCAGGGGCACAGCTGCTGCTTGGCTCCAGACACTCGTCACCAGGGGCAAGTGCAGGCTGAGGCCTGTCAGAGTCTTATAATCTCTCAAATGAAGCGGGAATCTGGATTAAAACAAGAAAAGCTTAAACATTAGCAACTACATAAAATTTAAAAAAAAAAAAAAAAAGCAACTGCTGGCCACTTTGTACCTATGATGATAGCTACCATCAAAGAATGGGAAACGTAGAAGCTGGAAAGTGTTGGCAAGGATGAGGAGAAGTTGGAATCTTGCACACGGCTGGTGGGAATATAACACGAGGCAAGCCAATTTGGAAAACTGCGTGCCAGTTCCTCCGAAAACCAAAAGGCATGGAGTGTGACTTAATGACTTTAGTTCTGGGTCTGGAAGCCCTACATTTCTGAAAGCTGAGTCTTTGGAGATTTATTTGCATGCCTGTGTTCATAGCAGGATTAGTCACAGGAGGTGAAAAATAGAGAAGCAGCCCCCATCTCTACTGCCAGACAAACAGGTAACAAGGTACGGTGTATGGATGCAAAACAGTATTACTTAGCCTTAAATGGGATTAAAATGTGGATACAGGCTGCAACATGAGTGAGCTTAGAGGACTGCTCAGTGAAGTGTCAGTCACAGAAGAATGCATACTGTGTGTATGACGTTCTTAGAGTAATCATGGTCACAGATGATTGAATGAGGGCATCCAGGGGTGGAGGGCAATGACAGCTGCTACTGAGTAGAGGTAGGGTTTTGGTCCTGCAGGATGGGGATGGGAGGTGAAGATGGTTGCATAGCAACATGGATGCATGTCAAAGCCACTGGAGTGACTCTACACCTTATGATGGCCAATGAGTAAATCTTGTAACAGAATTTTAAATTCGAAAATGCTTGTGCTGGCCAAGATGCACTTAAGGGCTTACACCATCATGGGCCTCAGTTTGCAGCCCATGTCTGAGACACACACACACACACACACACACACACACACACACACACACTCACTAGTTTAGCTACTTTCTAGCTGCTTCATGTGTTTGTATCTTCTGCAGCCAATTAGAAGGTAAAATTTCATGAATGTGGGAACTGTGTCTTAAAGTTCTTCAACGTTCTTCAGAAAAGTCACTCAGAGATCTAAAGAGGGGAGCAGGTCACAGACAGCTTTCCAAATGTTAGCTCACACACACACCCACACCCACATCCACACCCACCCCCCCACACTCCATCACTCAATCCACATACAAGCATACACATTCATGTACATGCACACACAGAGACACATAGACATAAACATAGACCTGCACAGACATACATGCACACTGACACACACTTACAAACACACATACATGCATGCTCACTAATCCATATTCAGTCACTCACATGCACATATGTACATATCACCACACCCATTTGTATACATGCGCATAGACACACACACACAGACACACACATATTCATGCACACGCACACTCACAAACACACACAGACACACATGCAAACACACAGATACACGCACTTACAAATATACACACAGAGACACATTCACAAACACACAGATACACAGATATACACACTTACACACACAGATCCACGCATACAGACACACAAACACACAAAGACACACACACACACACACACACACACACACACACACACATTTAGTTGTTACAAAGGACCATGAAGTCCACAGAGTCTCAGCTCTTAGAAGAGGCTGCCGTGTATCAGGCAGGACATTGGAAGTTCTGAGAGAATTCATCCTGGCAAGAATGTAGAGCCATGCTCAGGAAACAGAGCAGGAAAGGGGCCCATGTATGGAATTTCATATTCATCCAGGGTAGTGAGCGTTGCTGAACACTCTTACACAGAGAGTGATAGGACTGGATTCGATCTGAGATAAGTCATTAAAGACTGGAGCCTGAGAGCTGAAGAGAGGGCTCACAGTAAAGTGCCTGCCGCGTGAACATGAACACTTGAGTTTGATCCCCGGCACCTAAGTCAAATACTTAAATAAATCAACAGCTCAGCAGTGCATGCTTGGTGCATGGACACGGGACTTCTCAGGGCTCTCTGACCAGATGATCGAGCTGAACTGGCAAATCTCACTGAGTTCTGTCCCAAAAGAATAAGGAAGAGTGTACAGAAGGAGATACCCAGACTTCTGAACTCTACATGCGCGTACACATATGTGCATGTATGTGCATGTACACATGAGCGCATGTATGCACACACATATGCATGCACACACATGTACACACTCCTAAAAGAAAGAAAAAAGGGAAAAGAAAAGAAAAAGAAAATCCTGGAAAGTGACAGGGGCTACTGATAGGCTACTGACAGAAGCCCCTTAGTACAGCCCTATAGGGTTCCCATGCCTGCATCTGGACACTGAGGAGCTTAGGGTAAGAGCAGCAGCCGCTGTAGCCTATGAGGATGCAGGGAGAGTCTACTTCATTGTGGTGTGTATACACACTGAGAATGGGGGCAAATCTTAGCTGCACCCAGTCAAGTTGACTGACCACAGGTCCAGCCTGGGTCCCTGGCCCTTTCTCTAACTATTTCCAGGTTCCATCAGCCAATGGATCCCACCATCAAACCCACCATGCTCTCTGGAGACGCCTGGAGGAAAGACCTAGAACTTCAGCTTTAACAATTCCAGACAAGGTACCAAGTACTCAGTAACCCATGGCAACCCCTAGAGGCTGCTAGAGCCTCAGCAATGAGGAGCTTTTTCCCAAGGAACCTGCCAGTTCCCCTGAGATGGCCCATGCTTGGTGATCTTAGGATGACCTTCAACGGTCTACACACCATGGAACGCTCATAACAACAGTGTCTGAAGGGGACCGTATCCACCCCTCTCACACCTTCCCATGATGTAAGCCATTGTAGAAGGAATGGCGTGAACAGAGGTGCGACTTCTTTAGTAGCCAACAGCTGTGGAGATTGCTCTGTTTGCTTACCTAGCATACCTAGGTTTTTTTCTTTTTTTCGGAGCTGGGGACCGAACCCAGGGCCTTGCGCTTGCTAGGCAAGCGCTCTACCACTGAGCTAAATCCCCAACCCCTGCATACCCAGTTTTTAGCATTGAGCCCCCCAAACTGCAAGTTCAGAAGTCACTAATCAGCCACAATGGGTAAAGACTTTTCAGGCATGGACAATACTGTCAGTAGGTTTCCGCACCTTGGGGCAGCTTGGGTAAAGATGGAGGGAAGAATATCTTTGGGTTGTCTCATGGGTGGTCGGTTCCAGAGTTTTGTTCTTGATGATGGAGGCTCAATTCTTCTTTCCAAACCTTGATCATTGAGCTTTCTCAATGATCACCAGGATCCCATAGGACTGCCACCAGTTGGACTCAAATCAGCCTATACATCTTAACACACATAGGTAGAGTACTTTCGAAGGACCCTGTCACATTTACATCGGCCTCCAGGACCTCCAGCCTCTCCCTTGTCTAAACCTTGGCTTTCTGCCTCCTTTGACAGTGGCTAGCAGCCAGACATTGGAAACACGGGCAGCTTCCAGCCAAGCCCTCGTGATCTTTCTAACCCCATTAACATGCCCACGCCCTGGACTTTGAACCTCGGCAGGTGGAGTCTGTCATGCTTCTTAGGTGATGGGGCAACCAATTAAGGGTTCCACAGGCCTTGAGTAGGACTTCTAGCAGGTCTCTGAAGGTAGGGGTGGGTGGAATGGAAACCTGAAAATACCAGTTAACTGCCTCCAGGAGAGAAAGAAGGTCCCTTGTCCCCCCATCCTCGTCATATTTTATGTGTGACCTATCATTTAACCATTAATTCTCTGAATCCTGCTTATGTTATAACACTCACACTCAGGATGGAGGCCGTGCATACTCGGAGGGACTGGACACCTGCTCCCCTTTTCCACCCCACAGAGCCCTTCCTCCTACACCTTTACTCAAAACAGGCCGTGAGGCTACAGGGACCTATGGGAGATAGGCACTTTTGACTTGGAGGTGGAAGACATCTCCTGTAAAATTACTTGAAGCACTTCAAATAAGTTTGGGATGTAGGCACTTGTTTAACATGTCCCAGCACATATAATAATATAGTACTACTAATAATAATTCATAATGACAATGATAAGACAGCAGTAATAATCGAAAAAGGCAAAGGAAGATGGATCTTTTTGTTCAAACGGATGGGCATAATATCAGTTGAATATGTCATAGGCAGCGACAACAAAAATGTTAAATAATTAATAATTTGCCTTTACCCCTAAAATATGTCCCTTGCACTAAAATAGCTGCCTCAAGATGGACGCATCAACATGCCATTGATTTGTCCATCTTGTTTTCTCCTTCATCCCTTCAGCAGTGGATGGTTTGTGATGCAATTAGCCAGGGCTTATGTAGGACAGACGTTTCTGTGACGCCATCATGACACAGGCAGGTGATTGGCAGCACTGATTCGGCTGCTCTATGGAGCTGACAGGGAAGCGGCTTCTGTCGGTCTTTCCACTGCCATCCCTGGCATGTGAGTTTTTTTAGACATGACACTTGTCACCTCTCGGTGGTAGAGTGGCTAGCATTATACTCACACACAAAGAGGAGCAAAACGGAACAGGCAGTGCTTTGGAACCATTCAAGAGAGAGTGGAAACAGGGCAGATGTAGTGTAGCTAAGATGGTGACTGGCAGCTCTGAGATGTAATTAGAAGGTAGAACTGACCAGGTCTGACGGTGGCAATGGTGAGGGCTCCAACATCCGGTCCAGATAGGTGGAGGTCTGACGGGGGCAATGGTGAGGACTCCAACTTCCCGTCCAGATAGGTGGAGGTCTGACGGAGGCAATGGTGAGGACTCCAACTTCCGGTCCAGATAGGCGGAGGTCTGATGGGGGCAATGGTGAGGGCTCCAACTTCCGGTCCAGATAGATGGAGGTCTGACGCGGACAATGGTGAGGACTCCAACTTCCGGTCCAGATAGGCGGAGGTCTGACAGAGGCAATGATGAGGACTCCAACTTCCGGTCCAGGTAGGCAGAGGTGTACACAAGACCAGATTCAGGGTAAGAGGAAAAACCTAGATGTTTTCACTTCTAAGGCTCTATTCATACAGAGATATTACACCGAAATTAAAAGTGTGGAGTTAAGTAACTGCACACGCCTTTAAGCCCAACATTCAGGAGGCAGAGGCAAGGGGATCTCTGTGAGTTCCAGGCTAGGCACTAGTCAGCCTGGCCTACACATGGAGTTCCAGGTTAGCCGTGGCTACATTAACCCCAGAGAAAAGAGAGCAGTGCTAATGATGCATTTATGTTTGGCTATCTGTCACCCAGTCTGCTGATGCAAGAAGAGCTCATATAGAGAGCAAGGGCGGGGAGTTAGAGGGGCTCTCGCTTGGAAAAGTACATTTCATGCAAGCCGTAGGACCTGAGTTCGAATCCCCAGAACACACACAGAAGCTGGACATGGCATCATGCTTCTGTGACCCCAGCGCAAGGACAGATCCCAGAAGCCCAGGGAATGGCCAGTCTAGTGTAATAGTTCCAGCTTCAGCGAGGGAACTTGTCTCAAAAATAAAAGTAAGTCAGTACTTGGGAGGCAGAAGCAGGCTCCTTTTAAGTTGGAGGCTAGTCTGGTCTACAAAGTTGAGTTCCAGGACAGCCAGGGCTACATAGAAAAACCCTGTCTCAAAAAAACTGTGATGATGATGATGATGACGATGACGACGACGACGACGACGACGACGGATGATGGATGATGATGATGAGGGAAATAGAGGAAGAGAAGAGGAAGAGAAGGAGAAGATGATGACAAAGATAAAATGAGAATAATATTTAATGTTTATTTCTGCCCCCTTCTCCCTTCCTCCCCCCCCCCACAGAGTAATGGAGATGAGGGAATTATAGAACCCTGAAGAAAGATAGAGAGGTAGGAGACCCAGATAGGAAGCTCCCTCAAGGGGCAAGAAGAAGCCAGCAGCATGTACTGATTTAGAAATCAAGGTACACAGAGGCTGTGAAACACTGCACCTACTTGGGCAGTTAGGTAATTGGTGATCTCATTGGGATCAGTTCATGGGTGGAGACGCTATTTTAGTTTATAGTGTCTCAGAAGTGTCTTAGGAAATAAGGAAGTGAAAATGTTCAAGAGGTGCATTGCAGGGTAGGGTGGTTATGTGACCCAGCTCTGGCCCAAGGTCACAGGTTGGTCTTGTGGAGGGACTTCCTTCTCTCTGTGTAATAAGGACAGAATGAGCAGCGCCTGCAACTATGTGCTTGGACGAGCTAGGTTGCACAGCCTAGATCTGGGGCAGCCATCTTGGGTGAGCTAGGATGCACAGCCTAGATCTTATACCCAGATAGGGTATAAGATTGCCAGGGTGTGAGCAGGTTGGGAAACACTGTTGCTGTGAGGCCAGCAGAGAAAAGGCTGGGTGCAGATGAGCTTGGCCCTCCCTCACTGAGCTAACTAAGGCTTCTCCAGGCCTGCAAGGTTCAACCAGAAGAGAAGCACAATCCCCATGCTCATGTTGACTCTAAGAAGAAAGGCTGTACTGACAACCGCTTAGAAGCTGTCAGCCTGCTGCTGTTTCTCGCATCCCTTGGAACTCCCCAGGACATAAATCTCCCCACACCTGGGTGACAACTCCATGACCATGGATCCTGGTGCCAGATCCATGACTTCATCTTGGGGAATAGGCTGAGGTCACAGACACAGTTCTGCAATTTAAAATGGCCAGGCCTTGGAGGCATGATGGTCCAAGCTTTAGATCCCAGCATTCTAGAGGCTGAGGCAGACATAGCATTGTGAGTTCGAGGCCAGCCTAGTCTACCCCAGGCCAGCCAGCACCACATAATAGGACTCTGTCTCAATCAAATAAAATAGCCCAAGATAAAGAAAAACAAAAAACTAAGAGCTGGAGAGGTG
The DNA here is from genome assembly GCF_011064425.1 of Rattus rattus. NCBI lineage: Eukaryota > Metazoa > Chordata > Mammalia > Rodentia > Muridae > Rattus > Rattus rattus. The sequence goes on along the minus strand of NC_046154.1, from coordinate 173,771,322 downwards.
GTTCAGTGGTTAAGAGTGCTGACTGCTCTTCCAGAGGTCCTGAGTTCAATTCCCAGCAACCACATGGTGGCTCACAGCCATCTGTAATGGGATCTGATGTCCTCTTCTGGTGTGTCTGAGGACAGCTACAGTGTATTCTTGTACATAAAATAAATAAACCTTTAAAAAAGCAAAAAACAAAACCAGCAGAACCATGCACCTGGTTTTGCATCTAGTCTCCTATCTCCCACCAGGTCTATGTCCGGCTCACAGATGAGGTGGAAGGACCCATGGCTGGCTTCTCAGCCTGGCCGCATGCTCTTCTCTTCCTGCTTCCCAGTTCTTCCCTGACGAGTCTGCTTGGTCAGGGAGTGTGGGTGGCAAAGGACAAGCACTGAACTCCTGTTGCTGGCCTCAGCTCACTCCTCTCAACAGACGGAAGAGCTGAATTCTCACGGTGCTGCTGGAAGGTCCCTATTCCACTGCCATTTTGGGAGACTCTTCCTTGCAGTCTCTTGACTTGATTGAGGTGATACACATTATCCTGGAGGTCTTCCCTAAGCATCATGGAGACGCTGTGCCCTCTGGCTTCCTGCTTCTGGGACCCCTCCTCCCCCACCCATATACACCCATTGAGTGTACATCCCAAATCGTCCCCTAAGACTTTTCTTCTGTGTGGTCCACATCTGTCTGGAAGAAAACACTAGGCATTCCGGAGGCTGTCCCACACACCTTCCCTCTGTCACGTCCATGACTGTACAAGCGGCTTGAATTCTCACCTGTTAGTCCAGGGATCCAGACAAAGTATTGATTTGGCCCTGCTAGGGGTGGGGGTGGGGCTCAGGGAGTCAGAGCAAGGGGTGTCAACCAACTTGGCAGGAATCCAAAAGAAAAACAAATTCGAGAAACCGTTTGATTCTTTCTTGATCCCTAGGAGAACAGGGGTTCTAGGACCCAGACGAGGGCCTCGGTCACACCGTGTAGACGCGGGCTCAGAACCCTGGTTTAGCCACCCCTTCCCAGAGTATAGAACAAACCCCGACTGTTTCAGCCAATGACACATAGCCAAAGATGGGTCGACCTAGTTTACCAGCCAAGTATGGTGGCTGACGTGCTTTACCACACTGAACGGCTTCTGGGGCCCCCTTGGCATGGTAAGGCCCAAGGTTGATGATTTATAAAAGTGAAAATGGCAGTCGGCCAACAACAGATTGTATAGATTAAACACGCACACGACGGGAAGCTATGAGGTCACCTAGAATGACACCATGGAAGGACCTAAGTATAGAAACAGGTAGGAAGCTTATCTGTTGTCAAACAAAGCGATGCTTACAGGAAATACACGAGACAGGCAAAAGTCCAGTTATACAGAGAATGCATATAATGCATGCAGAAGCTAGCACAGCAGGCACAGATGCAGCATCTGAGAGTGGGTGGGAGGAAATGTGACCTTTGAACTTTCCAACCTCAGCTCATAGTCCTCTTGCAGCAAAACTAGTAGCTTTCCCCATCACCCGTTTGTTTGCTTCGTCTATAGGGAAAGTGACAGTCATGGTTTGCTCTAGGTGGAGGATTCAATGGAGATTTTGAGCTGGTTCTTTGCTCATCCTTATTTCCCAGTGTCTCCTAGTTATTTTGTATCGCTTCTGGGAGAAACGTGCATACCGAACTTGCTTTTCCTGCTCCTATCGCCAATTTAGTTCTAAATTGGTTCGCAGAAGGGCAGAGCCAGGCATGGGGCTATGGAGAAAGAGTTGGTAGCTGTGAGTGTAGAGCAGGGCTCGAGGAGGGCGGTCAAGCAGAGGGAAGGATGGGTTGGGGGAAGGAAGAGGTGCTTCCTTGAATGGAAGATCCTAGGCATGTATGACAGGGGCAACTGGCCAGAGGTTTTAGAGGCCCCAGCAAGGTGAGGCAGGTGACCCAGCACATCAGCAGTCCAGCACGCAAGTAGCCCAACACTACACACTTCAGGACAACAGAGGTGAGCTGTTACTTGTACACAGAGGGCTTGACAGATCAATGAGCAAGACGGTCTCTGAGTTCTGACTTCTGAGTTTCCACTTAAACTTCGTCAACTCTGAACTGTCACGGAAGCAGCATGCCCTCAGTTGACCTGCGAACTCCACGTTCCGAGTCTGGATCTTTTCCTGGGCTCAGGATATGTTAAAGCCAATGTTTACGAGGGGAGGAGTATTAAATGCATTTTAGCTTAGGATATTTTCCATTCAGTGATGGGTTTCATACAACGCCACTGCCCCTGTGAAAGCCAGGAAACATCGAAAGTCGTCGTACATTGAAACAGTGGAGGTTGGTGGTTTCGTTGTTGGAGATAAGAGTCTTAAGTCTGGAAAGGAGGGACGCTGGGGTAGGCCTGCTGGTTGGTGTCAGAGGTGTGCACCCTTGATTGCCAACATATAATCAGATGCAGAAATGAGTGTGGGCTTTAAGGGCATCTGTGTGAAATCATAAACAAATATAGATATTCTCTTAGTCATTTCCGGCTGCTGTGACAAAAACTGCAGATTTTGTTGCTTACAGGACAGATGTGTTTCCTATAGCTCTGGAGGCTACGGGGTCCAAGACCAAGTTGTGAGCTAAGTTGGTTCGTGCTGAGGGCCATTTCTTAGTTTGTGGATGATCATCTTCTTGCTGTGTTCTTAAATGGTATATGCAAAGAGCACGTTCTGATGTCTGTTCTTCTTGTTTTCAAGGTTTAAATGATTTTTAAATCTATGTGCGTATGTGAATGTGGGTAGGAGTCTGTGTGTGTGTGCATGTTTGTGAGTGTATGTGAGTGTGTGAGCCTATGTGTATGGGTGTGTGTGCATGCACAGGCACTACTTATAAGTACAAATGTTGGGAGATCCAGAAGAGGATGGAAAATCTCCTGGGGTTAGAATTACAGGCAGTTGTGAGTCACGCGACGTGGGTGCTGGGTATTGAAGCCAGGTCCTCTGCAAGATCAGTATGTACTCCCTGAGCCATCTCTCCACCTCTGCTTCTCTTATAAGGCTATTCATGGAGACACCACCCCAGTGGCCAAACCAACCATTAGTCACCTCCTCCAAGGCCCAGTCTCCTGTATATTCATTTTAGAGGGACATATGGCCCATTAAACAGATGCATTTGTGCATGTATCAGTATACATTAGCACACATGCATACACCCATATAGACACATGTGTTCCCTACCCTGTCTGCTAGGAGGATCTAGGAGTGTTAAGAACAAAGAGAAGCCTTTCCAACTTGGGCCCGGCAGAATGGCTCCCGCAAAGAAGGGTGGCAAGAAGAAGAAGGGTCGTTCTGCCATCAACGAGGTGGTGACCCGAGAATACACCATCAACATTCACAAGCGCATCCATGGAGTGGGCTTCAAGAAGCGTGCTCCTCGGACACTCAAAGAAATTCAGAAATTTGCCATGAAGGAGATGGGGACTCCAGATGTGCACATAGGCACCAGGCTCAATAAAGCCGTCTGGGCCAAAGGAATAAGGAATGTTCCGTACCGCATCCGAGTACGTTTGTCCAGAAAGCGTAATGAGGATGAGGATTCACCAAATAAGCTCTACACACTGGTAACTTACGTGCCTGTTACCACATTCAAAAATCTACAGACGGTCAATGTGAATGAGAATTAACTGCTGAATGTCAAATAAAGTTACAGAACTGTCTCCAAAAAGAACAAAGAAGTCCTAGCACCAAATACTATCTTTGAAATACTAAATTCTCACTTAAGAGAATCTGAGATCCTTGTAAGAAGGACAGCTTAGGTGTAGGGTAAGGGAAGTGCATGGGTGTGGAGTATCTTGTGTCAAAAGGCAAGGTGATGTGGCTCAAGGTATAATGGCGACATGCCAAAAGCTCACTAAAGACCGCTGGGATGAGTCTGTGCGTGCCTCCATGTTGACCCAAATAAACACAAATGAACTTAGAGGAGGGGAAATGCCGGTCCAGAGCTCCTTTCCTAAGATACTTAGGGTCTTACCTGAATAAGAAAAGTAAGACCATCGGCAATGGGACAGAGAGAAACTGCCCCACCAGAGAGGAAGCAATGAGAACACGGAGTCACTTCCGAGATTCTGACCAAAGATAGACAACATGAAGAAACATCAGACCGAAGAACCTGATACAAGGGGACTGGCCTAAACTCTTTGAAAATGCAGTCATGGCTATCAAGGAAAGAGTGGGGGAACTGACCAGAGAGAAGTAAGGATAGCATAATTCTGAGCAGCTTCCTTTTCCTGCAGAGGGGTGCTGTAAGGACAACCAGGGAAATCTGAAAGGGATCTGGGGTCAGTAAGACATCTGCTTGGGGTGCATGCGCGTGTGTGTGTGTGTGTGTGTGCATGTGTGTGTGTGTGTGTGTGTGTGTGTGTGTGTGTGTGTGTGTGTGTATGCAGAGGTTAGAAGAGGATGTTCAGTATGTAGCTCTGTCAAAGTCCATCTCATTCCTCTGAGTCAGGGTCTCTCAGGGACTTCGAGCTAGGCTAGCAGGGAGCAGGCCTCAGGGATCCTTTGTCTCCACTCCCACGGTGCCGGGGTTATAGGTGCACCAAGCCTGTCTCTTCACATAGATTTGAACTCAGGTCCTCATGCTTGCCCAGCACACTCTTAGCCACTGAACCATATCTCTGGCCCACGGAAGATGGTCTTTAGTTTTAGGAATTACATAACCGGGGTAATGACTACACTGAGTAAGGAACTATGCAGTATATAATCACCTATAAATATCAGATTGAATAACAGACTGGCAACTTAATCTCAAGCAACAGTTCGCATAAAATGAGCCCTCCCCACAGCAGGATTTTTCTATGGATGGAAGGTCGGTCTCCAACTCACTTGTCTCTGTGTCTTGACTGCAGAACTGTGGACCAGCGTTTGGCTAAGAGCGAAAAATCACAGAGGTGACAATGTTTTAGCCACAGTCTATTTCAAAATAGCTGAGGGAACTGAATGTTCAGAACACAAAGGAATGACAAGTGCTTGAGATACCCCTCCCAACTTGGTCACCGCACAATGTATACATACCTCACATCACGCTGAACCCCAGAATGTGTCAGTTAAAAACAAACTTGGCAACCAATAACCAGCCCAACTTGAGACCCAGCCCGTGGGCAAGCACCAATCCCTGGTACTGTTAATGATACTCGGTTATGCTGGCAGACAGGACCCTGTTGTCCTCTGAGAGGCTCCACCTGGAAGTTGACTCAGATGCAGAAACCCACAGCCAGTGGGTGGAGCTTGGGACTCCTATGGAAGAATGGGAGGAAGGATTGCAGGCCTGAAGGCAATAGGAGCTCCACAGAAGACCAACAGAGACAACTAACCTGGACCCTTGGGACTCCCAGAGACTGAACCACCAAACAAAGAACCTACAAGGACTGGACCTAGGCCTCCCAATCATATGTAGCAGATGTGCAGCTTGGCCTTCATGTGGAAGCTTCCTGAACAACTGGAGCGTGGGCTATCCCTAAAGCTGTTGCCTGTACGTGGGATATGCTCTAGCTGGGCTCTGTCTGGCCTCAGTGGGAGAGGCAGTGCCTAGCCTTGCAGAGACTTGAAGTGTCAGGGTGAGGAGGGCACACAGAGGAGAAGGGGAGTGGGGATGGGGAAGAGTTGTGGGAGATAGTGACCAGGAAAAGATTATGAACGAGATGTAAAGTGAATAAGTAAAATACATACATACATACATACATACATACATACACACATACATAATACACATACATATATATACATACCTACATACTACATACACACATATATACATACATACATAGATAATACATACATATATACATACATAAATAATACATATATACACATACTTAAATACATACATACACACATATTTAAATAATACATACATACATACACACATATATACATATATACATGCATACATACAAACAATAAAAAAGAAAAAAAGATGCGCTCTGGGGTGGGTTTTGGGGTGTATCTATTTTAGCTGTGTTTTACTAGGCCTACTTTATGGCCCCAAATTTCCTTTAATTTGGGGGTGAGAGGGGGATGGGAAGGGCCAGGTGAGCAGGAGAGTCTGTGTCACAGGATGGCTGAGGTAGAGTGCTTCCCAGGTGGCCACGCTGTGGTCAGGACCTTTCTCCCTCTGGACGGGGAGAGGTTTCTGGTTGGAGGTTTGGGAAACATAATTCATACTGGAGATTCCTAAACACCAACGGGTGTGGCAGATGAAGAAATAGTTCAGGTCCCACCGAGTCAGTGGTTCTCAACCTGTGGGTCGAGACCCCTCTGGGAGTCAAACAACACCTTTGCAGGGGTCGCATATCTGATATCATGCATATCAGATATTTCCATTATGATTAATAACGGCAGAAAAACTACAGTTGTGGAGTAGCAGACAAAATAATTTTGTGTTTGGAGGGGTCTCCACACCTCGAGGAACTGTATTAAAAGGTCACGGCATTAGGAAGGCCGAGAGGCACTGCACCAAGCGCTCGTGACCCAGGGGGAAGGAAAGGAGCTTGATGGGAAATTTACGTACACAGTGAATGGCTCCTGACATGGGTGGGATGCTACCCACACGTCGGGTGCCACATCCTGGGAAAAGCCACAAGTGAGTGAGCCGTGGTGGCCACTAGGCTGTCTCTTCCAGGAACGTACATAAGACGGCCATTCCCAGGCTGGGGAGAGTGCTCAGCCAGTGACACCGTGTCCATGCAGATGTGCAGACAATAGCCTTGAGTTAGGATCCGTGGTACCCATGCAAATGCCCATCGGCAGTGAAGCCCTTCAGCTGTAGGCGCTTGCAATGTAGCTGCCAAGCAGAGAGTGGGACCATGAGCGCCACCTCTGGCCTGAGGGATGCACTAGGGGAGGGTTAGGGCCCTGCTGCGGGGGTGGGGGTGGGGGTGGGGTGTTCAGTGGATTAAGGAATCCAGAGGTGGAGGGTAGGAGTTATTTCATTAATAAACTTGGTAGTGAAGGGGAGAAAAGTGGTTAGTGAGGGAAGGGAGGAGGGGAGGAGACATGGGAGGGGGGGGAGGAGACATGGGAGGAGGGGGAGGAGACATGGGAGGAGGGGGGGAGACATGGGAGGAGGGGGAGGAGACATGGGAGGAGGGGGGGAGACATGGGAGGAGGGGAGGAGACATGGGAGGAGGGGAGGAGACATGGGAGGAGGGGGGAGACATGGGAGGGGGGAGGAGACATGGGAGGAGGGGAGGGAGACATGGGAGGAGGGGGAGGAGGAATGGGAGAGGGAGGAGGAATGGGAGGCAGAGGAGAGAGAAGAGGAGGGGGAGGAGGAAAGGGAGGAGGGAAGGAGGAGAGGAAGGAGGAGGGGAGGAGGAATGGGAGGAGGGGAGGAGACATGGGAGGAGGGGGGAGAGACATGGGAGGAGGGGGAGGAGACATGGGGAGGAGGGAGGAGACATGGGAGGAGGGGGAGGAGGGAAGGGAGGAGGAGGGGGAAGAGAAATGGGAGAGGGAGGAGGAATGGGAGGCAGAGGAGAGAGAAGAGGAGAGGGAGGAGGAATGGGAGGCAGAGGAGAGAAGAGGAGGGGGGGAGGAGGAATGGGAGGAGGGGAGGAGGAGAGAGGAGGGGAGGAGAAATGGGAGGAGGGGAAGGAGGAGAGGAAGGAGGAGGGGAGGAGGAATGGGAGGCAGAGGAGAGAGACGAGGAGGGGGAGGAGGAATGAGAGGAAAGGGAGGAATCGTGTTGTTCTTTCAGGAGAAATGAACTTCCTGGGGTCTCCTCTTTTTTTTTAGTTTCCCACCCAGCCACTCAGGCAATGCTGATCTGAGTCCTGCCCCATAGAAATATTTCAGAAACAGCCCATCAGGCCGTGTGTGAGCTGGACTGGTTCTGTTTGGAGAGGAGAAAGGATGTGCTCGAAGACAATGGCATGCCAATGGGCACCTGGCTCTGAGTCAGGGGTGAGTAACCCGACTGCAGGATGCTGGCGCCCTCCCTCCAACCCTGAACGCAGACACAGCAGCCTCCCTGCTGGCTCTCCTGAGGCCCAACGAGCTACCTCTGTGCCCTGACCCTGGGCCTCCCGGGCCCTGCCACCCTGCCCAGTCACAACCCCTAGTGAGGCAAGTCGCTTGCTGCACCTGCCCAGCCGGCCTGCTTCTTCATTAGGGTTTCTATTGCTGTGATAAGCTACCAGGCCACAAGCAGCTTGGGCGAGGGAGGCTTACACTTCTGTACCACAGTCCATCACTGAAGGAAGTCTCAATCAGAACTCAGGGCAGGAACCTGGAGGTGAGAACTGAAGCAGAGGCCATGGAGGAGTGCTGCTTTCTGGCTTGCTCCCCATGGCTTGCTCAGTCTGCTTTCTTCATAACCCAGGACAGCTGGCCAGGGGTGGCACAGCTCAGTGTGGGCTGGGCCCTCCCACATCAGTCATTGATTGAGAATATGTTCCACATACTTGCCTACAGGACAGTATCACGGGGGCTTTTTCTGAAGATGCCCTCTTCCCCAGATACTCCTAGGTCTGTGTCAAGTTGTCACAAACCAACCAGGACACCTGCTTGGCAGACAGGAATGTCACCTTTGTTCTCACTGCTCAACCCCCCACCCCCCACCCTCACTCACTCCAGGCCAGACTATAGTTCAGACAGGATTTACTGTATCAGGTGACACACATTCCTGAGACACTGGTTCACACTAACTTCTGACCAAAGGCCTTGGAAAGAGCAAAGGTTGTTACCATTCAATGTATGCAGATGCCCAGCTGGGAAGTTCATCTGTTCCCAGGAGCCAGGGTCCTCTGAGGAAGCCTGACAAACTGCCTCCAGCTAGGCTAGGCATCCCCTTCCATGCTCTACCCCCTCTGAGGTCAAGCACTGAGCCAGCTCCTGGACGCCACTGACCTGGACTCCACGAAGAGCCTTTGCAGCTGGTCATGCTCAGGCACACGTAGAGCGCCAGCCCCTTCCTGTGCCCTCCCAGCTTTTCCTTTGAGGATAGCTGCTTGCTGAGTGACCCCATGGGTGGCTTTTGTTTCCTCACAGGGATGTCACTGACTTTCTGAGGTGACTGTGTCTTGCTTACAAGGGGGAAACAGTAAGCGTAGCAAGAAGTCGTCTTACTGACACTTTCTAGTGTGTGTGTGTGTGTGTGTGTGTGTGTGTGTGTGTGTGTGTGTAGGTTCTGTCTTTAGCTTTGGGATTTGACTTCAAAGCACAAGGGGAGTTTGAAGACAGAAGAGAAGTCAAGACAACGTGGAGAGGGGACAGCTTTGATGGAAAGCTAGGTCACACCATGACTGTGGCAGGGACGGTTAGAGACTCAGAGAAGGGTCCAGGCCTTTGACGGTTCCCTCAGCTGAAGGAGCCCCTGACCCGTCACATGATCAAGGCACAGTGTTACTCGCTTTCTGTGATCTCTGTCGCTTATTTTTAAGCAGAGCAGGGGTGGGAGACACGCCCAATTCCCAGTGCCTCAGCTAGAGTAGAGTAACCGCCACCCAAGCAGCTGTTAACATGGCTGAAGCTTGTTCCCGTTAACTGCTTGAGTCAAGTTAAAGGCCTGGCAGGGATACATTCTGGCTGCTTAGCGGGGAGAGAAATTTCAGAGGTAGCCATCACAGATGGTAGCAGATGTTGTGAAACTCAGAGCGGGAGCCGCCGGGGACTCCACCGTCTCAGAGCTGAGCAACACCGCCAAGAACCGCTCAGCCAAGCCAACTGCCGATTATGCACCCCGAGAACTCTAGGAAGCCAGGGACGGTGCCGAAGGTTTCTTAATTATATGGCTTTTGTTTTCTTCCGCCACAAATCTGTCAGTCCATGGTTCTCCGAAGACCTAACGTGGCAGCTGTGTGAAGTTGTGAGCTTGTGATTGACCCAGACAGTAGTGGTGGTTCTAGGCCCAGACTTTAGATGGTTCCTTCTATGCTCACAGGTACCTGGAGGAAGTTGACATGCTTCCCTTTTACAGCAGCTTGGGGTGGGGCCCCATTGATGCTGTTTGGGGCTGAATAACCAGCCAGCTGTCCACTACCCACTGCTTGGTACTGCCAGTCACTCCATGCCTTAAGGTTTCATTGCTGTGACGAGACACCATGACCATGGCAACTCCTACACAGGAAAACATTTCACTGGGGGCTGGCTTACGGTTTCAGAGGTTCAGTCCATTACCATCACGGCTGGAGGTGTGGCATCCAATGTGCAGATCTGGTGCTGTTGGAGAGGAAGCGGAGAGTGCTACATCCAGATCTGTAGGCAGCTTTTGGCTTGAGCATTTGAAGCCTCTAAGCCCATCCTCAGTGACACACTCTGTCCAACAAAGCCACCCCTATTCCAACAAGGCCACACTTCCCAACAGTGCTGTTGCTTATGAGCCTATAAGAGCCATTTTCATTCAAACCACCACAATAATCACCGAGGTAACTTCTTCCTCACTGAAGCGAGAATTACAGCCCTTGTCTTGGGTGTTGCCCTTGAGTGTTGGGATGACCACAGTCGACACTGCGTGCAAAAGCCTGGTGCGGTACCCTGAACGCAGTGAGCGCTCAAGCAGTGTTAGGTGGCGTCTACACACGAGCTTCTGGAAGTGTGGGTTAGGAGCCCGTCTTAGGGTTTCTATTGCTGTAAGGACATTATCATGGCCACAGCAATTCTTATAAAGGAAACTGTGTAACTGGAGATGGCTTAATATCATATAGTGGGGATACAGGCAGACATGGTGCTAGATAAAGAGCCAGGGGTTCTTGAAACCTCAAAGCCCACCCCCAGTGACACACTTCTTCCAATAAGGCCATACCTCCTAATAGTGCCACTCCCTGGTGAAACATGCACATTCTAATATATAAATCTATAAGGGTCATTCCCATCTAAACCACCTCAGACGCCAATGGGGTCATGTGACTGAAGGTGATGGTTCACAAACAATGGGCAACAGTAAAAGTCTTCTGAATGCCTTAACCTTCGGAAATAATTCAAAATCAAAGCTCAAAGGAACCTGAGGTGTCTCTGGCTGTGTTTGCCTGGGTAGCATCTCAGGGTTTCACTTAGGCCTTGGTTCTGAACACCCAACACTTCCATTTTCTTCCGTTTTGCACTGTGCCCTCTATGGCCTGAAACACCAGTTCAGATTCAAGATTTTTTTTTTTTTTGTATATAATGAAGTTCGGTGTGTGCGCTGTACACACAAAGTATTCTTCTATTGTAGAAGCGTAATGACTCCATTATTGAAAACAAATGTTATTTTCCCCTACTGTCATCCCTCAACATAGATCAAATTAATATGGTTTTTTTGGGTAGTGTTGTGATAGAATGTTTGGTTTTAAAAATCGTGTTTTGAGTTTTCTGATTATAGTCTCATAAAACATCATTAAATGAATTTTGGCTTGAGATTAGAACAGAATTTCCAACATTTTCCAAAGTGGCCTTAAATACACTTCTACTGTGTTGCACCAGCATTGGCGATTATAGAATCAAAACATCGATCAACTCTGAGAAGCGCTGAGACACATCCTGCCGTACCAAATACTGGGCCAAGATTTAGCTTTTATGTAAAAATTAGCACACCCGTCTCATTAGTATGCAGATTTGCCTTAGTCTTAAGTAAGTGGTAAAATTAAATGTATATAAAAATTGCTTTAAAATAATTTTTGGGGGGGCCTGGGGAGATGGCTCAGTGGGTAAGAGGTTTGCTGTGCAAGCTTGAGGAGCTGAGTTTGGATTCCCAGTCTCCATGTAACAGCTGGGTGTGGCAACGGTCACCAGTAACCCCAGCAGTGGGAGTGGGGTAGGGACAGCAGTGGCAGAGGTAGATGGGTACCTGGAACTCATTGGCCACCAACTCAGCCAATCAGTGAGCTCCAGATTCAGGGGAGAGAGCCTGTTTCAAAGAAGGGGGAAAAGAGCAATGGAGGAAGATATTCAAAGCCAATCTCTGGCCTCTGCATGAACGTGTACCCTTTGCACATGTGCACAAAACACACACACACACACACACACACACACACACACACACACCTGCACACCTGCACACGTACATACAAGCACACAAGCATAGGCACACGCAGACACACATATACCCCCACACACATAGAAGCACATATACACACACAAACACAAGCATACATACATGTATGTGCACATGCATACAAACAGAATAAAATAAAAATGATTTATTATCAGTAAGTGTCGAATTTACTACCTTACATACATATATACTTGGAGGTCAGATAACAGTTTTTCAGACAGGAAGGAACTGCTAGCAGAGTTCCTTTGCTCTCTACTATATCTATTAGGTATAGCTATAGTCTCCGTGTATCCCATGATAGTCTACATACATTCAGTTACATATAAAGTAATGGTATGGGGAGAGGTAGAGATATTCTGCCACCCATGACTGTAAACATGAAGGAGCTATTATAAAATGCTGCTGGGCTGGAGAGGTGGCTCAGTGGTTAAGAGCACTGACTGCTCTTCCAGAGGTCCTGAGTTCAAATCCCAGCAACCACATGGTGGCTCACAACCATCTGTAATGGGATCTGATACCCTCTTCTGGTGTATCTGAAGACAGCTACAGTGTAAATACAGTTAAATAAATGAATCTTTAAAGAAAAAGAAAAAAAATGCTGTTAGACTCTGCTACTTTGTCAAATTGTAAGTGTGGACATTCTTAGATGTTCCAGTGTTTCTCTTATACCTGGAGCGCATGCGTGTGAGATGGTTGGCTTTCATTGTCAACTTGACCCAGCCTACGGTCACCTGGGAAGACAGTCTCAATGGGGACTGTCTACATTGGGCTGGCTTATGGGAATGCCTGTAGAGGATTGCGTAAAGTTAACTGATGGGAGACTCAGCTGAGGCAAGGGGTTCTGAATTGTATGCAGAAACAGAGCTGAGCCCACAGCAGGGAGGCTGCTCTCTGGAACAGAACTATTTTGTATGATGCTATAATGAATACATGTCCTTACATATTTGTTTAAAGCCATATAGAATGAAACCAGGGACATCCTTAATATGAATGATGGCTCTGGGTGATAATGATGTAACAACAAAGGTACCACTCAGGGGGCTGGAGAGATGGTTCAGTGGTTAGTGCACTTGTTACTCTTGCTAGAGGACCTGGGTTTGCTTCCGGGCACAGGGTGGCTCATGACCATCTGTTAACTCTAGTACCAGGGAATCAGATACCTTCTTCTGAAAAGCTCTGTGTTCACCAAGTACATATATGCTACTTGTACATATGCAGGCCAAACACTCATACATTTTAAAAAATAAAAGGTACCACTTTGTGGGGTGATGCTGGTAATGAGGAGCGAGGGTGTATGAGTAAGGGCGGGATATTGAGGAGCAATCTTTATACATCTTTCTCAGTTTTGCTTTAAATCTAAAGCTTTTAAGTCTGTTACTCTTACTTTACACACGCGTACACACACGTGTGCATGCAAACACACACATACACACAGCGCACATTAGAGAGATGGGCTCTGACAAGTGTGAAAATTTAAGAAATCTAGTTCTTTTATTTAACACCAAAGCAAACATCAATTATTTAAAAAATAATGGCACCTGCTTTGAATTCCTTGACAACACCACTATGGGGAAGATCTACAGAGAAATTACAACTTTAGGCAGATACAAAACTATGTAGCAGCCCACAAGAATTCTGCAACAGAAGTTACAATTAGCACTCCTGACGGTCCAGTCAGAATTGCTGCTATTGCCCCAGCGCATCTGAAACACATGGTACGTTTAGTTGAAATGTTTCTTTTAGAACAAACATGGCAGACATGCTTTAAATATATGAGAACAACAACATGTAAACCACCCTCAGACACCCCAGGTATTCCACCTCACTTCCAGACTCTTTATGCACAGGATTATATCCATGACAGAAAATTATATTTTGGCTTTATTTCTAACAAGTTACCCAGTTCCCATTAGTGACACGTTTTTTAAAGCTCTGTATTTTTGATACAAATAGGCCAATCTAATTGTTTTCTGTGATTTGTCTTTTTTTTAGACACCTTAAAAGTTACCTGCTAACATTGAACCATCTCTCCAAATAAGCCCATATTCATGCCCCAGCCCAAGGTCAGAATTAAGAAAACATGCAAAATGTGTTGTTTAATCATACACCTCCTTATCAGTGAGTACATGTGTTTTTTCAAAACCCAGACAATTAGGTCTGGATTGGACAGCAGAACAAAACATTAACACCACCACCATGATAACATTGCCGTTCAACACAAAAGTAATTTGGTATTTAAAATTCAACCCAAAAGAACCAAGTAATTAGTTGCTGGGCGGGGGGTGGGGGAGGGGGGCAGGGAGGACAAGCTCCCTCACCACAGCTCCACCCTGTGTTAGAGAAGTGGCCGGGCCCTTCTTAAAGATGCTTAAAGAAAGTCAAGAGCTACAGAGTATGTGAATGAACGCCAGGGGACAAGACAAGAACAGCTGAAAACTAAGTCACAAGCCAGGAGCTTGGGCAAGCCAGGAGCTTGCGATGGGGAATCCTGCCTTCACAGTCCAAATCAGAGAGAGCACTTGAAGTCACCGCTTGTTTCACTGTGAGCGGCTGCTTTTTCCTTTTTAATATTTACTATTCTTAGTATCTTAGCGTTCTGTCCTGCCCTCTGTAATCACTCTTCTGATGATTGAGCATGATATCGTCACTAGAGATCCAAAGTCCAGCATCTAGAATCCCTCACCAGTGTTCCTTAGCTAGCAGGGAACATGCTCACACATCTGTAACTAGCTCCCAACACGAGGAATACCCCCAACGTAAAGTGCAAAACAAGATGGGCTGACTCGATTACAAATCTATTCCAATTCCAGGGCACCTCGCAGCTCCATTGCTACCTCTAATTGTGTATTTATATAATTCATTTCTTCAGTGTGTAAGTTATGTGTTCAAGAGAGCGAGAGAGGGGTCGTAGCCCTTGAGAGAATAAAGAACGGTGGAATCAAAGTCTCCTTGAACTATACAATCTTATTTAAAAAAATAAAAAGTCTCACAAATTTTCCATAAGACCAGAACAAGTATGCCACATGAGCTGCATGTACACAGGCCGAGAAGGTGATTTGACATTTAATGGGAGTCGGTGGGAATCTAAGTTCTTTAGGAGGAACCTATGATGACTTGGATGCCCCCACCCCGACTAGTTCACAATGGTGCTGGTCTCTAACAGATTCTGTCCAAAGCTCGGTCTGTGCTGTTTTGGGCTTTCTCATCAGGAAGAAGAAACACAGCTTGTAGGTCTGACAAGTGTCAATCGAGAGCCGCCCTGTTAGCTGTGTGGGGGTGGGGCGGGTGCTGACATGAGAACAGAACCCCTCTGTGGGTTCTCCCGGAGCCCTAGCTAAGCCTCTAAGGCTGTATTCAAACTTATCCTGAAACCCCGATAGCAGCATTCACGGGGATCCCAGGCCCCCGGCACGCTCTAAGTGCCACGTGGAAATATTCACAGATAGGAACGGGAGGTCAGCAGAGCCCAGCTTGCTTCCGGGTGTAGGCAGATGGAGTCTGGTGCCACAGGTAAGGGAGCAGGCCATTAAAGTACAAGAATAAGGGAAGATCATGGCTCTCCCTTTCTTGGATTAGAAACCTCTGTCTCCTGTGTGGGGACAACACTGTGGGTAGGAGAGGGGCTGGGGACTCCCCCGTCCCTGATTTCAAAATCCTTTGTATTTCATAAAGTTATATTTATTATTTTTTGAAAAGCTTGGCTCTGAAATTGGTTAGGGGTGATGGTTAAATACTTAATTTACTAAAATTACTGAATTTACTGAATTTGCCGAATTATTGACTTGGAAGTTGGGAATGGGGGAGGGGCAAAGGTTGGAGCTGTGTGGGTCCCACTCATATAACCTGGACTTGTACTAAATTGCTACATGCTGCCACCCCCAATGCCCCCCCCCAGGGAATGCCCCCAAGGACATCCATTTGCAAGTGAGGATCCTTAAATCCAAGAGAGATTCTTCTGGAAGTATTTAAAAGTATCTTTACACCTTCAGCAGGTGGGGTGGGAGGACCAGAGTCCTGACTGGCTGGCTGACAGCATCCAATGAAATCTCTCTCCTCTTGGTAGTGTACACAGAAAACCAGGTTTGTCAGTATAATGGCAGCCATCAAATAAAACACAGCAGCTCTTGTACGCTTTCTGCTCACTGGTGGTGCGTTTATCCTGTGAGCTCAGGGCTTGTCTGAGCCTTAAGAGACAGCAGCAGCTCAGCTCCAGCGCAGGACTTAATTTTATTCCTGCTGCCTTTCACGTCCCTAAGGGGACCCTTCCTGCTCTCATCTGGGTAAAGGGCTCCCACTAATCTAGCCACCATTTGATTAGACCTAAAAGTTCACATCCCTCTTAGGCCTCCAGTGTCCTGCCTCGGTGCACAGAAGCTTTATGAAGTTTGATTTTGCTGTCTCTGAGAAAAAGAAAACCGGGCAACAGGAACGCCATTCATTTTCATTTCCTGAGCAAGCTTTGCAATCCGATCCCCGCAGACCTGTGAGTACAGTGATTCACAGAAAGTGCATCCCACCCTCTAAGGGCATTCATCACAGTTAACAGTTGCCAGAGCATGGCCCTCCCCAGGGATGCTCACAAGGACCCCGAGTTACCAAAGCTACAGTTTGATAACAGCTCAACCACACACTCTGAGGGCAGAGCACTGCTAAGCACGCAGGATGAAATCAGGTGTGCGATGCCCTGGGCATGAGCCCGGCTGTAAATCCTAGTGTCTACCTTGTAAAGTGCAATGCTACTAGTCGGGCAGACTTTCGCTGGATGAGCAGGTAGAAGATTTCCATGTTATGAGGACATACGCCATTGACCGCTGTGAACGCGGGGTACACAGTAGGACACAGAGCCACCTGTGGACAAGTGGGGCAGATCACAGAGAGACTCACTGAGCTTCTATAGGCCCCCAGGAGCTCAACCCTGCCAAGTACCTGTGTTTGCTCACTTCCCCCAAACCCTACCATATCCTTGCTGACCAGGGGGACTCAGAACACGGCTGCGAGCAGTCATGGCGCTCAATCAGCAGGGCTTTACGGTGCCGAGCTCGACAGTGGGCTGGAGATCTGCTCTGATTAAGGCAGTGAGCCATGTGAGGACGACTCTGGGACAGTTTCACGTGAACCACGTACAGGGACTGTGTTGGCAACTGCTACTGGGTTAAGAGACTCTACGTATTTACACCACACAGCTCTGGGTCCTTCTCGCCGTCTTTGGCACAGCCGTTCATTCAGAAATTTTGGTAGTATGTATGCACAGAGTTTTCTTCAAAATAAAAACTTGGAAGGATGCGAAGGCGGGAGCCGGTGGCTCATCTCGGGATGATTATCCTTTCTATAGCACACAAGATGTGGTCCCAGTTTTTACAGAATATTGCGAGAAGAGTCACAGCAAAGAAGGTGCCCAGGATGTGGGAGCGACTCTTCATCATGGGCGAGACGAACTTGGCCAGGGTGGACACGCATACCAGGATGACGGTCATGAAGGCCAGGACCACGTTGATGCACTTCCCCAGCAGGACCTTGGCGTTCACGGCATCCGTCTGCAGGGTCTGCTGCTCCTGTTGATGCAGCTCCAGCTTGGAGATTCGTGTCTGGCAGGACTCCAAGGCTTCCTGTGGGCAAGAGGAGAGCAAGGGTCAGACGTCGCTGGAATCACAGGGCTTGCGGGAACACATGCCCAGATGTGCCAAGCTCCGGCTCAGAACATCTACTGCCTCGGTAGTTTCAGATTCCCAAAGCAATGGTGAGAGATGAAAGTATAAGGCAGGAATCCTAAGACTCATTTTACCCTGTCTGTCATGGGTGGGGTACTCACTTGTGTTCAACCATCAAATGCTGCAAGTAATGATCATAGTGATTTGCTTTTGTTTATTTGCTTGCTTTTGTTTGCCTTTTGGTGACAAGGTCTCTTGTGAAGTAGCCAAATGTGGCCTTAAATGTCCAACCCTCCTGCCTCAACCTTCCCAAGTGCTGAGATTTGGGATTACAGTCAAAGAGTACAATACCTGGCCATAACGGTTTGTTTTCTCAACAATATGTTTATATTTGAGATAAGGTGACACAAAATACTCGTGTCTGTTGGCACTGTCAGGATGAGATGGAAAGGGGCGGAGCTGGAGCGGCATTCTGGGATAAAGGCTGTTCCACCCTCATCTGTGGTTAGCTGCTCTTTCCACTGCTGCTCCACCACTGGGAGCTTATGTCTGCGTAAGGACAGTAGGGAGGTCACAGAGGCTAAAGGAAAGGACTGAACCAACAGTGGCCGCTCTGCTTCCATCTGCCTCGGGAAGCTGCTCCTTAAGTCAGCAGCCCAGGCTGCCTCTCCAGACCCAGTGCAACCGGATGCTTCACTTCCTAAGATGACATCACGGCATTACATGGGTGACTCGGAGCAGATCGCTAGCCTGGCTATTTCTCCAGAGGCTGACTCGCGCGTCTACAGAGCTTTAGGGAAATGTCCCTGTGTAACTCAGTCACAAGTACGTTTGTGGAGTGTACCTACCCTGCATGCAGTGACCCTGTGTCCTCTCACCCCCAACTCCTTTCTTAGACAACTTCTAGGCCTCTTATGACAGAAGCCCCAAAGCATCCTTTGATATGTCTCTTGTCCAGCCATCTGCTGGCTCTGCCAGTGCAGCAGCATCCACTGTCCGTCTTACTGCACTCCTTCTCTTACAGTCCCCACTCACTCGGGGTCACCGAGACCTCTTGCTTGCCGTGATTTGACATGAGTTTCACACCGCGTGTTCCGTGCTCAATATTCCCCACAATAGTCCTTGTGACCTTTGAAAGATAGACATTTCTGACATCCCTCTTCATAAAACCCTTTCAGAATCTTGCTTGGCCTATGCACAGCCATCTTCTTTTGCTCTCACCCAGTACTCTGGCCAAACTGACCCTTTCCAGGTTCCGAAAACGCCTAGGGGACTTTGTCCACGCGGTACACACTGCCGGAAACACTCAAGCACCCCCTCTATTCACCTGTGGATCTGCCACTCGTCTGAGGCCGCATCCTCGTGGACATTACCTCAAGGAACCCCTCCCTGACCCAGCTTGTCTCTAGCCAGCCTTCCCGCACAGCCCAGAGGCGCATACGTTGTGTGCAGTCGGGGACTAGGCTCACCCTGCCCTCAGCATCTGCTTCAGGCAGGAGAGTGTTGCACACGGCAGGTGGCTGTGGAGCCTGGGTGCCAGTTAACAGGATGTCAGTTTCCAGAGGAAAGCCCACGCCTCCTGGGGGGCAGTGCAGTGTGCCTGCTTCTCTGCCAGTCTGTCTGTCATGGCAATCATTTGCCAATGTGCTTGTGCAGCTGCGTAAGGTCAGCTCTCTGGGCTTTAAGCGAGTGTAATGGGTCCAACATTGATTTGCTTTTCTCCTGCTGAATATACTCTCTGGGCTAGAGAACAGGGCTCTCTGTTACTATAGCAACTTTCATTATACTAGGCTGCCGACCAAAGGATAAAACTTTCTCAGATCTTCGCATTTAAGCACCGCTGGCTGTCAGCACTAACAGGCAAGCGCAGAAGGGTGGACGGGCGGGCGGGTGGGCGGGCTTGCTTTCAGCTACAGGCAGTGATTTTTTTTTCCCCCTTTCCATTTTAGATATGGCGTGAAAAAGGTGACAGATCAGGACAAAGGACCATCACGTTTGGCCCTTTCACTCAGTTTTAGGGTAGAGAAGTCCACATCTCCTCAGGCTAATCTTAGAATTCACCTTAGAACCGCTACCAATGTCTTACACAAAGAAAAAAATCCAAGAAAATTAGACAATGAATTGCAAGGCATTTCGCCCATGGCACCGAGAGCTATTAAGCTCTACCACGATAATTAGGATTTCTTTGGTGGAGTATCTAACTTGAAAATAGAGGGAGGGGTTATCTTTAGTAATTCGAACTGGATATTCAGGATTTTAAAGGGGTCGGGGGATCAATCACTTAACAGCAAAAACTTTGTGGGTCTGTGCACCATCCCAGCCTATCCTGTTGGAAGCACTTTTATAAGAACCACAGACACAGGCAACAGAGAGACCGGAGAGATCAATGGCTAAAAGCCTTGAGGAATGTTGCTACTTAACAATAAGATAAAAGGAACCCCAGCATTAACTTCTTGGCTGTTTGTTATGGGTCCGGCGAAGACTCTGGTATAATAAATATCGGATTCTATTTGATCTTCGTGACTTTTTGAAGACAAGGATTCAGAGGCACACCGCACTGACTTGGCCAGGCTCGCACAGAGACAGAGTAGTAGAGCTGGCTTTGAACCTCTGTGACCCTTGTCATTTACGGAGCTGCCCTTTACAGCTCCAACTAGAGATGCAGCTGGAAAATGTGGAAATGAACTCCTCAGAAGTTAAAGTTCCCTTTGTGGGGCCCCTCCCTAGACCTGACCTCCTCACTCCCAGAATATGTTTCTTAAAGAAACGAGAACACTGTTGATCCAGACCATCCCCTAAATGAGGAAATGGCACATTAGACACTACCCAGTGATATCCTAGACCTGCTCTAAAATAGGATGGTCGAGGAGTGGGTGGGATGGCTCAGTGGGTAAAGCACTTGCTGCCACGTCTGATGAACTGAATTTTGATTCCTGGGAATCACAAGGTAGAAAGAGGTGACTGACCCCTGTAAGCTGTTCTCCAATTGTCAAGTGTGTGCTATGACACATACACACACACACACACACACACACACACACACACATGCATACACACACATGCATGTATGCATACACACACATGCATGTATGCATACACACACATGCATGTATGCATACACATGCACGCAAGTAAACCTTTTAAATAGAATCACTTAACAGCTGAGAGTTCTGTCTCCCAGGTCAGAGTAGTTTCCCAGTGTCCTCTGCTCTCTGGGGACAATGTTTCCTATTAGCTCTTAAGCCCCGCTTCCCAGAACTGTCCAAGCAGACCTCTGGCATCAGCAAACACAGCCTCCACCAGCACAGAATAAAATGTTTGCAGCTGAACGGCAGCACGCACACTAGGGAGAAAGCCCCTCTTTTATGCCTCAGCCTACTCCCTTGTAAAGTGGGGTTCAGAGCGTGGATGGCCTTCCTTAAGCTCAGAAAACACCCAGACTACAAAGAAGATCTGAAAAAGGGAGATGAGCATTACTGTCTTTGGTTATTGTATTAATTCTTTAAAAAGATGACCATAGCAGCCTAGGGACCTCAGGAGGAAGTCCTGCCCCTGGCTTCTGTTTATGACGTAACTGTTAGGTGGATCTACTCACTTCCTGCCAGCTTTCTGGGCCTTGCCTTTCCCTTTCAGGTCAGCCTTCTTAGTCATTCCTAAGGGACAATTTGCAAGGCCTTGTTCAGGTCACTTTACCTTTTTTGCACCTCGGGCTTCAGATCTGAGAAATGGGTCCAACAATAAGAGCAATTGCAAAGGGCTATTGAGTAAGTACCAAGTACATTGCTTTACTAGGGGCTGGCAGTCCCATGCTTGGTGAACTTACGAATATGAAGCAATTGCTTTACAGATGAGCAGACTCGAGACTTGCTCAGAGCCAAATAGTTGGTAAATACTAGACTCGAATCCAGAGTTTACCATGGAATGCCCAACTGCCATCCCCACTGCCCGCTCCTATCCCAGCCAGCAGAGCACAGCAGGACTGGATTTCTGGGGCACAGTAGGGTCTTTGCTAGGGCCATCTGGTATACCACTAGACTACTCCAGCCTCTGCAGGCAGCTGCCTAACATGTGACATTTCTTAATAGTTTGAAGTTATTGGACTTAGACTAGTGATAGATACTTACCAACTGAGTTAGGCAACAGGGCTACACATGGGCAACATAAGCCAGTGGGGCCAGGAGGTGGATGGGAAATATCTATATAGAAAGAACATCTTGCCCCTCATGATGGAGGGCTTGGGGAAATGTACCAGGTTAGACTGTTTAATGAACTAAAGCCTAGAAAAATCCTACACCAGGGTCTGGCCAGGAGGGGACCCATACCTGGATGTCCCTTGAGCGCTCATAGGCCTGGTAGGCCACCTTCTCCTCGGCGCTGGCTAGCTCCTGCTTCAGGTTAGCTGTCTCGTGCTGGTGCAGCTCTGTCAGGTCATGGAGCTGGTCTTCAAGTCGCTCGTACCTTAACAAAGATGGGAGCCATAGTGAGCATGTGGCACAGGTGTCCCGACAGCATGTTCTAGAATGATGGCCTATTTTTGTCTTGGGACCCTTGGCTTGTTTTCATACCCTGGAAGACTGTTTTCCTGAAAGAGTAGGTCAATTTGTGGGGAACACGATTTTGGTTACCCCTGAATCCCAATTCTAGGAGGGACCTGCCTCTGTAGTCTTAACTGTATATCTTCAACTTTGAGGCTTTACCAAGATCAAACCTGTTTTGTTTTGTTTTCCACCTATGCCAGACCAGCACGTGGACTGGCTGCCATAACAACAGATAGACTTTGTCAGGGATGTGGTTGCCTCTAGTTAGGAGACAGTTGTACAGCAAGGACAGGCCAGGACCGGTCACATCTATAGTGGCCTCTCCCTTTTTCTGCCCAACAGTAATAGGGGGCTAGTGGCCACACAGCACATGGAAATAGAATGAAGGTTTTATGATTAGCTTCCACTCCAGAAGGCAATTCCACTGTCTCGAAGAAAACACCCAGACAAGCTTTTTCAGCTCTTAGACTATTAAGTGCTAGTAAAAAAAAAATTAACCTCAGGGCTAGAGAGACAGCTTAGTCATTAAGAGCACTGGGTGCTCTTCCAGAGGACCTGGGTTCGAACCCCAGCACCTACAACGGTTAGCTAACAATTGCCTGTAACTCTGATTCTAAGGAATGTGTTTCCTTCTTCTGGTCTTATGGGCACTGCACACACATGGTGCACAGGCATCCACTGAGGCAAAAATACTCATACACATAAAACATAAAGAAACATATCTTTTTAAAAGACATGCTAAGATTAAGCTCATCACAACTTACAGATGGCTTATGGGACAGGGTGTCCAAAAATCCAAAAGTGAGAGAAAGACACTTCCTTTCCCACGCCTACTGTCAGAGAAGAGAATCTGTGTCTTTTTTGAAGCTTTGTTCTGAGTAGCTTAAAGAGCTTGCAGTATCTTAGGATGATGCCTTAGCTTGAAATGACTGGCTCAAGCCAGTTATATTTACGTAGGTCATCTGATAGGTGAAAAGGCTTAATTGAGATTTAACGATTATCTTCAGCTTCCGCCTCATGAATGCCAAACGTTATCATCGTTCTAAGGCAGCCTTTTAACCTGTTAAGGAATGCACCTGACGGCTGTATCATGGGGTCACAGAATGCAGGACGCATGAAAGCGAAGGTGGTCCAAGGCTCAGACAACTGAGTGTTTGTGACTTGGGATAAGAGAGGCATCCGGATCTCAAATGATCTGGATGAAGATAAGGTCAATACATTCTCATGACACCATGACTGAAAAACAGTTCTTCCCAGCCCACAATGGACTGGGACTCAGGTGGGCTCGTATCGCTCAGGGAGCCTGCATAGGTCTAGCCTGGGTAGTCTGCGTATATGTTCTGGTTGTGAGGCTCGGTGTACATGTGAGATTTCTAACAGTGGGAGCTGGGTTCATCCCTCAGTCTCTTGCTTACTTGTGGGACCCTTTTCCTTCCCCTGGGTTGCCTTGCCCAGCCTTGATGTGAGAACTGTGCCTGGTCTTGTTGAAGCTGGTTACCCTGTGTTTGCTTGAGGTCCCTGGAAGGCCTGCTCTTTCCTGAGAGGAGGTGAAGAGGGGTGGATCTTGGGGGTGTGTGTGGAGAGACTGGGGGGTGGGGGTGAGGAGGGAGTGGAATTGCAGTCAGGATGAAACACATGAGGGAATAGTAAATGTAAAAAAATTTAAAAAAAGAGAAAAAACAGTTCTTGTAAGATGAATGTACGGAAGTCAAAAATGTGCACACAAGGTTAAAACGTAGTTTTGAGGCCGGCATTATTTCTCAGTGGTACACACATGCTTAGGATGCGTGAAGCCCTTGGTTCAAATCTTGGCATCACAAAAACCTTTTGTAAAAGTGAGAAAATGCCACCTTCTAAATTATGACGTAAAATTACACAGCAAGTGTAGGTTAAATTTACAATTTACGTGGTATAGTATGTAATAAACATTTACATTTCGCACTCTTAGAAGTCAACCCATGGGCTGGAGAGATGGCTCAGCGGCTAAGAGCACTGACTGCTCTTCCAGAGGTCCTGAGTTAAAATCCCAGCAACCACATGGTAGCTCACCACCATCTATGATGAGGTCTGATGCCCTCTTCTGGTGTGTCTGAAGACAGCTACAGCGTACTTATATATATAATAAATAAATAAATCTTAAAAAAAAAAAGAAGTCAACCCATTTTGATGGAAATAATTTGGTAGGATCCTTTGATGAGCAGAACAGGGCACACAATCTCATATTCAGTTATCTACCCTCTTAAACAACTGTAAACACAAAAGGCAGGCTACAACCTTTACTCTCAAGATGAGAGCCACTCATTTATAGTAAAATGTGTGTGCATGCGTGCGTGCGTGCGTGCATGTGTGTGTGTGTGTGTGACATGTGGGCATGTGGGTGTGTGTACAGGCCAGAGGTTGATGCCAGATGTTTTGGGTCTCTCCCTGAACTTGGCTAGGCTGATGGGCCAGCAAGGTCTAGCCTAGGATCTGCTTGTCTCTACTGCCCCAAGTGCTCAAGTACTGTGGTTACAGACCTGTGCTGTTATATCCAACTCTAACATGGGTGCTGGGTACCTGGACTGAAGGCTTCCTTCTTGCACGGGAAGCACTTTATCAGCAGAGTGATCCCTCCAGTCCGTGTGTGTGTGTGTGTGTGTGTGTGTGTGTGTGTGTGTATGTGTGTGTGTGTGTGTGTGTTTTAAAAGCTTAATGAACAAAATATGTATATTTCAAGCTGACATACCACATACAAATCTACCTCATTGTCTCATTGTCCAGCGAATTAGGTCCACTTGTCTGGTCTGATGGAGGGAAACGGGTCTGTAAATTAGTGTAATGAGACCATCGCAGACGTCTGCTGAATCAATTTCTTAATCTGCACGTGAGTCATGGCTTGGGTAACGATATTTTAAGAGACCCACGCATATAATGTCTTCCTCTAATTGTCAGCTATAAACTAGAAATTATGGGATTTAGGATTACGAAGGCTGGAGAGAATTATCAATCTTTAAATGCTTCTGAATCCACATCTGTATCTACTGCAAACACACGCATTAGCACCTCGCTTGTAAGCAGACAGCTTCTGCTTGGTGCTTCTAAAGGAATCCCAGAGGGAGCCGTCCATGTACGCACCTGTACCTCTCCTCTTGCAGAGTCTGAGAGATAAAGCCATATTCTCTCTTAAACTGCACCTTCAACGCCTCGATGTCCTCTGCCAGCTGGGCTTGGGTAACCTTGATCTCCCTCAGTTCCTCTAGGATTATGGCAAGTTTCCCCTGGCTGTCCAGGGTGCTGGCTCCACCAGCCCCAAAGGACTGGTTCCCATTGCTGTCAGCTGAGCCGGATGTACCACTAGAACACTCGTCATCGCTGCCGTACTTGGGCTTGTTCACGATGGTAGCGCTTCCGCCGTAAGCCCTGGGGCTGGCTTCGGGCCTGAACTCTTCTAGGGAATTCTTCAAGTGAGCGATGTTGTCTGCACTGCCAAACTTATTCCGGATCAAGTTGGCAAACTCTCTGGACTTATTGAAGACAAACACGGGGGGCGTGAGGGATACCCTGGCATGCTCGACTTACTGCTCTCCAGGCAGTGGGGAGCAGTTCGAGATTTCACGTGGGCATCCTTCAGAGAGTGTTGTATTTCCTTCAGGCTGTCTTTAGAAATGTCCTTCGAGCTTCTGGTTGCTCCATTCTGTTCAATCTCCCTGAGTTTCCTGTGATACTGCTCCAACTTCTTCTGCAGCTGGGCGATGGAGTGGGCTGACTTCTGGTTCTTCTTCTCAAAGACCTGCTTGATGCGCCCGGCCTGCTGCTTGTCCGCACTGCTGACCAGTTTCAGATACTCGGCAACGTTCCCATCTCGGGACGTCTGCTCGATTTTTATCTGCTCCGTCACCTTCAAGATTTTCTGTCTCAGGCTGTCTGCGCTGAGTTTGACCTTGTGGAAATCCAGGATGCCATCTGGGACGTCGAAGTTGAGGTTGGTGTCTGACCCTCCTCGGCGGATATTCAGGGGCAGGCTGAGGGTATTCATGTCATGGCGTTCCACCTGAAAGAGAATGAGAACCAGGTTGACACCTGAAGTAAATGGCACTTTCAGCGGGAGGGAACTGTTCATGCACATGTGTCCCATCTGTTGAGTCCTAGGTTTCCCAACGGCTTGTGCCACAGGATGAACACACTCTATGCTATCCTTCCAAGCTGAAGAAGGCGGGACAGCCCAACCCCATCCTATATCTGTGTGATGTGAAATCACATCTCCACTGTATCCAATCTGCTGTCTGTAGGTAGAAACTGTTAGTTGCCAGGGTAGGAAAATGCAGAACAGAACGAGGAAGTCACTCGTTTCTGGCTTCCTGTGTGACTTGGGGAGCTTGCTTGACCTTCACTGTGTGCTGCGTGACGGGCAAGGCCCCTAATTCAGAACTCAGTTATTTAACAAGACAAGGAAAAAGAAAAAAAAAGGGGGTGGGGTGGGGAACTCTAGCAGATACATCCATCAAGAAAATTATTTTTCTAATAGAACCACTAAGCAGATGTGACAGAACTGTATGATGCATGATTAACTTTGATAATTGAGTAATACAATGGTATCTCTATATGAAAATAAATAATTCCAAACCACAAGCACAGTGATTAAAATAGGTAAACAGAAGATGATAATATAGTACAAATGCCGTGACTGTTTAATACAGTTCCTCGCTCTGACCCCAACCACAAAGTTATTTTGTTGCTACTTCATGCCTGTAATTTTGTTACTGTTGTGAATGGTAATGTTACTTATCGGATAGGCAATCCCCAGAGGGGTTGTGACCTGCAGCTCTTAACGCGAAGCCAGCCAGATACCTGCTTTCACATTCACGGGCTGTCCAGACCTACAAAGTAGCGTCTGGCATCCTGGTCAGGGCTAGAAGTTCGTGCTCTAAAAGGGAAGGGCTGAACCAGCCTGTGCACCGAGTTTGCTGATGTGTTCACAGAGATTACCATGTTTGATCCTTAATACCACGCCAGGCAAAAAACACGCTAAAGACATACACATGTAGCAACTGAGGGCGCTGGAGCCAGGGTTTGACGTCGAGCTGCCTCTCACCCTATTATTCTGACGCTGTCCTCGGAGGATGAAGAATGAGTCGTGGTAGAGTCTGAACACAAATCCAATTATATCATCTAATCTGGAGCATCTAGGCTGTCAAGTTAACATCCCCTTGATAAGAATAATAGCAGGACACAGGTACTGTCTGGCAGAAGTTACCTCTGCCCACCTTGTAAAGGACCAGGAAAGGATTAAACCGACAGACCTTGCAGTGTTTGAGTGACCCAGACTCCATACAGACTGCTTTCAACACCAGTATTGACACCGTCCTAAATCCTGACCACTGCCTTATCAGGAAGGAGTCCTACAGTATAGGCAAAGGTTGACCAGTGAAGCTTCTTGCAAAATGTGCGCAAGTTTGTTAGCATTCTCTCTTGGCCCCCTCTTCCCACATGCAGTTGCCACAAAGCACACTCTTTCTTGCTGCTTTATCTGGGAGGTGGGGTGGGGAGGATCATCATGAAGGATCATGAAGGATCACGCAAGGCAGGCTAAGGAAATAAGACACCAGGTCACTGGGAGACCAGACAGCAAGGTGTTTGCAAAGGAGGACAGAGGGCCATGCCTGTGCTTGGTCAGGAAGAAGGAGTGTCAGGTACACGGAGATCTCTAGGTGTCCAGGAGGGTGATCACAGAGAGCTCACGGAAACTCAGCCATGGCTCGTTACTGAACAAGAACAGCAAGGGGTCCAAACGAGAACGACGAAAGGAAATACACCAACCCCAGAGAGTGCTGATTTGAGACAGACAGGGTAATTCACGGTGGCTGTACAGCCAGAGAGGCTGGAAACCAAATTTTGCTGGAGGTACCAGAGCCAATCACCTTCTGAGGAACTGACCGGCTTCCCGAGGCCTCCCAGCTGAAATCAGCTTTAATCAGGCTACCCAGCCATAGTGAGACCCCGGCTCACCTTTCAGGCCTCAGCTGCAGTTGAGATGCCACTGAGCCTGAGTGAGCAGTGGGTGGACAGTGTGAGCCTCCTATGGTCTTTCTCCCCATGCGTCTACTTTTCATCAAAATCCTACCATGAGTGCTTCTGAGAGCCACTCCAGCGCCTCTTCCCCCAAGGTTTCCCACTGCCGGCAAAAGCTGCTTCTTCCTGCCAGCCTCCTTATTGCCCTGGTGTCGCGTGGTCCTGCTTACTCCTGCTCTTGTTGCTCATCCGTGTACTTTCCCCACCGGTCCTCTGCAGGACAGGGACACAGGAGAGATGATGTCACAGTTGTACCCAACCTCGGCTAGCACTTCCTTTACTCACAAAGGGCTGTCTTGCAACTGATCATCCAGAGAGACGTCATTCTTTATTTCAAGGAGTCTACACGGGAGTCATTCAAGATACAGGTTCACGGAATGAGAAAAGGACATGGCCTCATGTTCTGGCCCCATAGCCCTGACAATTCTAGACTGAGCTGTTTCCGACGACCCAGGTTGTTCCAGACAGACTCCACTGAGAACAAAGCCGAGGACCGTCTGACAGTATACACAGACACACGTAAGGACTCGCGGTCTTTAAATGAAGTATCGCTTACACTCAGGAAAGACCTCAGTATGTAAATAAGTATAAAAACATGGTGAACATTTGTAGTCTGAACACGCTGGGTAACTACACTGAGGTGAAAGAGGAAGAGAAGCCCCCCTGGACCCTGTCAATCATGGCCACATCACTCTTCCCTCTAGGGACGTCCAAACAGTGTCCATTAGTTTGGCCTATTTACACAACATTCTTGTCATTTCTTTTTCATGAGCACTTGTTCTAGCCCTCTTGAATTAAATATAAGATCAAATTTAGAATATACACACATACATAGCTTTGTTTTAGAATTCTCCTGTCTGAAGAGAAAGGCTTCATGGTTTACCTGGTGAAATTCATCAGGAAGTCACCTCCTGTTCATCTTTCTTCGGGTCTCCCCACCCCTGAGCTGGTCAGACACCCAGGTACTCCCAAGGCCACGAGCCTGGCTCTCTTAAAGACTGCAGGTCCCAGACGGCCTTATATGCAGAGACATGTCTACTCCCAGGAGGCCAACTGACTTTTGCCTTACTTGAAAGTTGTAACAATGCTTGGCATGTTCTCAAGACTCTAGGCTGGGGAACAAAACAGTGCTCACAGCTCAGTCTTGCTGCCTGCCAGCAAATCCCAGTTAAAGAACGTTGGAAGAACGACGGAATTGTTGGGGGGGGGGTGCACATTTTGGACTTTTATATGAAGCCTGACCACTGCACAGATAAGCGAGGCCAAGTGTGCATTGCTTAATGCCACAGATTCCCTGGGTGTCAATGGAGACAAAGAGTACGTGTGAGGAAGAGGGCTGAGCCCGCTCTGCTTTGTTTATCCTGGGATTGGCACCGGCCCCTCGATGGTGCAACCTGCTCTCAGAACTAGGCTGCGGGAGGTCAGAGGTTCCCGGAACACCTGAATGAAGTCAGCATGTACATGGACTGTGTGCATGAGGGAATTCGGGCTTGTTCCAGTACTGATATTTACGAACTACATGTTTTTGGGTAAACTGAGTCAGATCTGTGGGATTCTATCACCCAATCTGTAGAACAGGGGGATAAGAAACAGAGCGAATATTTTATGATTTGAGGAGACTGTGAAGCTGGTGATGCACAGTCCAGACTGAGGGCTCTGGAGGCAGACTTCACCCCATCCTTGCTATCACTAGTCTATTCTTATAGACTATCCTGACCTCAGTCTCCTCCTCTGCAAATGACATAAAGACTCTATACATACATAAAGACTTAAGAGAGACTGCTGTTCAAGCATGAGGATATGAGTTCAAAGCCCTAGCACCCATACAAAGGGGGTGGGGGTATGGTCATACACCTATGACCCCAGTGCCACAGTGAGTGTGGAAACAAGAGAATTGCTGGTGCTCACTGGGTCTAGTGAAAGACGCTGTCTCAAGGGAATTAGGAGAGGAATAAATGAAGAGAACCTCCAAGGTTGGTGTATACACATATACACACATAAACACACATATACACACATAAACACACATATACACACATATACACACAGAGAAAGACACATACAGACACACAGAGATACACACATATACGTACACAGGCACACATATTGACACACATATATAGGTGCACACATATACACACATATACAGACACACAGAGATACACACACACATTGACACATAGATATAGACACATATACATAGGTGCACGCATACACACACGTAGACATATACAGACACATATACACATATATACATAGGCACACAGAGGCACAGACACAGGCATACACATAGACACACAGACACAGTGACACACACACACACACAAACACATATAGACATATACAGACACACAGACACAGACACATAGACACACATGCACAGACACATACACAAACACACATAGACATATACAAACACACAGACACAGAGACACACAGGCACACGTGCACAGACACACATAGACACACACACACAGACACACACAGATGGTCACACATACAGACACAAACACAGACACACACAAACACAGACATACACACAGACAGACACACAGACACACACAGACACAGGCACCCACCGGCGTGCACACACACACACACTTGTGAGATTCTCCACTGTTAAAGGGTGAACGGCTAACAAAGAGCTACAGACCCCTGGCACACAGAATGGCTTTGATTAGTGTTTCCCGTCATCGTCCTAATTTCATTTAAAACATATCTTTATGTAAAATGTGAAAGGGAAACAAACTAATGATGACTATTTTTGCCACATGGGGTTATAAGGGTTCATTCTTATTATGCTTCCTCTGTATTATCCTATTTAGAAAAATACAGCCAATGTAATATTGTTTTGGCAGGAAGAGTTGTTTTTAAAAACCATGGCTGACTTTTCCAGTCCTCCCACAACGACCTGGCTGTTCTTACTTGGATAAAAGACAGACCCCCCCCCCACCCCCACCCCCAGCATCCTAGTAAAATACCACTGCTAATTGTGTTTTCTTCCGGCAGCAGAGACGTTTCCACTGTCACCTCCATGTTCTAGAACAAAGGCTGAGGAAAAGCCTAAGCCCTGGACAGATGTCAAAACCGGACCCTGAGTCATCTCTGCATCCAATCGTCTCCCGCACGGCGACCCAAGGTAACTCACATCCACCCTCAAGACTGGCACAGTGCGGTCCCTTCCCAGAGCACACTGCCTGGGCTTGCTGCTACAAGATGAGTGACAATATAATCAGTTCTCAGGAAGAGAACAAGGTGTTCAGGGACACTCTGAAAACCCAGGTGACAAAAGCGGAAAGAGAGGGGCTCCTGTGCACCCTCTGTGATTGACGTGCTCCTCAGAGGTGCAGGTACCAGTGCTGAGGTGGCAGAACCCTCAGGGGAAAGCCAATGATCACTCTGCTGTCATGGATGCGGTCACGGTCATGCTGGCCTCACAGACGAACGTTTCCTTGAGAATAAGCAATGGGGGCTCCATTCTTGGCCCCTTCTGCACACAACAGGTTCCCTTTCGGCTCCTCCACCATGTTTGGGTACTGGTGGTGGGGCTCAGCAGTGAGATGCTGGTGCCGTGCCATTTGGACCCTTGGTCCCTCTATTATCATGGACCAAATACGTCTCTTTGTAAGTTAGTCAGCATTCTGTTATAGCAACGGATAATGGGCTAAGATATCCCTAAGGGGCACGGTGGGAGGCTTAGAACCTGCAGAGATCCAGAGAGTTCAGAGTTCAGAACAATAGGCAGTTAACTGCCTGTTTAGTTCCAAGGCCAGAGGCAATAGACCTTTGCTCACAGAAAGGTAGCCTGTGTTCCGATGTACACGGAAAGGGGCAGGCAGGTCCTTCCCATAGGCAGCCACTTCCACTACAAAGGTTATCCCAGGGCACCTAAAGATGTAGGTTCACACACAGGCCACACAAGGCGGCATGGTCAGAACCCAAGAGTTTGGGGGAGGAGTGGAGTTGGGGTTGGGGCTTGTGGCCAGGAGAGGGGTGGGACAGGGTGGGGCTTGTAGTGGGGGAGGGGCCTGTGGCCAGGGGGAGGGGCTTGCAGCCAGGGGAGGGGCTTGCAGCCAGGGGAGGAGCTTGCAGCCAGGGGAGGGGTAGGGTGAGGGTGGGGCTTGTGGTGGGGGAGTGGCTTGTGGTGGGGGAGGGGCCTGTGACCAGGCATCCCCTCACCCTTACTGATTTTATTGTCACTCATCTTAGCTGACTTGTTTGTCTCAGGTCTTGAGTCAGGGCTATTCCCACGGTGTGCCAGTTGCACTGTGCAAGGCTTTGCTATGGTAACAATGTCAAAAATCCCAGTCCCGCCTCCATTTCTTTCTGTTTTTTT
Organism: Rattus rattus; assembly: GCF_011064425.1. NCBI lineage: Eukaryota > Metazoa > Chordata > Mammalia > Rodentia > Muridae > Rattus > Rattus rattus. The sequence goes on along the minus strand of NC_046154.1, from coordinate 173,738,791 downwards.
TTTAAAGGTCTATTTCTTGTTCATACTAGCAGCTCAAGTCAGCCAGAGGACCCAGGCCATGCTGAAGCCTACGCCATCTGGAATGCTGCTGAGTTGTACAGCGTCCCTCACACTTCTCCCAGAGAGATGCTATCAGTGACCTGCTCCATAAACCACGGACCAGTGACTCCTGGGGATGGGGAAATATTCTCCTGCTTTAAGCCAAAGGACGAGGACACCTTACTGACACAGTAAGAGCTCATCTGAGAATACTTTCTGAGCTGGAGTCTTCTGTTGATTTTGCAAATGAGGAAATTAGGCACAGAGATGTTAAGTAAGGCGGGGGACACACAGCTGACGAAAAGGAAGTCAGGGTGGAAGCCCAAGCCTTTTGTCTCTGGAGCCCGCCTGCCCAACGGGCCTGTGTGAGTTAGGCTCCAAGATAAAGCTTTTAAGTGTCCCAGTATCTTTCACACTAGCCCTCTTTTACGAGGACACGGAGGCTTACAAAGAAAATATATGTCTCTTGAAGGCCAGAGATAATAACACAGTTTAACTGGATCTCGACTTGGATTTATGAAACGCTCAAAGCTGACTGTGTAAGAATTTACTCTGCGGGGCCCTTAACGCGGCCACCCGGGCTCGAGTGGGCCCTGCGCTTGGCGGAATCTCCTGTCAGAAAATCTCCTTCATCACCAAGTCTGGAACTATCACTTCCAGTTTGGGGGCAGGCAGAGCCCTGGTCTTTCCCCCATCTCAGGTGGATCCCCACTGTAAAATGTGAGCAGCGGTTTGAGGCCGATTTTACAAGGACAGAGCGTTTGTCGCTTTTATGGCGATGACACTCAAACATTTATAGTCACCGAGAGTAGAGAGTGGGACAGAAGTATAAGGGAAAGAGAGGGAAGCAAGAGGTGAAGAGGGGAAAGGAAAAGATTTGGGAGTGTCTGCATGTCCAGCAAGTGAGTGCCTGGGGGCTTGGAAGGGCCCCCAGTGCAGGCCTGAAGAGAGGTCAAAGTTCCTTTTCTAGGCTGGGGGATAGCCCTGCTGAGGGACGGAGCAGTTGTGCAGTGTTGTGGGGGAAGGAGTCTGGGTTTTCCCTTCCCCACCCTGTGGTAATAATGCACTGTATTAGGCCATCTTCCCTCCGGCTTGACCCACACTTGGAAACTGTGTGGCTGTGAGCACGGAACTGAGGGCACTTAACTTAGATAACCGAACCACTGCATCAAGGCAAATGCCACTGCTGATGGAACCGATGCACTAAGACACATGACAGCCGCCATTGCTGCTACCGCCATTACAGCAACCGTCACCAGCCACACCACAACACCACCACCATACCATACCACGGGTTCAACCTCACCCCTACAGCTCCATGACCACCACTACACCACCCCACCTACAGCTCAACACCACCACCACTACACCGTACCACAGTTACGGTACCATCACCAGTGGTCCACCATCACCACCAAAACAACTGTCGCCTGTTTTTAGAGACACCACATGGAAGCTCGGAACACCTGATACCTGCACCCTCTGGAAGATGGCCAGTCCCTCTCTACATGCCCCAAACAAATCACCTTGAGGATCCTCATTCGAAAGGACATCTTATCAGGGAAGCACCTTCGTCCCATGTGAGTTTCCAATTTGCTTGGATGAACTGGGGCATTTCTTCTGCTTGTCCCCGTCTGTCAACAGAGTGAGCAACACCAGCTCTGCCCCACACTGTCACTGAAATGTTTCCTGCTGGCGCCTTTGCTCCCTCCCTTAAAATCCCTGGGAAGGGGCCCTCGGGAGTGTTAGGCTGCCTCTCTGCCTGGAAGCACTGGTCACTGGAGTTAAGGATCATTCCGAACTGCAACTGGGGGACACAAACCTCTGACATCCCTGTCCTTTCTCCGCAGACTCCGCAGACTAATGCTGTGGAGGACATGTGTGAGGCGGTGTTTAAGGCTCTCAAAGCAAATTCTTCAAGCATCCTCAAGCACTTACAAACACTTGATACTGTAATTACAAATAATTCTCTTCTCATTAAGCCTCTACCAGCCAGCAATGCTAATCTACTTTGAATTACATGCGCTGGAAGATACATGTTTCTTCAAAAAAAAAGCTCATAACTCATTCTTTGAATTCACACAAACTAAGCCCTGGTGAAATTCACCTGACCTGGTAAAGATTTACTGTGGGCTAAACATATAGACGGAGGGTGTCAAAGTAAGGAAGATGGCCGCCCCTAGGAGGGTGGGCAGGGAGAGCGGTGGTGAGGAAAACCAGAGCACTGACTTCCAGCGAGGGACAGCCCGGATGTGCGGTGGAACCCGCAGGAGGTTACAGGCAACACCCACAGACAGTGTTTCTAGGATGTCTACAAACACCCATATACCTTGAACTGGAGCAGGCCTAGGCAGGGAACTGAGTATCTAGTATCTGGTCCTCACCTCCCCAGGCTCCAACACTCAGCGCCTTCCTGAGCTCACAGTTCCTCTTAGGAGGTGGTAGACAGTCAGTTCCTACCAGAGGAAGTTGAAGGCCACGCTGGGCACTAAACACAGAACAAGTGAGGACTGACGCTTTCAGTCCCTGACTCAGACCGAAGGGACGGAAGAAATAAGAGGCCCTGGGTTGTGACTTGAGGCCTTTCTGGGGTGTCTGGGGGCCTTTCCCTCTGTACTTGTGCATGCTCAGCACTGAGGACCTCAAGATCTAGGCACGATCTTCACACCTCAGACACACCACACGGCGCAGCCATCCACTGTGAGAGACCAGGAGCACGGCCATGAACAACCCGCCAGAATGAGGCTGGAGTGGGTGGGATACCTACTCAATCCTCACAACTCCATAAGTAGCTGTCACCACCTCTACTGTATGGATCTGAACGTGGGAGGCACCAGATAATTGTGGTCTCAGCTCCAAGTCACAGAGCTGAGATCTTTGCCAATGTCTAGGTTTTAACTTTCGTTTCCTTCCCGGTGTCTGATGAGCCCTGTGCCCCGAATACTCCACACATTTTCCTCCAGCCTAGCCCAGCTTTCCATGCCTCCACCCAACTCACCTTTCAGGGCCTGAGTCTGTCATGGTCCACTCCAGGGAGCCTCTCCCACACTCGTGACCAGCTGGAACTTATCACGTCCTTTGTGCTACACCCCGGATTTACAGTCGCCTCCTTAACAATGTTTATAGTCTGCTGCGCACGGCGAGTATTTGTGTAACATTTGCTCTCCCGACATGTGGAAGCCTCCCTGGAGAAGGATCATCTGATGAACCACCTGTCTGCCCACAGTTTCCTCAATAGGACCTCTGTGTTTGCTGGGCCAATCGGTGGCCCACAAACAGCCAACTGGGGCAGCCAGTTGGTCCTCTTGTTTGCACTTGTTCAGCTGTGTGCAGCGACATGAAGAAGAACCCGTGACTGAGGGATGCGGCGCGGCCATGAAGGCAACGTGGCTTTCAAGCAGACGGAAGAACTGCCCGTGCTCAGATAGCAAAGAAAACAGCAGCTCTCCCTGCTCTCCTCTGCTCCAACCAGCATATAGGTGCTCAACCACCAAACGGCATGTCTTTTTTTTTATAAATTCTTAAGACTTAGTTTTAATTCTGTGAGCGTGTGTGTTTCTGTGTGTAGGTATGCAGACATGTGTGCAAGAGCCCACGGAAGCCAGGGGCAGCAGATTCCTTGGAAGTGCTGTTACGGGCGGTTGTGAGCTGCCCGATATGGCTGCTGGGAATGCAACTCGTGTACCCTCGAGAGCAGTCTGTGCTCGCTCGCCACCTCTGAGCCACCTCTGTAGCTCACCAAAATGCTATTAAGAGCCATAATGCACAAAATACGTAGGCAGAACCCCCCTCTCCCCTCCTAAATGCCATGTCCCTGAAGGTACTTATAATTAATTACAATTGATGCTGAGAACTCAGGTGCCCGTCATAAGGAACGCATCTATGTTTTGACTCAATCTACTCTTTGCGATAAGGAAGCAGTCTTGAAACTTTAAACGTATCTAATGAACCGGCGAGACTGTCAAATATGGTGGCAACATGGATGGTGGCAAAGGTATTAAGATTATGTGAAGTGAGCTGGGCATGGGAGAGCAGGTGCGTGGGCTCGCTTATATATGGGATTCTTAGAAATTCGAGTTCGTAGAAGTAGACAAAAGAGGCGAGGGGAAGAGGGAACGGGGAGAGACTGTGCCGATACGGTGTTACAGGCAGAGAGGAGAACTAGTTATGGTGTTCTAATGCTAGCAGGTGATTACAGCAAATGTCACGGAATCCTACAGCGATGATAACTAGGAAAGGCTTTTCAATGCAATCACCACAAAGAAATGATACAGTTGAATAACCGAGTATTTTGGGTTGAGTTCTTTGCATTATCCTTACACAGAATATATGCTGTGTCCCCTAAAGACAATTAATTATATGTCAATGGAAAACACTGCCTTGTGTTGTAGTTTCTTACTTCTTAGCACAACGCAACTGAACATGACCTAAAAGATACAGGCCTGGTTAAGAGTGAAGCTCATTGCGAGAGTGATTGCCTACCGTGTAAGCTTAAAGATCAGAAGATCAAGACAGCTTATTGCTGTTTGTCTGTTCAGTGTGCACGCACACCAGAGCACAGTGGACGTTAGAGGGCAACTGGTGGCCATCGTGCTTCCTCCCAACTCTGTGGGTCCAAAGGATTGAACTCAGGTCGTCAGGGTTGGTGGTTGAGTGCTTTCCCCTGCTTGACACCCGGCCAAGCTCTCCACCCCTTAACTTATCAGATTATCTGTCTGTCTGTCTGTCAGTCCATCCATCCATTTATGCACCAATGTGTCTCTGACAGCCTTTTACCCTCCTAAATCTAAAATGGCAAAGACGTGTTTGAAGGAGAAAGGCAAAGCTGATGAATGGCAAAGAAAAAAAAGGATCGGATCTTAGAGAGTTCAAAATTATTATTATTTAAATGAAAGGAAGACAAAAGGAAAGTCACTGGGTCTTCTAAGAACAAAATAGCTTTTTAAACGCTTCCGGTACATTGTTTCAGTTCTGTCCCCGAGAACCTGAGACTAGGATTCAGACTCCTATTTTCTGGGCAGGAAGGGCGACTTGGCTGGTGTGGAGTTGTCAGGCTGAGGAGAGGCAGAACTGAGGTGGCAGGCCGGCTCTCCCAGGCTCCAGGGACCTCCTGCCCGTGACTGACAGCCGGAGCCTGTGCTGAGCACATCCGGGTACACTGAATGCTTTACTTAAGCTAGTCCTTGGTGCCTCGAGGTAATTACTGGAGCTGTTTTCAATCTGATATTAACGAGGGAAACTAGCTTAAATCCCAAGCTATCTTGCATAATGAAAAAAAGCAGGCTCCTTTTGCTTCGGCCACTAATAATGGCTCTCAGCGGCAGACACACACTCCCTCCTCCCGCTAAGTTCAGATATGAACTTCCACAGCCACTATATGCTCCACTGTCAGCAGCTTCCTGCTCACATTGTCACTGCAGATTAAAGACACCAGAGCTGCTTGTTTCTGAGGGAGGTGTGTGTTCTAGGAACACTGTCATCTGGGAGGAAAGGATCCGCAAAGAAATAAAAGACACTGTGCATTGTGGCTTTAAAGATAAACACCATATCATGACCCGTCTTAAAATCCAGGTCTATATTTGGGTTGACTGTGTTTCCAAAACAGAGGGAGCAGCCTTCCAGGGCCAGCTCAGCATGTGCAGCAACCAGGCAGCTCAGATTTCCTGGGGTTTTTAGAGCCATGTGCCCCAAGGGGAGGTCAGGGACCCAGTGGGGGCCTAGGTTAGAGCCTGAGGCATCATTTCTGAGCCAAACCAGCTTGATTCTAGCTGCATTTCTGCCAGGTTGAGTTACTCTGTATAAATTATTTCCTTCTATGCCTTAATCTCCTATATCTGTTCTACAGTGTAACTGTGAGGTCACGTGAACGCTTAAACTGGCCTTGTACAGAACAAGGGCTGAAAATGTTGGTTACCACTTACTAAAGCCGATATGCGCTACAGCTGCCAACACACACACACACACACACACACACAATATTATGCACAAATATGACTGCTAACACACACAAATACATATGCAAAAGCACACATACAAACACATATACACACACAAACACATGCACATACATATATATAAACACACAAATACACATACGCACAAACACACATACAAATACACTCACAAGTACGTATGCACACACTCACACAAATACACATGCCCACACATATATACCCAAATATATATGCACACACACACACGCACACACACGCACGCACGCACACAAACATACAGACACATACATACACAAATACACAAGTAGGAAACTCGCCACTATAGATGAGTGTATGTTGTATGTGCTGTGGTGCAACTTCCCTTCCGCCTTTCCGCCTGAAGAGAGAAACTACTACTGACTATTCCTCTAGTTATTCATGAACAACTGACAATCCCATTTGAAAGTGCTTTACAATTTGGGAAAAGACAAGCTTTTCTTTTCTTTTTCTCTCTCTCTTTCTCTCTCTCTCTCTCTCTCTCTCTCTCTTTCTTTCCTTCTTTCTTTTTCTTTTTTCTTTTCCAGTTTGCTAACCATATCTAAAGAAATTCTAACACTCTGAAAAAACATTCTGTGGTTCCTCCCCGGCCAGCAGGTCAACGAAAGACTGAATTTATCCTGTGGCGAGTTCCCCAGTGTCTTCCCCTCAGAGCCCTTTGTAGGAAACTCTTTGTGACTCATTGCTAGCCTTGGCAGGAAGGTTTAAGACCCCAGGCTGCTTATGGTACCTGGGCAAGAATGAACTCTTGCTTCAACGTGCTGGCGCGGGTGCATGCAAACATAAATGATAAGTTTCGAAACAAGGTCACAGAGATCTCCCCTGCCTCCTGAATGCTGCTATTAAAGAAATCTTACAAAGCATGCAAGAAAGGATTAAATATGTACATTAAGGATTTGTTTGTTTTTACATGTAGAGATCACAGAAACAGAATTTACCCTAAGACTTCTCACCAGAAGAATATTTCTGTGGGCTTTTCTTTTTCTTTCTTTTCTTCCTTCCTTCCTTTCTTTTTTAAAATCAAGGCTTATGAAGGACTACAGTCAAGAACAGAAAAGGCCGAGACACTACCTTGAAACTAAAAATGCTGTAAAAGCATGGCATTTGGTAAACTGTTCCCCCTCCTTCTCCTGTGAGGTCTGTTTTAATTAAAGAATTCCTCAGACACGGTCAGATAGACTTCATCTGCCACCGAGACGGGAGTGTTCCAGGTGAGACACTGAAGTCTCTAGAAAACTGAAATGCTTGCCAAGCAAGTCAACATTTTTAAGTCTTGCCAGTACTGAGTTCCTGTTGACCCTCGCTGTGGTTGTTTGGGGCTGGAATGTACTTCAAAGGCACAGGAGCTGGACGGCTGGTCCTGAGATGGAGGCACCGTTTGGGGAGGAGGGGAGAGGGGGCTTTCCTGGTGTATGTGGTGAACTGAGGAGCGGCTGACGGTCACAGCGTGACCCTGCTTTCCGTGCCCTCACCAACTCTGCTTTCTGATCTACCAAGATGTAAGGGGCAGCTGCCTCACATGCTGCCTGCTGCAGAACAGCCCCAGCCATCATGTGTCCTTGCCACGATGGCCCACCCTCTCACGCCATGAGCCGACTGAAGCTCTCTTCCCTCGGGCTGCTCCTGTCACTTCCATGAGCAAAGCGATAAATACAGCCCACGAGATATCATGTGCATTGTGACACAATATGGTGAATCTCTGGAAGGAAAACACCCAACCTAGGTGGACCAGCCATCCGTGCTGGAGTTAACTTCAGACCTTAGGACCCTCGTGGCAGGGACCTGGGTGGCTGACTCCACAGCCTCTAAGGACTCTGCAGCAGTCACGAATGGCCATCTCGTGACTGAGGTAGAATTGTAAGGGTCTCGTAAAATACGTTGAATTATTATTAGCAAACTGAGTGTGCGTCCTTCTGGAGATTCAGTGTTGCCTAAACAAAATGCATGCGACTAGGAGTTTCAATGGGACGAGCCCAAGGAACAAATGAGTGTCAATATAGAACACGATAGGGCAGCAGTTTTCAACCTGGGGGCGGAACAACCCTTTCACAGGGGTCAACTAAGAGCACCTGCATATCAGATATTTACATTGCTATCCATAACAGTAGCAAAATTACAGGTAGGAAATAGCAATCAAAATAATTTTATGGTTGGGGGTCACCACAATATAAGGAACTGTAAGTATTAAGGGGTCACAGCATTGGAAAGGTTAAGAACCACTGCTGTAGAGACAGCTCCTGCATATAATCTCTCTCTCTCTCTCTCTCTCTCTCTCTCTCTCTCTCTCTCTCTCTCTCTCTCTCTCACACACACACACACACACACACACACACACACACACATGCTGTATGACTCAGGCTGTGGTTGCCGTGCAGAAGCTACAAGAGTGAGTTACCAGAAGGGGGCGTGAGGGAGCAGCAGAACACTGACAATGCTGCCGTTCGTTATCTATGCAGGGTTAGAAGCACCCGGCTATACATTTACTATACGTGCCTGTTTCTGTGAATCATATCTCAAAAAATGTGTTAAGAAGCAAAACAACCTTAGAGCAGGAAAATGCAAGAGCTGCCAAAAAAAAAAAAAATCATTCTACAGCAACGACTTTAATTAGCCTGACAATGCATACTGCACTTTAGTTCCCAGCACGTCCACAAGGCTACCTAGTAAATATGTGTGTGTGGGGTGGTGGGGGTGAGGGATGGGTGTGTGCAGGGGTGAGGTGTGTGTATGTGTGGGTGTGTGGGGGTGGGTGTGTGTGCAGGGGTGAGGTGTGTGTATGTGTGGGTGTGTGGGGGTTGTGTGTAGGGGTGAGGTGTGTGTGTGTATGTGTGTGTGTGTGTGTGTGTGTGTGTGTGTGTGTGTGTGTGTATGTGTGTGACCGACCAGAATATGAAGTGTAAACAAAAAGGAACGGAAACTGGAAAGGTCTACAGCAAGGTGCTAATATCGGGGAGGTAAATGAGTGGCCTCAGATTTAGACACAGAAATACTTCATTTCAAATTTCGAAAACCAGCAAACCCCTAAAATACCACATTGGCACGCTAGACTGAAGTCTTGCTTCCTCACAGAATGAATGGTCACTTAGAGAGTCAATGTTTCTCAGAGGGGCTGGATTTCACTTGAGAGTACACAGAGTACAATTAGAGCTTTCTTACACAGGCCGCACTGTGTCTGTGATAGCTGACGGGATTTATTAAGTTAGCTTACGAACTAGCCCACCCAAAATCAGATTTCCTCCCTCCTATCTGATCTGTTAGCCAGGTTACAGGCACGGGAGTGGGAAAGCGGGCGGTGATAAGCTCGGCCCTGGGAGTGTCCACTGTTTGGGTGGGGAGGCACAAGAATTACGTGTGTGTGGGAGGAATGTGGTAAGTGTTACAGAGAATGGAACAAAGAGAAAGCTGTAAGTAAGGCTGATGATTCCATGAGGTTTCTGGGAAGGAGACTCCCAAGAGGCTTGAAAAGCTACCAAGATGCAGGTGGTCATTCATTATCCTAACAGTCTGGAGGCTGAGGCAGGAGGATGGCCATAAGCTTGAGCTGTTTTTTGTTTGTTTGTTTCCAAACTGAAAGGAAGAAAATAAAGCCAGCTAGGATAGCCTATGAGAACAAAACATATGCAAGGGCCATTACAAAGTGCAGTGTTTAGAATATTAACTATTACTTAAGATACCTGAAACTGACCAAACGGCCGTTCTGTGGGTAGGTATGAAAGATGAGGCAAAAAGGCTGTGGCGTATTTGTATTCTTATATTTTGGTTTCAGTTTTTTTTTTTTTTTTTTTTGACTTAGGGTCTCTCTACATAGCCTTGGCTATCCCAGAACTCACCATGTAGATCAGGCTGGCCACGAACTCACACAGATCATCCTGCCTCTGAGTTTTGAGTGTCGCGATCGCCGCCAGCCTGGCTAAAGCAGTGTGCACAGCACAATGTCTAAAAGGAGACCAATGGCTGAGAAGCACAGACAGCCTACAGGCAGACTCCAGAGACCATGCTACACTTTACACTGAACGTGGAGAATGCTGAGAAATAGAGAAAGGAGAAAGTCAATAATAAAAATAAAGACCACGTAAAATACAGCTTCTTTAAAATATATATATATAATTTGAAACCAGTCACCTATGTTGCCCAGGCTGGCCTTGAACTTGTGAATTTGCATCAGCCTTCCATTTGCTGGGACTACAGATGCACTATCATGCTAGGCCTCTGGCAGTCTACATTCTTACTTAGCATGCCAAGTTCAGGAGCCATGACTAGACCGTGTGTTAGGGTCTGACATCTGTGCTGCGAAGTCACAGAAGATTGCACGTGAGCGAAGGTATCTGACTTAGGTTATACATTCTCATGCTACTGCATGTCAAGGGGAAGTAGGTTTGTGTCTGAGAGTCAGGGATGATGTAACTAGACCTACTAGTCACACACGTGCACGAGCACACACACACACACACACACACACACACACAGAGCTAAGGTTAGCTAAGTTCCTCTCTAAGAGAACATTACCTATCATATGATAAACAATCACGTTTCTTCCAAAATGCCCGACTGGTATTTTAGGGCATTTCCACCTACTTCTCCCCTGGAGACCTTTATCGACACTAGACAAACACTAATTACTATCAGGAGTCTTGCTTCTTTCCACACCCCACCTGCCCTAAGTGGTCAAATAGCAGGAAGGCAGCACAGTCTCCTGCCTTCTCTGTTCGCTGGGAACTAAGACGAACGTTGTCTGGGACCCCCAGATTAGATTAATAAAGGGGAGACATGGCTAGTGCCGGCTGTCAACTCCACAGGCTCTGGAATTGCCTAGGAGGACCACAGGCACACCTGGAGGGACCTGGCTGGTCTCTGGGCACGCCTCTGAAGGGTTAATCTTAAGTAGCTTAATTGACATGGGAAGACCCTCTCTAATGCAGGCTTGAGTCCTGGACTGTGTGAGGAGGAGAGAGCTAGCTGGGCACTGCATTCATTGCTTCCTGCTTCCCTCCTGCTGCCAGGACGGACTGCACCCTCGTACAGTGAGTTGAGTTCCCTCGCCTTTGACTAGCTCTAGTCCAGGCATTTTTACCATAACAAGGAAAACAAACAAACAACCCATGGCAATGGGGGCAGGAGGCAGCTTGGGAGTTTCAATGCCAGATACAGTACTGGGACAGAAGATCAAATCATGTGTCTGTATCCCACTTGGAGCCCTAACTCCTCCAGAGACTAAGAACTCCCAGGAGGAGCCTGCTTTGAGCTCAGTACATAAATGCCTGCACTCAGAATTAACCTCGAGAACCTAGTGAATGTATGCCGAAGGGTAAAGCAGGCTTTCTCAATAGACCTCACTCGTTCCAGGTCCTTAAGAGATATGCATGGTGGGGCTCCCCCGCCCCCTCCATTTCTATGGCCTTGGGAAAAGCGGAAGAACTTGACTTCAAGGCTTTGAACAATGCAATGCTATCTACAATATGGTAAGCTTCATTAATTCAGCTCAGCCCACCTACTTTATTCAGCATTTCAAAATGTTAGGGGGACCATCTGGTTCATTTTCATCCACCAGGAACATCATGAAACCTTGCTCAGCCCAGGGGTTCAGCCTGAAATGGATGAGCTGATGTCTCTCTGGTCTGTATGCTTCCGTGCCTCCGATGGCCTCTGCTGCCGCACATGCCCTCACCCTTGTTTATTACTAGGGCCATTGTAAATATGCCTGCAAATTCCTCAGACCTCCCCTCCTCTCCCCTCCTCTCCTCTCCCCTCTCCCCTCCCCTCCCCTCCCTTCCTCTCCCCTCCCCTCCCCTTCCCCCCCTGGAAGATGCCTTGCTTGATTGCTTTCACCCTGGATAAAGATGAACCAGAGAACTAGTGAAGAGGTAGCTCCTGACTCAGGACTGACTCCAAGTGTTCAGCTGTTTGCACCCAGAGACCAGGGTATGTTTATTTTACGTCACAGGGCACATCCTTCAAAGGAACTAACTTCACATGCACAAACAGAGGGAAACTGACAGTGCAATTAGGCAAGACCACATGACAAGCGGATCTGGGTACCACCATCAACGTTCCGTCTTTCACCAACAATTTCAATAAACCTTTCCGACTGTCCTTGCCCCGATCCACATACAAGTATCTCAAGATCTGACACCTCTGAATGGCACGCTATGCCACTGACGGTCCCCACAGTCTCTAGGGTTAATCTCCCCTCTCCCTTGACCACCACGCCGTCCATGTTCTTTTTTGTTTATCTTCTATCAGCTCACCCTTCCCTTCCTTTCGCTGGCTCAACTTATACTGCATGGCTGGACCACTGCCATGGTCTTTACTCGTGTGTCTCCAGGCTCCTTGTTTTAATGGTTACACACTGTCTACGGGATGAAGTTTAACTTCCTGAAGTTGGACTTTAAAGGCCTCCAGGCCCTGACCCAGCCCTGTCTCTGTACACATGCAGGACTTTCTCCTCATTTCCCAGAGCAAACACCCTGACCTGGTGAACTTTGTCCAGGCTAAGTGCTTGTGCCTGGATCACGTCCGTCTCTGCCACAGCCTTTGTTGGGAGGCCCACACAGATATGCACACCTTCCCTTAGGGTCTGCTCAGCGCAGGAAGGTTGGCAAACACACGGATACAATGCTAAGCTTTACATCAGAGAATCTCCCATGCCCAGAGACATCACAAGGAAAGTCTGTTAATGAGGTGGCAGCAACAGTTCAGTGGCCCCGTAGGGAAACAGCTGCACGAGAGCCAGGGCAACTGGAACGCTCAGATCTTTACCACTAGGTAGTAAATGCATTTCCATTCCTTGCATGTTTGGTCGCACGTCACGCTCCACAATCATGGCCGCTATGAGGGGAGGGAAGAAAGCATTGCACCTGTCCCCTCCCTTTTTGAGTATTGAATACAGAGTCTTGTGTGCGTAAGCAAGCACTCTACCCTGAGCTATACCCATCCCCAGCCCTCTTTCTGAGCATTGAAATGCACGGCCTTGTACATGCCAGCAAGCACTCCACCATGAGCGGTACCCCTCTTTCTCTTTTGCTTTCTACTTTATTTTACTTTGGTTTTTCGAGACAGGGTTTCTCTGTGTATCTCTGGCTACTCTGGATCTATAGACCAGGCTGGACTTGAACTAAGAGATCTGCCTGTCCCAAGTGCTGGGATCATAGGAGTGTGTCAGCACTATCTGGCTTTATTTTTTATTGAGATTTAATTGTCCAGCCTGGTCTTGAACTCACTCTGAAGCCTAGGCTGGTCTTGAATTTGTACTCTTCCTGCTTTGGCTTCCCAAATAGCTGGGATTACAGGTGTGGGCCACCCCCACCCCCTGTGATCTAGCCTGTTCGACCTTCCATACAGTTCTCAAAACAAAGAGACCCAAGAGATTTGACAACGAGAAATGAAGATCAGAGTATATGTGAGTCGCTGCCTCTTCTCCAGTTCCTTACTCTTGCTTCTAATACCTTAGTCTGCCTTCAACTCAGCCACCACCGCCACTGCCACCAAGTGCTTCCTGGTTTTGGAAACAGCACAGACAATCATCAATAGTGAACCATTTAGAAGGAAGGAAGGAAGGAAGGAAGGGAGGGAGGGAGGCAGGCAGGGAGGAAGGCAGGCAGACAGACAGAGGGAGGCAGGTGGGGAGGAAGAAACAGACAAACGAAACTCTTAAAAAACAGATGCAGCCCCCACAGTGGAACTGGAGCTAAACAGTTCCCATTAGGAGCTGTCCAAGGCAAACTGTTAATAGGGGAAAGCCAGATGCTGAGTTCTGCCTACGGCACCCGCCCATCTGTGCTTCAGAGGGCGGCACAGGTTACCGGAGAGGTATACAAGAGTACTGTATGCACGTGGAATTTTCTAGAAGGATATCCTAAAACCCCGGGGTGGTAGCTGCCTGTGGAGGACTGGACTGGGAATGTGTGTGGAGATGAACCCCTTGTTTCCCTTTGCCCTTTGCTGTCTGTCATTTAGCTTCCTATTTAAGAGTGAGGTTCCTCCCAAGTGAGACTAACAGACAACTACCTGTGACACACCGTTACTGCAGGCAAGGCCCTTCCCTGACTCAGCCGAAGGCCGTCTTACTCACAGGGACAAACCAACTGTGCCCGACAGTAGGACTTCTGTGGTTACACGCTGGTTTAATGAGCTCTCTTTGTGGTGATTTCCTTTAGAAAAGTAACTCCACTAAAAAGAGGTTTTAAAATCCAATCCCCAAGGAATGAAAACCATGTTTGTTGACACGCAGCTGGAATTGCCAAGACAGACTATAAAATTTCAAGTAAAAGTCTCCCCCAGCCCAAATACGGTATACTAATATTACACTTCTCTGCTAAGCTCTTCACAAAATATTATTTTGTCAAGGTACCAATGCCACTGCAAAACACTTCTGCTAAAGGCTGCTTTCCCAACCGCTCACAGCTTTGAATCTGGACAGTGCTGTTTCCAATCAGACTCCTCACTGGGAACATCCACTGGAGCACGCGCACGCGCGCGCGTGCACACACACACACACACACACACACACACACACACACACACAGCACAATGATTCTTCTGTCTGCAGCACCAATGGGCTGACCTATGAATGAGTCCTATAAGAGTATATATAATGAAGCTGGAAAACAAACCCTCACCTGGTGACATCATAGCTATGTTCATATCACAGCAGAACACATTACTCAAGTGTCTGGGCAAAACCAGTGTAAACAGACCCACCTCATTAACAGTCATAGAAAAGTGTGACACAGACTGACTTGGAAACAAGAGGACTGGTTATGGACTTTCCCATTATTATTTGACCTTACTCTCCTCCCAGATCATTAACAATGAGACAGTTAACTGTAAAACCGCACCAAGCAGGTACCCCCACCCCGCTGCCATCTACAGGGCACCACTGTCACCATATGACAGTTCCATGTGCCTGACACTTCTGAAGACCTTGTCCCGTGAAGTCGTCAGCAATGTGGACAGTCCCCACCATGGGAAGACCCAGGTGTTTTGGTTTTGAGTTTTGTTTTTTAAACAAAAAGTTAAAGAGAGTTTTTTAAAAAAGCCCATACAAACATTTTTTTTTTTTTTTTTAAAAAAAAGATCCTTACAGAGTAAGGATTTCTGTATAGCTCAGTCTCACCTTTCAGTCAGAACCCCTTTGTGGGGGTCGAATGACCCTTTCACAAGGGTCACCTATGCATACCGGATATTTACATTCCGATTCGTGACAATAGCAGAATTACAGTTAGGAAGTAACAGCCAAAGTAATTTTATGGTTGGGGTCAGCACAACATGAGGAGCTGTATTAATGGGTTCCAGCATTAGGAAGGCTGAGAACCACGGGTCTGGTTAGACAATGTCTCTTTTAAGTATTTTTATTAAGTCACAAAGTTGAAGAACTTAAAATTTTTAGAAAATAAAGTGACATTAAAATCTGTTTAATATTGAAGAAAAATATTTTTGCAGGTAAATTTAGTGGTGCTTGTGAGTCCAATCCTTATAAGATATCATTTATAGGACTGTGCATTAATGCCCCAGGCCTTTATGGTCCCTTACCAACAACTCACTGACTAACTGACTCCTGCAGGGGACCTTCCAGTCCTGGAAGTACCCTATATAGGTCTACCATTAAAGTTTAAAAAAAAACCCCTTTGGTATTTTTATTGTGCTTTCCCCATGTTTAGAAATGCACGCACAAACACAGTTATGTTACAACTGCTCACGGTGTTTAGTACAGTGCCACATATCTGGGTTTGTGTGGGAGAGCGACAGACTGTACCTTGCCCTAGCCATGTAGTAGGCTGGACTGCCTAGGCTTCCAGGCTTTTACTTCACCATGTTTGCACAATGGCAGTATCACCTGGTGAGGGATTTCTCAGAACCTGTCCCCTCAAGTCATCCTCAGTGTCGTGACGCATGGTGGTGTCACACGTCCTGGAATGGCTAGAGAGAGATTGGTTACATAGAGCTCATGGGACTTTTGGAGGGTGGGAGCTACGCTGTTATGTTTGTGAGTCCTAGTCTTTTATGTTTCAGCTGGACTTTCAAAAATGGTTTCTGTAACAATAACTAAAAAAAAAAAGCACAATAAAGCCATGTCCTTAAGGTTGAGGCCACTTTCTCAGAAGCCAAAACAGAAGAGAACTTTGTTCATTAAAATGCATTCTGGTAGCTCTCTAGGACTCTGAAATGAAGCAAATGCTAGAATCCGATTAAGATAAATTAGAAATGTTTACATATAACTGATTCTTAAAATATTAAACACCAGCACTCGAACATACCCATGCCTCCTTAGAGAGCTCCAGAAACCCCACTGCGCAGACAGGAGAGTATATTACAAATGTTTGCAATAGCATCAGTCACAGAGCAAACCACAGGAAAAACAAGAAACGCCCCATAGACAATCCAAAGGCCTTGGGCAAAGAGAGTGTGCATACACATAGAAGTCCATACAGATGCTTTTGCATGGCGGAATGACATGGACTCATGCTTCGCTGATTGAGTAAGTATGAGATGAAGCAGGTTAAGGAACACATCCAGGTACTTTCGAAACTGAGACTGGAGCATCATCAGTTTGAGCTAGCCTAGGCTACACCGTGAGACCCTAGCCACCACAGTGACCTAGCAAAATCCTTCCTCCAAAATACAAACAAGTAAATACCTGCCTACCCACCCCACACACACACAAATGACATCATATTCAGAACGATGCTCTAGAGAGATCAGAAGCCAGCTCGCCTTATTGCAAACACTTTGGTGGTTAAAAAAAAAAAAAAAAAACAATGAGGTAGCCTGAGGTAATGATTAACATAAACCTTACGACAGGGCTGGCATCTTAGGGTTGGCAGGGCTGTGAAAGGACACCCCGTCAGGGAAGAGGTCACAGGTCATGTCTGATAACTGGCGTGGGCATTCTGCTTCTTCTCTCCTTAGCGCACCGTCTCTTCTGCACACCATTTAACACTGTACGGTCATTTTAAAAACTACAGAATAAAGCACTGAACTACGTGTGCTAGAGTAAGAGAGCAAATGGCATCTTCTCCAATCTTAATGCTCCATCCCTATCATTTTATTTTAAAGAGGTTTTCGAGGCAGGGTCTTCACTATGTAGCCCCAGGCAGCCCAGAGCTCACTTTGTATACCAGGCTGGTCTTGAACCCACAGAGATCTGCCTGTTTTTGCCTCAGAGCGCAGGAATTAAAGGAATGCCACCAGACCCACCCCTCAATGTTTAAAAAAGTTACAAGTAAAAACCGTTTTCAATATGTCTGCCATTGTGTGGCAAAAGGGATTGTCATACAAGTATGATATACATCACTTGCTGAGCATGGACCCCACACCTCCTACTTTGTTCCTGGTTTTGCTTCTACTTCTATGGCTCACATATATACATGGTTTCTCTATCTATATAGAACCCAGGGAACATCAGGAAAGAAGCATAATAGTAGCCTTCCTAAGATGGGCTTAACTCACTATGATTATCTCCAGCATAATTTAACCTTTGTATATTACTACAATTTAAATGACCTAGATTTAAAGACCCCTAGGCCACCCCTGTCTTTCCAGTGGATCATTGTCCTTACCAGGTCACATCCAGCAAAGTGAAGGATACAGTCAGGAGAAAGCCCCTGGCCGTGGTGAAGGCTAATCCCCATGACAGGACAACCAAACCACCAACCCCACACTGGTTAGAGAAAACAGAAGGGGTTGTATAAGTGGAAGGGGGGTCAACGTGGACAGAGGATTTCCAGAACAGTCTCTACTCCAATCAATGGCTTGACAAATTACTCTGTATCTTTGTGAACAGCCTGAAATGAAGGGGCGGGGCAGGGCAGGGCAGGGCGGGGCAGGGTGGGGCAGGGCAGCTGCTGAAACTGTTTTACAAGCCTAGGATCTAGGAAGCACTTTCTCTTTCATTCCAACCGACTTGGTGCATGCCATGCTCTGTTAACTGCCAGTCTCGATGCTGAGGCTATGGGATACTTTGTTGCTTGCTGGACCAATTAGACACTCTGGGTTTTTCTTCTTAAGTAACAGAAAGTTAAAGTCTAAGATTTAAGGGTTGTTATTACTAAATGGTCATTCCCTCTAACAACCAGTTGTTGTGGCTTCTGAAGACCAGAGGATGGCTTCCAAGAACACACCCTCTTTAAAGGCATTCTAGATAAACCTTTGATGAAGAACCAGCTTGGGGGTAGGGGGGGAGGACCTCAGTTAAATGTGTTGTGTGATGGTGGCACATACCTTTAACCACAGCACTCAGGAGGCAGAGGCGGGCTCTGAGTTCAAAGACAACCTGGGCTACACAGGGAAACCTTGTCTTCAAACACCAAGACAGACAGGCAGACAGACATTTAAGGAATGAAAGGAAGATCACTATTTGAAGTCTTCCACAATACATGGACACACACGCGCACACACAGCCACATGAATACTGGTTTCCTGTGACATCGTCAGCTCCAAGAGAGGATACACAGGTACAAGATTCTTCACCTCCGCTGAGACCGCCATGTCCCACCTACAAGTCCCAGGATGGGTAGAGGAGCCCTGATTCAAAGCACACAGCACTCTCTCTAGTCTGTTTCTTCCCCCCACCCACAGAGCGGCATCCGCCACACCCTTCTCACCTATGGTAGCCTAAGGTGTCACAAAGGCTGCTATATAGAGAAGCTTGGGTTTCCGGGGCGAGCGGAATGAGGGACGGCCGCTGTGGGAAGATGGAATGTTGAAGTAGGAAGTTAGAAGCCAGCTCAGGGCTTGTTAGACCCACAGGCGAGGGGGGGGGGAGGGTGGAGGGAGAACTGTTTTTTTATAATTGGAGCCCCCACACTCGACCCCTGCTTAGGGTTTGCCGCTCTTTCTCTTTAACTACTCTTACTGGAGTTGCACTTCTACAAGAATGAACAGTGAAGGAATTTGCCAACTCACTAGGAATTTTAGAATTTAAATATTTCGAAATCCACTTGGGAAATTAGAGAGGGATTTGAGAAAGCCCAAAGACAACTAGTAAAGACAAAAAAAAAATAATAATTTGTATTTCTTTCAAGCATCTTGCAGGTTATTAATGACAAAAGGCCCGACAATACATATTTACAATGCTCTGGCTGAAGCTGAAGGAACTGTAAAAAGACTTACCAAACACCACAGGACAAACCAGGAGCAAAAAAAATCAGCAAGGCTCTCTCACCGGTCTGCCCAAGGCAGCGAACTGTGCACACAGGCAGGCTGACGCTCTTCCCAGTACCTACTGGTGATGACTCACTCTGGACTTTGGAGATCGACACTCACTATCTCTGGATATTCCTGTGTTGGTCTCGGGGGAAACTCCACGCCCTGTACTGTGCCCAGAACGACTGTCAGCAATAATACAATGTATTCAGCACCCTGCTGTACAAATGGGCTCTTTGTGCTGATGGCCAAGCCATAGCCTCCCTGTCTCTGCAGGGAGGCCTACTAGGGCAGAGGCCTGCTATCCTGTAACCCTGGGAGTGCAGGACAACTCACATTTAGGCCGGTTGGTGCCCTTGAGTACCCACAAGGAATAGGGCTCCACTGAACAAATCCAGGATGGTGGGGCAAATGCAAAGCAGTAGAATGGATGTGCACACACATACAAGCTCATGTACACATGCACACATGCATACACACAGCTGCAAACCAGATACTCAGTGAACAGGGAGAGAAATGGAACTAATGTGCAGGCCACATGCAGGGTCAGGAGACCTTTTCCTCTGTTGATTCTTTTACAAGACAGATGTTCTGGGTGCCTCGAGTGTCAGGCACAACTGAAGAGGCAAAGGGGTACAGCCCCCTTGTCTAGTGGCCACAGAGGAAGAAACAATGACAGTCACTGATAGCTGACAGGATTTGGTACCAAGGGAGCACCAGGGAAGAGCTGCCAAGGGGGAGGGGCTAGCTTTTTTCCCTCTAAAGCAGAAAGACAGGTTTGTTTGTCCAAAGTTGCTCCAGGTTATTACATAGAGAAATGCAAATTTTGAGAAATATGGTACAAGGGACAGAGATAGTAGAAGAATGGAGATACCAGGCCCTAGGGATCAACCCTGAATGCTCCATTAAAATCAAGTTGAGTTCATCTGCCAGGCCCCTGGCAGCCTGGAATAGGAGGGATAGGGATGGAAAGGGGGATTCGAGGTTACATTAGCCCAGCAAATCAGAGGTCAGAACTTACATTAGTGCAGCGAATCAGAGGCCAAAGGTAGTGAAAGCTAGCGGATAGTACCCTAACTCCAGGTAGCTCAGACAGAATCAGAAGACAGAGTGGGCGTTAGAGAGGCAGAGGCAGGACAGTGCCATCCACATGACAGGCAACAGGAGTGTGGGCTAGGATTCAGCTTCAGACACGATGAATGTGAGATGGTTCCCTGGACACTTAAGTACAGGAGTCATGGTGGGTGCTCTGGACAGCAAGCCCGAGGAACACTGGATGGGCATGGATTTCAAGAACCTGGCAGATCTGCTCAAGCCCCTGCCTTGCCTCTTAGTAACTGTGTGACCCTGGGCAAGTAAATTAACCTTACTGAGACTCTGCTTTTAGCTGAGGAAATTTCTCTCGAGATTTAACAAGCTCAGAAAAGGCCCTGATATCACAGCAGACAGGAGATGTTTTGTATTTTCCTCCTGCCCTTTCAAGATTATGAAGCGCTTCGTTTTATAATTTGAGTTCTTAACTCATACAAGCAAAGCTGGTTTTCTTGCTGTCAGTCACCCGTCTTTAAATCCCTTCTGACCTTCCTTGTATTCACGGATTCTCAAATATTCCAACCGCCACAAAGTCTCATGAAAAGCCCGGGCCAGGATGGTCCAGGGGAACCAGGAGTTTCCTGCCTTTTGAGGTTAAATTTCCTATGCCAAGATCCCAAAATTGCTGGATGGTTTCAGAGGTATTGATTTAACTGCTTGGGGGTGGGGAGAAAAGGACGATGGGGTTTAGAAAAAAAGAATCTTGTCAGTATGATAAAACCCAGTCTGTGTGTAACTGCACCGTAATGTTGTACGGGGTCTCTGAGGTCTCTGTTTAAATCAGGGTCTAAACAGTGCTAAATAATAAATGGTGCCAAACGGGTCTCACCTCAAACGAAATCAAGTCAATAGGACGCTCTATTGGAAAACTCGTACTTTTTGGAGGGGGCTGGGCTCATCTGCTTCTTTTTAAAACTTCAAATGAACACTGTAGCTGGCTGCAGACCTGACTTAGGAGGGTCGACTTAAAATCTTTAAACATTATGATAGTACGAAAGTAACATGCCCAGCAGAGACCGTGTCTCGGGTTTCAAATCTTTTCCTGGGCTAGTAAGGGAGGGTTTGGAATGCCCTTGGGAGGGCAGGCGAGGGCAGAGCGGCAGCTCCCCCTCAGCCAGGTACTCAGAGTGAGGAGTAAGCCAGAGGGCTTCTCTGCAGTGGCCTGTGCTGCTCGACTATAACTCCATATCCCAGGTCTGGGGGAGACAGGCCGAGCAGAGAGTCCAGTTTTCCCCTTAAGACCTTTGGTGCTATGGAATTTATTATTTCCAATAATCTTACACTTAGAAATGCATTGTTTTATTTTTATCTTACATGTATGGGTGTTTTTGCCTGCATATGTGTCCGAGCACCACAGATGCCAGGAGAAGGCATTGGAACTTCTGGAGCTGCAGTTACAGATGACTGTGGGTCACCACGTAGGTGCTAGGAACTGAACCAGGTCCTCTGGAAGAGTGACAAGCGCTCTTAATCTCTGAGCCACCTTTTTAGCCCCGTAACGTACACCTTTTCTGTTAAGTGTGTTCAGGCTTGCTCAGGTAATAATAATGACTTAATGATGTCATTTAATCTTTGTTCGGCGGGAAATGCAAAACCTAGGCACAAGCCGAGAGCGCGGAGTTGACACACATTGAACCCTGTGGGCTTGTAGCAGTTAATCATTTAACCAGTAAACTCAGGCTCTCTGGCGACTGGGCCAGCTGCTCTCTAAGGCCCTGGCTCTGGGTTGTACGTTACCTCCATTATCTAAGTTGACTCCTCGTGGTCATCTTCTTTAGGCTAAACGTGTGTGTCTGAACTTGAAGTTAGCCGTACTCGGGAGGGCTGGGTGGGACTGCTTTCTTGTAGCTTCAGTTTTAAATCTTAAAAAGGATGACTCCTTGTAAAACCCTTCATGCTAAAAACATCAGTCAGGGCTCTGGGTGGGACATATGGAATTTTTAGGGCTTGGATCCACTCTTTTCAAACAACCTCCCTAGGTAATTCTGACGTCTCTGCAGATGCCTCCTATGTGTGCACTGAAGTAACCGCTTAGTGAACACTTTTCTAAGGGGACAACACTGCAGAGAGCCGAGAGCTCTGCGAACGGAAACGTAAGTGTTCTGAGTCGCACTGCTCTGGAATGTGACCCACTGGGAATGAACCAACCCAACTGGCCTCTCTTCAGCTTCTGGTTCCTTAGAGACTTGGGGGGCAAGCAAGGAGGAGAGCTGTGTTTGAGGTGGGAAGGGATCGGGGAAAGTGGGGCCCTGTTGTTGAGCCTGGTTGCTACTGATCTATGGGAATCTATGCCCAATAGCTTACCTTCTCCCTCCACTGTTTATTCCAACTAGTTTGACATCAGTGAGCCAGGTGAGCGGTATTTCCAGAACATCCACTCATAAGATCACCTGGGGCCTCTCACCCTCCTTGCCCCACCCCAGACAGTGAATCAGAATTTCTAGTAGGTTCCGTGTCCAAAGCTGAAGCCCAGGTTATACATAGGAAAGTCTGGGAAGCATCCATTCAGGTCAGGCTCATTGCGAAATAAGGAACCAGGGCTGATTGACTTACGTAATTTCCCCAAGGACTGATTAACTATGGCTGGGGGGCCTGGAACGTGGTGAGCTAATCCTTTGCTCACAGACCAATACTGCCTGCTATGGTTAATCACGGAGTCTCTGTGAAGTTTCTGATTCACCGTGAAGCAGCTGTAGGTACGTGACTAACAAAGTCTGATTCCGGGATGCAGGTCAGAACGTGCCTCCGGCTGGGAGGATGACAGACACGGTGACCTGTCCCATTTGACCCGCCCCTCCAGTTTCTTTCACTTTCAGTATCAGAATGAAGGGGGGAAAGTACCGTATATCCTCGGCAAAGAAAATAACAGCATCTCAAAGTTAATCCGGGTGAGGCAGGAGCACAGGTTGGTTCAGCCTTCTCACTGTTTTCTCAGATAGTGTTAGTACTTTGAGCCGAACAGCTCTGGTCCTAGCAACTGCCAGCCCCTTGTGGTCGTGGCTGGGAGAGAAAGTGATGGCTCCCCTGTTATAGGCTCTATGCCTGTAGCCTGGAATCAGCATTTCTCACTGGGGAACGAGGAGGAGAACCACCCCGCTCCTCCCCACCCCCAAAGCCCCAGCTTGGAAAGCACGGAGCAAGCTTTGACTCAGGGAGAGCTCACTCTGGTTATAATTGCCTCTAATTGGCCCTCCCACACAATCTCGCAGTTTACAGCTGTAATGGGTTCCAGAAAGGAAGCTATAGATCCCTTTCTACCTTTAAAACCAGAATCCTTCCCTGCCTAAATTCTTCGAATAACTGTTTGGATTTTTCCTAATACAGCAAGATATTAAAAGTAAGATGAATGAATGAACGAAAAGCAAACATGCGAATGTGTTTTAAAGAGAGAGAGCCCTACCCCCTGTGCCCCCTGTACCCCCAGTGGGCAGCGCTGTGGGCCTCACATTCCGAAGGGAGGCTGATGACAAACGGATTCCACTCCAGGGCACGGGGTCCTCGGAACACATGCATCTCCTCGGACATCGCCCATGGTCTGATTTTTATCTTTCTTGGCATGCTCTGCTCTCTTTTAATAAAGTCACAACCCTTTGTTACCATGGAACCCAATCAGACATGAAGCCTGTTACTATGACTTCCCTGCAGGGCTAAAAAAAAGACCCAGTGACCAGAAGACTAGCATTTTCTTAAAAACAAGCAAGCAAACAAACAAAGAAACAAAAAAATCCCCAAACCAAAAACCAAAAATCAAGGCAAAGAGGCTCTGGAAGGATCGGACACCTCTGTGTCCACTAACACTAAAGTTTCATATGGGGTAGTTTGAACTCTTGAGGCAAAGTTTGTCAGTATTTTATTTAAAAAAAAAAATTAAGCTGGGGCTTCCCAAAGATTTTTTTTTTTTTCCAAATATATACCCGGCAAAGAGGATAAAACTGCTCTTCAGGATCTTCCATTTCCCCCGCTCCTAGGTGAACTTGCTCAAGACTGAATAGAGCTTTAGAAAACGTGTGTCAGTCAGCAGCCACCAAATTGCAATATCCATTTCCACCAGTACTGGGGTTTTGCCAAGGGCTCATTATTTCTCTGCCAAGAGAAGATATCTAAACAACACGACCAATCCCGTGTTCTGCCATATCTGAAGCTGGACTGAATCTGTAGAGGGAGAAAAGAAGTATCTTGACGCTAACGGCATATAAGGAAAGGAAGGTAATGTTAGCTGAGTCTCCGCCCTGAGCCGGGCATCTCGAATCTCACCGCGTGGCTGAGTTACTACCACCGAAGTTCCGACAGCCTTAAGCAGCTTCCTCAAGCTGCCGTGTGGCAACTGTGCCTGACTCCCAAAGCTGGAGTTGTTCATTCATTCCCTAACTTTATTTCTGGCTCTGGGAGCCGAGTGTCTGTTCAGCCACTTGTTCTTTATGAGGGAATTCACAGCTCTGGGCAGCTTGTCTCGAAAGAGGGCATGGATTCCATTTGGGCTTCCGGCTGGCTATGGGGGGGAGATGGTCATTTTCTACTTTCACACCCACGAAGCCGCAGCTGCCCCAGGGGAGAATCCTGACTGACACAGCTGCCCCAGGGGAGAATCATGACTGACCGTCCTGCCCATGTGTCTAGGATGACACGGGATGCGCATCTGTACTAGACTGTTGATTATGGATATTTTGCCTACTAACATGTAGAGCGACAACTTTCACAGAAAGAAGAATTTTAATTCAGCACAAAATTGCCACGAGATACTACTCAGCAGGCAAGGAGAGACAAGGGGCCATGGGGAGGAAATGGGACACCACCTATAACCAACACACACTGGCGGGAACGCACACGTTCAGCCACTCTGGAAAACCCTGGCAGTTCCTCAAAGGGTTAACACGGCATCGCTGTGAGACCTAGCAATTCTACTCCTAGTTGTCCTACACGGATAGCCCAACTTGTAAGATGGCCTAACCCTAAGTGCACTGCTTTGCCTTTTGGAGTCGCCATAAAAACTGGACTTGAACTCAGATCCAAAGTCTGAGCTGCATCTCTCCTTCCTCCTCTTACTCCTCCTCTTACTCCTCTTCCTCTCTTGCAATGAATCCAAAATTATTTATCTTAACTTTTTTACATGTGTTGGTTTGTGTGTATATATGTGTGCCTATGCATGTGTACACATGTATGTATGTATGTGTGCGTATGTATGTATGTATGTATGTATGTATGTATGTATGTATGTGGGTGTGCTTTCCACAGCATTTATGTGGAGGTCACAGGGCAATTTGCAAGAGTCAAGTTCTCTCCTTCCACTTCCAGGTTCTGGGAATCCAACTCAGGTCAAAAAGCAAGCACCTGGTTGGGGATTTAGCTCAGTGGTAGAGCGCTTGCCTAGGAAGCGCAAGGCCCTGGGTTCGGTCCCCAGCTCCGAAAAAAAGAACCAAAAAAAAAAAAACCAAACAAAAAAGCAAGCACCTTTACCTAGCAAACCATCTCACCAGCCCTAAGCTGCTTGCTTATTTCTGATAACTATTGCTATTACTGCAAACCGGGGTCAGCCATGGACCTGTGCAAATTAAAATGTTGCATCTGCTTAGATGGTAAATAGTAAAGTGCAGTGGAGGGGCCGGCCACAGAGGGCCATCTGCTAACCAAGAACTGCCCAGGCTGTGAGGGCTGCTTACATTTCTACCTGTAGTGGGGCCAGGTCCTGCTAAGACTTCAGTTCATGTTGGTCAATAAGGAAAGCAATGGCTCAGTGAGATATAGCTCAGGGAGTGTGGTGGTGGAATAGGTTTGGCCCCAGAGACACATGTGCTCGAATGTTTGGCCCACAGGGAATGACATGATGAGGAGGTGTGGCCTTGTTTGAGGAGGTGTGGCCTTGTTTGAGGAGGTGTGGCCTTGTTTGAGGAGGTGTGGCCTTGTTTGAGGAGGTGTGGCCTTATTTAAGTCGTGTGACCTTGTGGAGGAAATGTGTTGCTGTGGGAGTGGGCTTTGAGGCCTTCTATGATTAAACTCTGCCTCGTGTGGAATTTGGTCTCTTCCTGTCTGTCTTCAGATCAAGATGTAGAGCTCTCAGCTCCTTCTCCAGCCCATGTCTGCCTGGATGCTGTCATTCTTCCTGCCATGATGATAATGGACTGAACCTCTGAACTGTAAGCCAGCTCCAGTTAAATGCTTGCCTTTAATAAGAGGTGCCTTGGTTATGGTGCCTCCTCACGGTAATGAAACCCTAAGACAGTAGGTAAAGGTGCTTGCAGCACAACCCTTATGCCGAGCTCGATCCCTGGAATCCACATAAAGACAGAAAAGGAACTGACTCCACAAAGCTGTCCCCTGACCT
The DNA here is from genome assembly GCF_011064425.1 of Rattus rattus. Classification (NCBI taxonomy): domain Eukaryota; kingdom Metazoa; phylum Chordata; class Mammalia; order Rodentia; family Muridae; genus Rattus; species Rattus rattus. The sequence continues at coordinate 173,712,211 of NC_046154.1, read as the reverse complement.
CCCCCACAAGTGCGCTACGGCACAAACACCTCCACAACACACAAATCACACACACACAATGGTTAAAAAAAAAAAAAAGAATTAAAACAAGGAATCACTGCAGTTGACCATATCCATTTCCTGGAGCTACCTTACCAAAGTTTCACAAACTCGGTGGTTTAAATCAGCAGAAATTCCTTTTCTGACAGCTCTGGAGGCTGGACCAAGACCAACGAGTAGAAAGGGTTGAGTGCCTCTGAAGATACCAGAGACTGATCATCCCATGGTCCAAACCCTCAGTCTCCATGGCCTGGTCTCTACACCGTGGTCTGACACTGTCCAAATTACCCTTTTTATAGGGACACCAGCAACACTGGATTCTGCTCTACTCAAAAAACCTTATTTTAACTTGGCTACTCTATAAAGCCTTTGCCTCCAAACAAGGTCCCACTGTGAGACACTGGAAGTCTGGATGTCAGCAGATGTTCTGGGGGATGTTCAACCTATAAACACAGCTGTAACTGTAAAGAACACAGCAGTTCCCACGAAGATGGAATGGTTTCACAGTGAACAACGGTATCACAGGCATACATATTTTGACAGAGGAAAGCTATGCTAGGATTGGGCCTTTCTGTCAGCCCGTGTGGGTAAAGGAAGCCTTTAAACTCAGCAGCAGGAGCTGGAGAGAGGGCCCAGCAGTTACGAGTACTTTCCATTCGTCCAGAGGACCTGGGTTTGAGTCCCAGCACCACATCTGGATCTTACAACTGTGGATCCAAGGATCTGATGCCCTCTTCTGACCTCTGTGGGTACTGCATGCACATGCGGAGCCCCAAACATGCACATAAATAAAGATAAGTCTTACAAAAAAAAAAAAACCCCAAAAACAGCTAAATAAGCTTAGAACAGCTGTAGAGTGGTCACTACTTTTGTGAACATCGACCTGGGCCACAGGACATATCAGTTGTGATTTATGATTACTGTCCTATTTAATTTGTTTGAAAATGTCATCACAAAAAGATTGAGGGAAATTTTCCTTGGAGAGTTAACCAAAGCCATTTCAACAATAAGAAGAAACTCAGACTCATCCTTAAAGCAGATGCAGCCAAAACCACCAATTAGCATCTTCGAACAAATAATTTCTACAAGCCAAAAGCGGAGAGGAGATAAAATTTAAAAATATGGAAATAAGAGTACATTCCTTCCCTAATTAGACTTATTTAAATAAAAACCGTAGCCAAGGCCTTAACTAATCGTTCGATGTACTCAAACACTGAACTCTGAGAAGACAAACCTTGCTGGCTTGTTGGAGGTGTGAACTCAAATATTATACTAATATCTGCACGGGGAACCCTTAATGTGAACTTTCCCTTTTTTCTCACTTCTGCCCATTTTTTTTAATGCACTGCACAGCTATTTTGCACCAGGGGGGGAGCAATCCCTCATGCCTTGGGGTTGAGCAAAATAAGTCACAAGATAAAAGGGTGTGAAGGTTGGCACCAGCTGGATGGAGGGGTGCCCAAGCCAGTTGTGAGTGGAGAGAGGGCATCAGAGAAGAAGATCCTTTGCACACATCAGCTTACACCAGCCCCTTCATCCTTATGAGGAACTGGTCCTCTTGCATGAGGAGTCTGGTGCAAAAATGGACCGAGATGATTTTGCACAGTCGTAAGAAGCACTAGGACTTAAAAGCTGGGCCGGTGTCTCCTGAGCCCCTGCACTGTCCCCTCCCTCCACCACCCAGAGCTCCCTGCACACGGACAGAGGGCTCTAACCTACGCTGGATTTAGAACTGAACACTCACCACCTCCTCAGCCATCGCTCTAATCTAAGCCACTACAACCACTCCCCACCGATCTGGCCATTTACAACCTCTCAACAACCCAGCAACCGAGGATGTGCTTTCAAAACATTGAATCATGATACAGATTAATGTATTTTACCATGTCATATCCATATCATATGTCTCTCTCTCTCTCTCTCTCTCTCTCTCTCTCTCTCTCTCTCACACACACACACACACACAAACACACAAACACACAGATGTATGTATACAATACTTTAATACCATTTACCCCTCCTTGTTATCCTCACCCAACCTGCCTTTTTCAACCTCAGATGTTTCAATATCTCTGTTCCAAGTGTCTATCAACAAGAGCACCTTCCTTGCAGAAGCAAGCACCTTCCTTGTATAATAAAAGATCTCTAGTTCCCCTAGTTAACCTCTGCCTGTTTGCCCAAAGCTTTCTTATAGTGAGCACATCCCTAAAATCCTCAGCAGAGCTCCCAGAGGAGCTCCCAGGGTTCCATGTTGTAGCAGCTCTCAGGCATTGAACAGCGGTTATGAATTTGTATGCGCAAGGTCTGATGGGAGTGAGGTATTCCAGGCATCTCAGCCTCATGGACAGTAGGGAAGCAAGACCAGATAATGTCAGACCACAAAACGAACAAGCAAACAAATGTTACAGAGTGGGGAATGGAACACTTCTCCAGGGAGGAGCTTGTGTCACAGAACACGCGATGTCTGCCTGCCGCTGATCCTCATCCTAAGTCCCCACAGATCAGACTGGGGACGGAGCCGGATAGCATCTTAATAACGACCTAGAAAGACTCTGGACATGTAAATACACGTGCCCTTCAGATTCTGACTCTAGGAAGGGACCGGCATGACCGTGAGACTGTTCCAAAGAGCGAATAACATCCCACCAAGAGATGGTACTATAATTCCTTGAGTTCGCCTCAGTCTGTTTTCAGTAGTTAGCAAAAAAAGGTGACGGATTTGGGTTACGAAGGCAGTGTTCCACTATAAAAACCTGCTGGTTGCCATGACGATTAACATCTTCACTCCTCCCTTCCCACAGCATCTTTCTTCCAAGTCAAGTCAAAGAACCCGGGACACCCAGGTTTTAGCATTTCCTTTTGCACAAGGCTGCAAAAAAAAAAAAAATACAGACGTGCACATATACAGAATGCATACTAAACAGCTAAGTAAAGATAACTTGATCCTTGAAAACACTGGCACCATTTGCTCTCCACCCCAGAATGTCTCGCAGAACACAAGAGACACTCCTGCAAAGAAGGCTGTGCTAGCATGAAGGAAGGTGAGTCCCAACAGTGGGCGCCACTCCTCTGACCTGCAGCCTCTCAGGGTGGGCTAGGGCCAGCTCTTCCCAGGCCACATGACGCCAGGACCCTCTAGAGAACAGTCTCTGCTACCCTCAGCATCAGATCAGCATTAACCCGGAGACCCGATGTCCCAGCTCCAGGACGGATGATCTCAGGTCTCATACATGGCTAGGACAATGAAGGGAGCTCAAGGACACTGTCACCTCTCGATATTTTTACCAAGATGGGACTGGACACTGCTTTGAAAACAGCCTGACTGAGTTGAAGAGACGGATCCTGGATGTTCTTCCAGAGGATCCGGGGTTTAACTCCCAGCACCCACGTGGTGGCTTGCACTAGTTCCAAGGGATCTGATGCCCACTGCTGGCCTCTGCTGTCATTCATCACACATGTGGGGAACAGATATACATGCAGGCCAAACACCCATAAACATATGTATGGGGTGATGATGATGATGGTGGTGGTGGTGGTGGTGGTGGTGGTGGTGGTGCCCCCATGTCTCAGAAGAGGACCAGAGGAGAATCACAGAGTTCCACTCTTGGGGATGAGCCTGGGTTGCCAATCATGAGCACTGACCCATACCAGGAGTCAAATGAGGTATTAGCCAGGCAGCTACGGCATTACAGATGTGGTTTCTTCTGCTCCTCTAAGTGTACATCAAGGTCCAGGGAGACGTCCCTTAATACACGTTGCTCAAAATTCCATTAAGAAAGTACATATACTGTACTGCAGCGCTGGCACAGAACGCTTATCTGAGCCACTGCACTAAGAAGATCTTGTTTGCAGGGTGCCGTTTTATAAACAAAAGTGATCTCGTAGAGACATTTTGCCAACTTCTTCAGTCAGTCCGTAAGCAAGACCTCTTGACATGTCAGTAAATATTTTTACACTGATGTCAGCAAAGGCTTCGTGTGGTGAAGGCAATTCTGACAGCAATACCAAGTAGATAAAATGATACCCATGACGTGGATGAAGACCTGAAGCCCAAGTGGGTTAAACGCCGTGGCCGAGATCACACTGTTAAGTGGAAAGGCTCCAACTGGAGCCTAATTTGGTAATTCCAAGTGCTTCCGACCAATAGGCAGAACTTCCCACACATCTCAAGAGCAGTGACCCAGAAACCTAGTTGTAAGCCCCAGTGACTGCTGGGTAATGGAAGTCTGGGTGTTTTGTTTACTTCTTGGGCCTTTGCTATAACTTCCTAGGGAAACGCTCAGGAGGCAGAGGCAGGTGGACCCCTGTAACCTCGTGTCTAGCCTGATCTGCAAAGAGCGTTCCAGGCCAGCCAGGGCTACATGGTGAGATCCTGTCTCAACAAACAGACAAAACAAACATCACTGGAGTCCTAATCCCCAGTGTGTCAGAATTCCACTATATCAAGATAAAGCTTTTAAAAGGATAAGCCAGGCTGGGTCCCAATCCAATATGAAGGTGCCCTTGAAAGAAGGGACAGTTTAGACATATAGTAGGAAGACAATGTAAAGATGAGGAGGTAGGGAAGGGGAGGGTAGTAGAGCTCTCGGGATCTCAGTAGGAAGTCCAATGGTTATCACAGCCCTGTTGACATCATGGCCTCCAACTTGCAGCTGCACTACTGTGCCAGAACATGTGTAGCAGATTAGTTAGGCTAAGACAGAATACGGCTCTGCTCTCTCACACAATGTGCACAATTATATTTAATGTGTGCTTTGTGCATTCTGAAGTATCAAAATGTCTGAAAACAAAATACCTAATGAACAGGATTATGAACCGATCCCTCCCATACATATCTCTTCCTAGTGTTGCGGCATTCACATAGGAAAATAACTCAACCACACGCCAGAGCTCTTCGCCATCCTTCATTTCTGTCCATGCTTACCACAGAGCCTGATGAACACAGGGGCAGATGCTCGCCACCAACGTTGAACTGAGCACAGGGACCCCCATGGAGGAGTTAGAGAAAGGACTGAAGGAGCAGAAGGGGGTTGCAACCACATAGGAAGAACATAATATCAACCAACCAGACTCCCCAGAGCTCCCAGGGACTAAACCACCAACCAAAGATTACACATGGAGGGACCCATGGCTCCAGCTGCATATGTAGCAGAGGATGGCTTTATCTGACATTAATGGGAGGAGAGGCCCTTGGTCCTGTGAAGGCTGGATGCACCAGCATAGGGGAGTGCCAGGGCAGTGAGGTGGTGAATGGGTGGGAGGGGGAGCGTCCTCAAGAAGCAGGGGTCGGGGAATGGGATTGGGGGTTCCGTAGGGGAAATTGGGAAAGGGAATAACATTTGAAATGTAAATAAAATATCCAAAAAAAACTTTTTTAAAAAAAGAGAAAGAAAAAGAGAAAAAGGTGTGGGGGTGGGCACTGCATGGAGGAAACCAGGAGGCAGGAGGCTGAGGTCGGGCAGTGAGGTTAAAGGCCGTCCTGGGCTATGCCCTGAGATCCTGGAGGCCAGTGGTATTACAGGGAGGAGTAACAAAAGCATGATGCTAAATTAAATAAAAGGCAGCATGGCGGGGGTGGGGGGTGGGAGTGCAACTGTATCACTGTGGTCTAGAACAGCTAAGGTCAAAGGTCAAAGGTCTGCCAGAGGGTAGGACAGCCAGAAGACTGTGAAGAGGGTGCTTTTGGAAGTGTGGGAAATATGCTGTACCCTAACTGGTTGACAAATGTCAAGGCTCTGACTTCATCATAAACACTCAGATAGGGGACACCCACCCATTTCAGTTACGTGAGTTATGTCTCAATAACTAAGATATTGGCATCGACTTTTATACACATTAACAGGGGCGGGGGAGAGAAGCCGAAGTCCTGACGAGATCTGAAAATTGCCTCCTGGCACACTCAGAATAACTATATTTGCTCTTGGGCAAGATTAAAATATACATGTTTGAAATAAATACTATCTAATACCTGGGCACACAACCTACAGACATAAAAAATTCCTGTTAAAGATATGAAAAACTGTTTAAAAGCCACCACTTAGTATAAGAGTTGGGGAAGCTACTGAAGAATGGGTGGTTGACTGGCGGGATGGCTCTGCAGGTAAAAAGGCTTGCAGCTAAGCCTGGCGATCTGAGTTCGATCCCTGGGACCCACAGGGTAGAGGAAGAGTTGTCCTTCTACACAATGTCCACCCAGTAAATAAATATAATTATAATAAGCTCTCAAGAGTGGGCTGTAAGGCTGAAGATGTTCTTTTTCTTCTGCCTTAGCCCTCCTCCTCTGAGGTAGGTTCTCCAGAGGCTCTCTCCTATGGATAAAAACCTCAGAACTAACAGACATCGTTGCTTGTCATTAGAACTGCTGTGCACACACTCTGTTCCCTTCTCTGCTGTGTACTGAAGTAATGCACAGCAGTTTAAAGAGGGGGAGGGGATGAAAGTGGGGGAAATCTCTCTCTCTCTCTCTCTCTCTCTCTCTCTCTCTCACACACACACACAGAGTCCACAATGCTGAAAAAAAGTAAGTTTCTTGCAAGAGACACTGTTTGTACGAATGGTAGTACAATACAAACACAGTATGTTGTTAATGAATCCATCCAATGGATGAAGACACGCATGAGGGCAATGCAGAACTTGAGGGACGGAGACCTGGGACTAAGTGGAGGAGAGGCCACACCCACACAGCTGCACCTGGGACTGTGAGTAACCAGAATCTGATGCAAACAAGGAAAGAGATTGGTAGAGGTTCAAGCGGAAGTTAGGAACATAGGGATCTTACTTTTTTCCAAGCGACCCTCCCCTCTTCCGAATCTGAAGGATTTAGTTCCCATGAATAATTCTGCCAACATACTATTTAATGGAAACCACTGTTTGATATGCTCCTCAGCAGATTCAGATCGTTCTCCTCTCTCTGCGCCATAGCTGAGGTTTCTGACAGGCCATTTCATCGCCTCAGAATTCTAGAATCCGATGTCACTGCATTTATATGCACGGGGGCCCTGACTTCAGCCTTAAATTAAATTCAACAAGCGAAGCAATCATAAGCGCTGGAAAATTAAAATCCGGTGAGAGTTTAATAAGTTTGCTGTCCTTTAAAGAAAAAAAAAAAAACAGTCCTACTTATCTTAGGCTGTTGTGTAAATAAACTAAGAAGCAATTACTTCAGAGGAGAATCTACTGACAAAATGTCTGGAATTTCTGAAATGCCCAAGTATAAGGAAAGGAAATTGTTTTCGTCTTCAGAAGTAGCTGCTTCATCTTTCCACTGTGTCTTACTGTTTATCAAACTGTTGCTGTCCAAAGCATCCCTCAACAGTAGGATTGGGTACCTCCCAGACAGCAGGGCATTTGTAGGTGTTAGAGAATGACAGGGAATGAGAAAGTGTCCCCAGTTGTCCCTTGGGAGCAGGGAAAAGAAGGAAGGCACTTGCTGTAACCTTGGTGCACCAGTTCAGTGAGCCTCTGACCTGCCCAGCACAGGAGGAAGTTCTCGTCGGCTTTGTATAGCAAATGCTATATGGTGATTTGCTTGTAAGGGACCTTTGGCACACCCGGCACCTTTTCCAAAATGAAAGCGTGCACGATAAACACACTCCCCTCCAACCCTGATTACACTCCTGGGCCTGGTAATGGAATGTTAATGTTAGTTTCTGGGCACGAACAACAGTTTCAACTTGACCTTGCCTCAAACATAGAGATAAAGGCAGGCAGACGGCTCAAGGATCATCACAGGTGGGCGGAACAACCTCCGAGGTTTGCCAGGTGCAGGGAACAGAAAAGAAGAACAAGGTAAGAAACAGTGTATCACCTCCAGATCTGAAGTCTTGTAAAGCCTGCAAGGGCTAAATGAACTTCTTACGGCTTGGGTGTGAAATGGCTGCACGGGATCATGTTTGAACACTTGGTCACTAACCGGAGGTGCTGTACCATGAGGCTGCGGAAGGAGCCTCTAAGTGGTGGTGGGACCTAGTGGAGACAGGGCTGAGACAAGGCTAGCTCCACTTCTAGCCCAAGCTCTCTGCTTCCTGGCTTATGATCGGAACAAACTGCTGACTCGGGCTCCTGCCATGGACCAAGCTGTTCCTTCTGCCATGCCTTCCAAGCCTGGAAAGACTGTGTCCTCTCAAACCATGAGCCACGATGAGTCTTACTTCTTTAAATGGTTTCTGTCAGGTTTGCTTTATTGGTGGGAGACAGGGTCTTAACCATGGTGCCCTGGTTGAACTGAAACTTGTCATGTGGACCAAGTAGGCTTCAAACTGGCAGCAATTCTCCTGCCTCTGCATCTCCAATGCTGGAATCACAGGAATGTGCTACTATACCTGTCCAGCACTTTATCACAGCAGGACCTTGATGAGAAGCCATTTTTGTTTTGTCGCTTAGTAGTTTGTAGGTCAGAGGTCAGGCTTTGTTTCTTCCCCCTCTGGGTCCCAAGGATTAAATTCAGGTCCTCAGATTTGTGCATCAAGAACTTCTACCCACTGAGCCATCTGTATTCACAGGTGCACAGATCTTCGCTATCCCCAACCCCCTCTTTTAGTCTCTCATTGTAAAGGATACTGGAATTGTGCCTGCCTGGAAATTCCTAAATGCATGAACTGGAGTTCTCAAAATGCACATTTCAACTCCTCAGGGGCAGGAGAAGGTGGGGAGAGGGGAATAAAGATTCAGAATGAATGCATCAGAATTGCCACCAGCTGAGTTCATTAGCTTTAAAACTCAAAGAAAAGGGGGAAAAAAGATAAACTAATAAAAGTTCAGTCCATATGGGAAGCAGTATATTTTTAAAAACAGGTAACTATGCAAAAAAAAAATAGTGTTGGAACATATGAAAAGCAGCCAAGAGATTCCACCTAGTTCCAAAACCCGAATGCAGGAAAATGAAAATCATGTAATGCATGAGGTGAACATATGCATCCTGGGCTTGTGTGAGTTCGAAGGCTGTTCTGAGGAGCCTCCAAGCCTAGGCACATCCAAATGTCTGCAGGGCGCGGCCTGCTACTACTGCCCAGTGCTTTCTAGGTATGTCCTATACATGTTACTATGTGTTTTCTCTGTGTTGGCTCTATCTATGTTCCTCCCATCCTCACAGAGCATAAATCAGACCATGAGCAGAATTCTAAGACAGTCTCCAAGACAGGATCCCTCCCACCCTGGATACCGCAAGACTTGAGAGCAAGACAGGACCTTACTCCTGTGCCTAGGCTGGGCTATCTCCTGTGGCGAAGGGGAGGGAATTCCCCACACACGATGACGGCTCCTAGTCAGCTGACTTTAATCAAAATGTAGTGCGTGTTGGGCCTGGCCTCATCAAGTGTGCTCAAAAAGAGGATGAGAGGTGAGAGAGGCAATGAACTGGAAACTGTAGGTCTTGAAGAAGCAAGCTGCCAGGCTGTGAAAGGGCCATGTGGCAGGGAATGGCAGACAGGCTCTGAGGGCCTCTGTCCTAGAGTTGCAAGAAAGCATCATTTTGTGAACAACCAGAGAGCTTGCGAAAGGAACCAGACCGGTATGGTCTCCCTTGAGACTTCTGTCCTGGCTGACACTTTGATTTCAGGCTGATGAAACTCTCAGGGGATATGGTTGTCGTGCACCCAGACTTCTAGCCAGGGAGACCATGGAACAATGAGCAGGCTTTGTTTCAAAGGTGCCCATTTGCAGATGTTACATGGTAAGAGAAATGGATGAAGTCAGGAAAGACAAGGCTGGGGAAACGCATGCACATGGCAACTTCCCTAATAGAAGGCTCCCGCAAATCCGCTCTCAAGTTGAGTGTGCGCGTGGCTAGAATTGATAAACAGGGGGCTCACACGCAGACAAATGCTTGCTCTGAGTCTATGAAAACACAATCAACCTGTTGTGTTTCTAGTTCGGTAAGACTTAACCATCTGGGGAAAGTGGCTTAGAGGATACTGTTCCAGCAGTTTCCTGTAAAAACCAAACACTGCACAAAGTTTAAAACTTTCAAATACAACATTTATGACAGGAAAAAAAAAGTTAAAACAAGCTATCAGTTTGAACTAGCATGTCAGTAGGAACCAAAATCCTGAGAAAACTTTTGTGTTCGAGGATGTGAGCCTTGGCTCAATAATGTATTCCTGGTGGGGTCTATAAATGGTTGCTCATTGGTGCACACAGACACACAGACATACACACACACACACACACTGAGAGAGAGAGAGAGAGAGAGAGAGAGAGAGAGAGGAGGGAGGGGGGAGGGAGGAGGGAGGAGGGAGGGAGAGAGAGAGAGAGAGAGAGAGAGAGAGAGAGAGAGAGAGAGGTACAATCTGAAAAGCTGCTTCCAGCAAATACAGGCCATCAGCTTGGACCTACGATTTGGCTTTGAGGTATTTGTTTCACCACTCCTAGACCCCTTCCTCAGAACCCCTCTCCAGGCAGAGGCTGGTCCTTGGCACAGTCCCATCTTGCCGTTCAGGAAACATCATTTGTACTGACTCATTCAACATTTACAAAGTTTCATCCATGTATCAAGGCTCCAAGCCCAGGTGAAGAGGACACACCACATCCCTAGAGAGTACAGGATGGGTGTCCACAGCAATGGAGGAACTGGTCGTCCTCTGTGAAAGGAGTCAGGCCAAGCGCTGAACTGACTGAAGGACTGGTGTTATTTGAGAGACTCTGGGGACCGAGTTAAGCAGTTGGGATTCTATGCTCATACACTGAAAAAATTACTATGAACATACACTATCACTTTGAATATCTGATGCTCACTCACTGTTAAATGCTTGGCATCCTAGCTAGTGGGGCTATTTGGGAACCCTCTGGAACCTTCAGGACAGTGGTTCTCAACCTTCCTGTTGTTGTGACCCTTTAACGCAGTTTCTCCTGTTGTGGTGACCCCTAACCATAAAATTATTTTCGTTGCTACTTTGCAACTATCATTTTGCTGCTGTTACAAATCATAATGGAAATATCTGTTTTCCAATGATCTTAGGCGACCCTTCGGAAAGGGTCATTGCTTGTTTGAATAGGTATGACCCCATGTGTTTAAATGCTTGGTCCCTGGGGAGTGGCACTATTAGGTGTGGCCTTGTCGGAGGAAGTGTGTCACTGTGGGGGTGGGGTTGAGGTCTCCTGTGCTTAAGCTCTGCCCACTGTGGAATCTAGTCTCCTCTTTGGTTCCTGCAGATCGAGGTATAGAATCGTCAGCACCTTCTGCAGCATCATACCTGCCTGCATGCTGCCATGGTTTCCTCTATGAACCTCTGAAACTGTAAGCCAGGCCCAATTTGTCGTGGGTTGCCCTGACGTTAATTCTGCTTCCTCGAGGGAGCGGTCAATCATGTACCCGGGTGAATGCATGCGAACTTCTTCCCCATTTTAACTGGTCAATAAAAGTTTAGACCTGTGACTGGGCAGTGGAAGGGAAAGGTGGGATGGGAGGTCTTAGCGAGCTGGGACAGGTGGAGAAAGGAGAATGAGAAGGGAGGAGAGAGGATGGAGGAGGAGAGAGGAGGAGAAAGAAGAAGAGGAAGAGGAAGCCAAGATGGAGTAGAACCACATGGCCAGGAGAAACTGTAAGTAGCCAAAGGTCTCATAGCTAGGGAATAAGTTAGAATAGTGCTAGATCCGCCCTATCTAGGCACACAGCTTATAATTATAAGTTATTATAATTATAATAACTGGATTCTATGTTTTTTTATATGGCTTATTGGGATTGAAAATTCCAGCAACAACTGGCGCTCAACGTGGGGGCGCCATCTGCAGTGGTGCTTCACTAATGCTCTCTACTCTCCCAGCGGCAGGGTTCCTTGCTATTGCCCCAGTTTTGTGGCTTCGCGAACGAAACACACACACACACACATACACACACACACACACACACACACACACACACACACACAGCCTCATATTTAATATGCCCTAAGAACTGTCATGATGGGGAAGCAAAAAGATCAGCTGTGAGAAGTACAGGACAGAGAGATAGCCAATATGTAAGAGTTGGGGATTGTGGCCGGGGAGGGTTGTAGGCTGGCACAGCCAGGATGGAATATAGGTTTTAGTAATTAATAATTCAGGAATATTGGAGCAGAGAGTATGCTAGCCACATGGAGGTTTGGGAGTGGCCCCACCACTGAACTGCTTAAGGCATATTAAATATAAGGCTGTGGGGTGTGTGTGTGTGTGTGTGTGTGTGTGTGTGTGTGTGTGTGTGTTTCAGTCAAGAATCCACGACATTGGGGCAGTATCGAGGAACTCACACTGGGGCTGCCAGGAGATTGAGTGGATTAATCAAATACCACTACACCAGTGAAATGTTGTCCTTTATAAGAGTTGCCTTGGTCATGGTGCCTCTTCATAGCAGTAAAACCCTAACTAGGGCAGGGTTGCTCAATGCCCCTGAAGGGATCTAGCTAGACTCACAGGTTGAGAACCACTGCTTTAGGAGAAATAGTTTGGCAAGAGGAATTAAGTCACTTGGATGTTGTCACTGGCCCCTAGCCCCTCCTCCTGTTTGTTTGTTGCCATGAAGTTCTGCCTCAACATAAACCCAGAATCGATGGAACCAAAGACTACAGACTCAAACCAAGCAAAATCAGTCTTCCCTTCAGTTACACAGCTAATGTCAGGTGCTTTATCTCGGTGACGAAGCACCTGACACACACACTTACTGTAAAGATAAAGCTGGAGAAGTTCACAATCTCAGGTCATCTCTGCTTTCATTAGATGCATCTTAAGGTGTTTCTGCCTGAGTCACGCAGGGCATGCCCCTTCCCTGTGCCTGAAGATGAGCTCATGAGAACCCTAGGACAACACACGGTCCTCCTGAAGCAAGGCATCTCACCTGGGAGGGTCAACAGAGGCACGCTTCTCAACTAGAGGCCCTCTCCTCATTCAGAAGATCACATGTGAGCGCTTTGCCCCGGCCCCTGGCCATGCTACAGTGAGCCACGGCCGTCGGTACTGCTGGGCTTCACAGCCAGACCCTGAAACGCATGCGACTGTTGCGTTCCTTCTGTCTCCTCAGACTCCCTTGTTGCTCTTTCACTGGGCTCACAAGCCCTTTTGCCTGGTGCCAAAACAATCATCGGCTCTGACTGAATGGGCCTCACACTGTCAGAGAAATGGAGATCCATGCCAGCCAGTGATTCATCCTCAAACAGAGGGCACCTGCTCCAATTAGTGAGATTAAAATAGTACACTGCTGACTGTCTGAAGTCAAGTCCGGCCTTCATGATGATCACTATAGATTTACAAGGGACTTCTGACCCCACCCCGGCCCCTACACACAAATACAAACACTTAGGTTAACCATTTTAGGTGCTAAAGTGTAGCTTTCGGTTAGGGCATGGCTTTTGGACAATGGTCACACGGAGGACTGTGGCCCCAGGCATCAATTGCCTCACGCTCCAAGTCAACATATACGGAATAATTATGTTCAACCTTACTTCAAAATAACCCCGCACAACTTAGAACTTGCCCTCGCCGCACACTCCGGGCATGCTCTTCGAGCATCCTAATCCTCCTCCTTCTGGGAGTTCTGCTGTCTAGCACAAGGCCTTCTACTGCCTGCCTCAGTTTCTCTCAGGTCACTATTAACCTAAAGACAGCACAGTGGAGATGCACACAGCCTGGAATGGCACAACACATTCCCAATTTCCTTCAAGGATTCCCACGGGGGGAGGCTCCCATCCGCCTACCACAGTGGACGTCTACTCATTCCAAACAACACGTGTGTCAGCTCAGGTAATTAGTCTGTACCTGGCTTAGCACCAAGAATGAGGTATGACACAGAGAACACACATGTAGAAACTTCTGCATTGTGATGGTTCGATGTATGGTTTCTCAAGTTCGAGAAAGTACGAAAGTGATTTGCACGCCACAGAAACCAGACTTAGGATGCTGGCATTTTACCCTGTGTCCACAGAGGTAATTTACCGACCATGCTGCACCGGGTTCCCTCCAGATAACCCCAGTGTAAGCTAAAAACTAAGCTAAAAACAATGTAAGTAGAAAATGCACTGAGTGTACCAAACCTAAGAGCTTGGCCTTGGCAACCTCGAACATGCTCTTGGCATTCGCCGTAGCCTACGGTGAGGTAAACTGATCTCACAAAGCCCATGCTAAAAGCTGAACAGCTTGTGTAGTCTACTGGATGCTGTACTGGAAGAGAAACCAGAATGGTTATTTGAGTATATGTTCCTACCACTGTAAAGTCAAAAAAAAAAAAAAATCTTACTGAACTATTGACTTACTGGTCTAACTGAAACTTATTGGTCTCTGTGCATAATATAAATATATCCGAAAGTGCACAATCACAACTAAAGGGAAAAAGAAAACAGAAAAAAAAGAGGAATCTACTATCTGACTCAGTTCCCCTGAAAATTTGGATTTGAGTTTCTTATTGGGCAAAGTTGGGAAAATGTGCTTTTGGGCATCTTCTAGGCCACTATGTCCACTAAGTATTTCAGGATGGGATGTAGGACCAGCTGCACTGAGATCGGTACATTCCTTAATGATCCTGAATCCCACGGAGGGTCCACGGCAAAAGCAATGAAAAATAGGAGGGGCAGAGAGGAGGTTTCTCTTTTCAACCCAATCCGGCTGGTCCAGTCGAGGAGAAAGGCAGGGCACACATCACACACACACACACACACACACACACACACACACACACACCCTGCATGAGAGCCTCACCACTTGCTCACCACACACTCCGGGCTACAGGCCTCAAATTCAGACAGCATTATTTACAGCATATTTAGCTGGCATAGTCACGGTGACTTTTTACATATATTAAAGTTTTAAAGAGCGAGCTGATTCAGAAATATTAAGTAAATAATAGTGCAGGTGGCAACAGGCAGTGTGTGGGCGGCGTGGGAATGGCTGAAGTTTGGGAAACTCTGCGGTAGACTGTGAGTGACTCAACCGACACGGTACCTGTCAGCGTTTTCTAATGCCATTTCCGGTGGTGGTTCACACAGCTGGAAGGTAGAGGACACATCCAAGTCTGTGTTCTCAACCACTGGTTTGCTCCTCAAAGTTAGAAACCTGCTGGAGACTGACGTCACAGGCGATGAAGAAGAACGCTTTAAGAAGTGTACCTCTGATGTTGTGGGCAAGGGAGTGGCTGAGGAAGTGTGCCAGGACTGTGGCTTGGGGACTGGCTATATGGCAAAATGCTCGTTAGGAATGAAACAGAGCGAGAACTGCATCTGACATATAGACTTGGAGGTACATCTAGGTCTAGCATTTAGGTAGAAATGTCTGGCACTACACTGGAAGACATAGCATAAATGTCTGGTACTAAGCGGTAGAAACCACCTTCACTCTAGGTTAGGGTCAAGTCAGTGAACATGGCAGAAGTCGTACAGATTCTCCTTTGGAGAGTCACTGGGGTCTGACACTGCATGGGTCTCAGCAGGCCACCAGACGCTCTGTCTATCCCCTGTTTCCCCCACCTCCTGCAATGAAGCAGGCCATGCACTCCCTAGCCAAGAACCAGAGGAAGGTTTCTGGGCTGAGTTTAAGACTCGGCTGTAAAAAAAAAAAAAGTTATATGCAGGTCAAACATTCTTAATCAAAAGCTCAAAATAGTCTGACATGTTGGTTTTGAGACCAGCATGACGCAACGTGTAGAAAATGTCAAACCTGAACTTTATGTGATAGGCCACATAGTCCAGGCACGCAATATGACATGAAAGGACCTTTAAGCTATGTATATACGGGTGTACATGAAGCCCAAATGGTCTTTGAGCTTAGACTTAAGTGCCAAAGCCTTCAAGGTATTTTATGAGGCAGACGCAAATATTCCAGAATCCGGAGAAAACCCGAAACGGACCACTTTTGATCTAAAGCGTTCCAGGGAATGGACACTCGATCTGTACACTGGCAACAGGTGGTGCTGAGCACAGAAGGTGCTGGAAGATTCTCTGGATGGGAGGCTCACAGGACCAGATGCTGCAGAGGCGACGGTAGCCAGGTGGGAGGGCTCTCAAGCTACGCGCCTGCAGAAAGCACGAGGCAGTAGTCGACGTATGCATCTGTGCATGGCTCCCCACTTCCTGTCCCAGCTGGCAAGGGGCCAGGTGAGGCTGAACTCACTTCACCCGGCTTCATGCTGAAAACCCAAAGAGGCTGAACGGGGCCTTGGGAAAGGGGCTCTGAAGTGGCGAGAATCCGGCGCGGCCACGTGACCTTGTTTTCCTCCTCCCCCACTGGTCTGACGCTAAATCACTCAAATACACGGCTGCCACCTAGAAGAGCCCCCACGCTTCTAAGTCCCATTCAGTTAATTCCTCACTGAGAAGAACCGAGTGTGTTTGTGGCGGGGTATGTGCTCATGCGTGTGTGGGCGTGTGGGGGTGTGCATTGGCAGGGTATATACTCGTGTGTGTGTGGGCGTGTGGGGGTGTGCATTGGCAGGGTATATACTCGTGTATGTGTGGGCATGTTGGGGGTGTGCAATTTGCAAAGAACAGAGATCTAGGTCAGGTGTCTTCCCTTATCACTTACCACCTTATGTTGTTTCATTGATTTTAAAATTACACTTATTTGCATTTATTTGGTGGAGGGCGTGTGTGTGTGTGTGTGTGTGTGTGTGTGTGTGTGTGCGCGCGCGCTGAAGCCATACATAAGAATCAGAAGACAACTTGTGGGAGTCAGTCCTCTCCTTTCACCAGGTGGGTGTCAGGGATTGAACTCAGGTCATCAGTCTTGGCAGCAATCCCCTTTACCCACTGAGCCATCTCATCAGCCCTCCACTTGTTTTTTTTTATTATTTTTTCTTTTTTTTTTTTTAAACAAAGGCAAGCTTTCTCACTGAATGCAAAGCTTGCTGTTTCTTAACAGTCGCACTGGACGGCTGGCAAGTGAACTCCCAGGATCTGACTGGCTCTGCCCTGTAACTCTAGAGCTACAGGTCTTCTAAGCCATGCCCAGCTTTTACACAAGTTATTAACCTGAATTAAACTCAGGTCCTTTTGTTGTCATAGCAAGCATGCTAACCCAGTGAGCCGCCTCCCAAGTCCCTCCGCCCAAAGTAATTTTATGTTCATTCTCCTTAGTTAATTTAGATAATTTCCTGACAAACTTAGCAATTAACTTGGCCCCAGCAGTACAGATAGTACGGGTTTTAAAATATCCACCTGCTTTAAAATATACATTTGACATGTTTGTTTTAACTGCACAAATATATTTTTAAAGCAATTATTTTTTAAAGGGATTCCCTGTGAAGACATTAGATAGAAAACATGAGTCAATCAATCTGTATTAGTTATATCATTTTACTGGTTACAGTTTGAGTGACTTATCTTTCCACTTCTGTTGAATGGTCTTGAGCTAATGTCTAAATTCCCTTCCAGGGTCCGGAACAGTGTGGGTCAATGGCAAAGAATGTGTTTACCATACATAAGGGCCCTAGGTTTAGTCCCCAGCACACACACACACACACACACACACACACACACACACACACACACACACACACACACGTGTGTGTCATATATAGAGAGATACAGATATAGATATACATAGATAGATATCACCTCAAGGTCTTACATGGTAAACCTTGGGGTCTGAACTCCCAACACTGCACCATATGAGGGATATAGGTTATCTGCCCTTTAAAGGACCTCAAAAATGTCCTGGTGTGGCCACTAGGTTATCGTTTTCCCAGTTCATCTAAATCACTCTTCTTTATGCTCCTCAAGCATCTTTCGAGCTGAGGCGTGAGGGCCCTCATTGAATGCCATGCATTTGCAGAAGTGAACACTAGAAAGGTCTGCCCCGTGTAGAGAGCACAAAGTGCTGGAAATCCTCCCACCCCCATGCCCAGGCTCCCACAGAAAGGCAGCCCCTGAAGTGGCAGGCAGCAGTGCTTCTACCTGAGCAGTCACTGATCATCTGGCAAGGGTTAAGGCCAAATGCTGCTGCTGCTGATGTCACATCACCTAATGTATGCCACAGCTCTCCATGGGATGCACCCTGATAACTTCTGTAGAAAGGTAACTTGGGTTCCATGCCCATGGGTACACTACGGGGGTTCAACCAAAGGAGATACTCCACCTCAAAGTGACTTCCCAGAAGACTGCCTGGTGACCCCATGAGGGACACAACAGAGAACAAGAATGAGCATTCGTCTTAGCCAGGAAACAGATTTGCAGACACCTTCTGGACTCCACACTCACAGGAACAAGCACCTTTACTGTGAGTAGGAAAGTAACCCACCCTCTGAAGACCCAATATCAGGCTAAAAGATAAATAGGCCCCTAATTTAAATACATTATTTATTTGGTAGGGATGCTTTGCCAGTGTGTATGTTTATGCAGTGTGTGTGTGTGTGTGTGTGTGTGTGTGTGTTGCCTTGGAAGCCAGAAGAGGGTGTCAGATCCCCTGGTACAAGAGGTACAGATGGTTCTGAGCTACTATGAAGACACTGGGATTCAAAGCAGGGTCCTCTGGACTAGCATACAGAACTCAACCTCTGAGTCATCTCTCCAGCCCTGCTCTAATTATCTTAAAACGGTGACCTTCCTTAATACCCTTTAAAACTTCTCTACACTCCTAAACAGAACCCTTACCCCGGGCTTTATAAAAAGTCCACAAGTTAGCATTCCCTATCATTCATTCAAAAGCTTTCCTTGGAATATAGGACTAGGCACCAAAGGCTCGAAAGGAGCATGTCGTAAGAGTTGAGGACACGCAAGTGAGGAGGTGCTTTGAGGGAGCCGTACATCTCCCTCTCTCTCAGAGCAGCCAAGTGGTTTATCAAGACGGGACTGCTTAACGAGTCCATTCAGATTATCAACACATCAGAATTCACCCCAGCGGCTACCAGGGAAGTGGTTTAGACCAAGCAAGCTCCACTTAGAAGGCTAAGGGAGAGGGTTGGGGATTTAGCTCAGTGGTAGAGCGCTTGCCTAGGAAGCGCAAGGCCCTGGGTTCGATCCCCAGCTCCGGGGGGGGAAAAAAAAAAAAAGAACAACAACAGAAGGCTAAGGGAGGTTTGAAACAGAAGCACTCGTTTGTCCTGATGTGCATGTGATTGGTGTGTGCTGGCTATTGTTGTTACTACATCCTTCCCATACATGTTCTTTTTGCCTCATTGAAGAAAGATGCTCAACAAGTCCACCGTTTCCCTACTGCTCACGCTCCCCCCCCCAAACATCATTTGCACAGTGGCTAGAAGATGCACAAAGCAGGTAAACCGATGTTCCTTTTGGAAGGAATGAAAAGTCCTAATTCTGATTCACACAGTTCAGTGATTCAGAGCTCCGTCTTTTTTTCTCTTGCCACCCCCTCCACCGAAAACACAAAAAACTGCAATTAAGAAACAGTGAGGCTAAAAACATTGCTGATTCTCCTGGAGATGTGGGGAATTTTCATCTGGGTTTTTGGCTCCCGGAATTCAGGAAGTGTCTAAAGGAAAACAAATTTCGAGATCCAACTTGGTGGCAGCTGTCTCGCTGCTCTGCAGCGGATGTGACAGGCATGTGTGAGCTGCTGCTGGTGGCTGGCAAGCCATTCTTCTCTGAAGGGAGAGCCGGCGAGCCTGCGGCAAAACATGGCTCAGAAAACATATGCACCATCAACCTAGCCCTCCTGACGTAAACAAACTGACTTGAGATACTCCCTATGGCCATAGCTGGAGAATGAAACAAAACACGGTCCTTACAAACTACTCAGTGTGCCACCTCTCTGGGTCAGCAGCAAGACCAAGAGTCAGTTTCTATCTGTCCTACTTCCTGCCTGGGAACAAGCAAGCAATCAACTCACTGTTGCTCAGCTAGCTCCCCTGGGAGGGCCACCACACCTCCTGACAGCCTCTGACTGTCATTCAGCACCCGCTGGGAATGTTCCCAATGGCAGAGCACTTCAAAATGTGTGACAGGTGTGGCCCTCAGGCTCCACACAGGCTCTACCTAAGATACTTTTGTATCTACCTCAGGCATCAGATACTTTGTGTTTATTACGACCTACGCTTTCTGTGAGAGGGAATTCTGCATTGCTACGGGTCCACAGTATGAGTAAGATATACCCACTGGGTGTCAAGCTGCCAGGGAGATCGGAGTGTTAACTTACTACCCAGCTCTTCCTGATGTGGGACCATAGCTTGGGCAACAAAAGATGTTCAATGGTTTGTCACAAATTAGGAGTCTTTTTTAGCTTTCAGCCCTGGAACCTCCTGATAACACTATCAATATATAAATAAACAAAATAAGCTCGCCACCTATTGGGTTCTTACTATGCGCCTCAGGTTTCACAGGCCTTACCACCCCTACTGCATGGAGGAAACAAAGGCAAGGGATGATTGGAGGGTCCAAGTGACGGAGCAACCCACACTAGAGTGGACAAGCCCGGAGAAGGTGTGTCTGTGTGAAAAACAGTCTGTTCTCCCTTGGAGGCTGGGTAAAATAGAAACCAGTCAAAGTTCTAAGTGTCTGAAGGACCAACTGCAGAGATGTCAAAGAGAGCCTAGGGGTTGACAGTATAACAGGAGACAGCAGGAGAGTAATGCCAAGGGACCATTCTAACAGTAAGAAAAAAAAATTCCCTTCATACAGATGAAAGCAGTAACATTTGAATCACACAATTGTCAATTAAAAGAAATAATCTCTCACTTAAGATTCAAACACACAATGTAAGGAGTGGACTGATACCACCTGTTCTATTAGTGTCCTCTCCTGTGATGGTTTGTATATGCTCCGCCCAGGGAGTGGCACTATGGCACTCCTGTTGGAGTGGGCGTGGCCTTGTTGGAGTAGGTGTGTCACTGTGGGTGTGGCTTTAAGACCCTCATCCTAGCTGCCCAGAAGCCAGTATTCTGCTGGCAGCCTTCAGATGAAGATGTAGAATTCTGAGCTCCTCCTGCACCATGCCTGCCTGGATGCTGCCATGTTCCCACCTTGATGATAATGGACTGAACCTCTGAACCTGTAAGCCAGCCCCAAGTAAATGTTTATAAGACTTGCACTGGTCATGGTGTCTGTTCACAGTGGTAGAACCCTAACTAAGACATCTACCATTTCCAGTAGGGACTAGAGTCTCAGAAAAGTGATTTGGGGCCTTGTCCTGGTGATCGCCCAGTTGGGAGCTATGTCTCTGTCCATGGGTCCCCAATAGTTTGTAGGAGGTTGGTCTAGTTCTGCTTGTACTCAAATGCTGACTCTGTACCCCAAGGTGAGCAGATCCTCAGTATACCAGTTTCAGTTGTGTAAACCTTGCTCCCCAAGTTGTCCATGGTTAACAAAGATGCCTACAGCCTGGGCTGGGCAGTAGAGTGGGCAGAGTGAGGATTCCAGGCTTGGGGTCTTAAACAGGAACCAAGAGAAAAAGAAAGGATATTGGAGTGGAGGGGGTCGGGGAGAAGCCACCGTGGGGTAGGTGGATCAGGAGCCCATGGCCATGAGGATCAGCCTGCTGGAGTAGGAGGAGTCATCCCAGCAGAACATGAAAAGTGATATCTCAGGGTAGATATCTGGGGGTTACTGATAGGGAAATAGCAAAACAGCACAGACGGTTGGTATCTGCCCAGCTCTAGTGCTTTAAGGCTTCTAATAAATATAAAGGTTTCGTGTCTCTTATTTGTGAACTAAATGATCTAAGATAGGGTAGAAACCCCCAAATTATATTTACATATTCAATAATATCCAACAACAGTTTATAGCTGTACCCAAGTGGCTAAAGGTTATACCAAGGGGCATTAGGGAACATTTAAAGTGACAACTAACTAACAAAAGAAAAAAGAAAGGGGAGGGGCTGGAGAGATGGCTCAGTGGTTAAGAGCACTGACTGCTCTTTCAGAGGTCCTGAGTTCAAATCCCAGCAACCACATGGTGGCTCACAACCATCTGTAATGGGATCTGATGCCCTCTTCTAGTGTGTCTGAAGAGAGTGACAGTGTATTCACAACATAAAAGAATAAATAAATTAAAAAATATATTTAAAAACATCTGTAAAAAGAAAAAAAACGGATTCACATATTAACAAAAACCAGTTAAAATGTGGAAGACAGATTGTCTGTATTCTTAATATAAGCTTTGATGATAGGCTCTGACTATCTAGGGCATAAAGAAAACAACAATAACAAAGGCTCTAATTATGTATGCGCTCTCTTTTAAAGAAGAAAGATGTTATGTGTGTCAAGTTTACAAGCATCATTTTTTAGTTTTACAAAGATGAAGTTTAAAACTGTGAATGACTCTGGCTTTTCAGCTTCTCCACAGCCAAGGGGTGGGGGGGAGTCATTTGTTACATTGAGGCCTTTGCTGAGGGGGAGGGAGGGGAGGAGAATCTAGGTTAGTCTACCTGGCTATAAAACTAGAGCTCTGCAATGTTAAGTGGTCCCCTGTCTCATTACCATCTAGTCTCAAAGGTTTAAAACCGTCCAGCAAAAGTGATGTGTATTTCCCGGTTATCTCAAAGGGAATCTTTTAAATGACCATTGTTAATCAACAAGGTGGTTTTTTTTTTCCCCCCCCAGGGAGGAAACTGATTCCTTAAAGGTTAGTCACCTCTGCATTCACCTCAGTGGGTTTTTAGGGAAAGCCAGTTTGCCAGAGGCAGGGATTCTTTTTAAATCCTAGTTTGTTTCCAATGAGAGAGTTAAGACCACAACTTTAAGCCCTCGTGCGGGTTTGGTGCGTTCCCTTTGCACAGCGTACTTTTCTGAGTGTAATGAGAAATGCTTTTTTATAGCTCCATCAAATTGACTTCCACCAAGGAGCGCCTAACGGGGTGCTGCCTTCTGCCACTGCAAAATTGCTTTTGCTGTACCTTCATTACAGCGGACTTATTGCAGCCTTAAGGAGGGATGCAAAATTACACCAGCCCCACTAGAGAAAAGTTCTCATGTTAGCTCTCCCGATGCCTCTAGGTCTCCACAGGAAAACAGACCAAAAAGAAAACAAAACAAAAACAAACAAACCAACAAACCTAAATTCAATGCCAGTCGGGGCAGTGCATGCCTGTAATTCCAGCATTCAGAAGGCTAAGCAAGAGGATTATGGATTGGAGGCCAGTTTGGGCTACACAAGGAGACCTTGTTTCAAAAAACAACCCCCAAACAACAGCAACAACAACAACAAAAGCCCCTAAAAGTAGACAGTCCAGAAGGCTAAATTGGCTAAATCTCTAGGTGGGGCCTTGAACTGTGATCTGGGCCTGCTCAACTCCAACCCTCTTCTCTCTCATGGCTTCTACTCCTCACTAGGTTTCATCTGCCCAGTGGACTAATTACGGAGAATAACCAGTACATCCCGCACCTAACTCGGTTTACTTTTAAATCCAGTATCTCTCTACTGATAATGTAACAAGTAAAACATGGTGAGCAGGATTTTAAAGAAAATAAATCCCCTTGACTGATGTCTTGGTCACTTTGAGGAGAGATAGGTGCGGGGAAGACACTAGCGTCTGCAAGTCAGCTACTCTTTCCATCACGTACCTGAGTGTGTGAGCGCCGGTCCCTACCTCCAACTGACAGGCAACAACTCTTGAATTTTAGAAATCTCATTCCAAGAGTTTTGTCAACAGGCTCACCATGCCACAAGAGGTTACCAACCCTGCTTGCTTACAGAGACCATTGAGTTCTATCGACGCAGGCTCTCAAATTATCTCAGCATACAGTCTCACCTGTGAACGACACTATCACGTTTATCCCCACCCCCACCCCCTTACCTTCCTTCAGTCAGCTGTGTTCACCAGTAGTTGCCCTCTCACACAAACTTCTGACTGCAGGTAACCAAAACTCTAAATGTTTTTCTTAGGGAGTTTTGGAATACTTTCCTGGTGCACTGTTAGGAAACTTCTAAAGAAACCGAGAAAGAGACGGTCGATGCAGGAGCGATTATCTCAAACATTAAATTTGTGTTAAAAAAAAATCATTTTTCCTAAACTGATTAAGAGGCGCTAAAGTGAAAAGAGAAACGAGGTAAACATGTCACTTCGGGGACAATCGATTACTGTTTCAAATTGTAACTGCACACTCACATTCTGTATAAAGGACCCCTGCATAAGCCTGTCACTTATAGCCCCAACTTGATCTTAGAGGTGGAGGGGTAGAAACTATGTCCGTTCTGTCTCTAAGAACTTTATACAAGGACATCGAATCCCCAGTTTCTCGGACAAGCCAGAAGTTGGGAGGCTCAGAGAACAACTCCAGGTGTCGCCTGCCAAAGTGGAGGAGGTGCTGTTTCAAATGGCACTTTAATCAGCTAAGAGAAGACAGGATCGGGTGGGCTGGGGTAGGATGGGGGGGCTGGGGCTCACATCCTACTGGACACCTGAGCTGCCCAGAAGGGAAGGTGTTCCTCAAGGGGGCCAGAGCTGTGGCTGTGGCCTCCGTCTTTATAATGAAGCCCTCCATGGCCGGTCTCCACAGCTTGCTCAGAAGAGCTATTTTCGCTCACAGCCAAAATCAGCAACAGCAAATTACGCTGCAAACCGTGGCGAAGGCGCCCCCTCTGCACGGCTCCCAACTCCGGAGCGTCCACGCCGAGATCGACTTTTGATCTAGGCAGCGCGTCCCGGGCGCACGGTGCAGGGGACTCGGCTGCGAGGCTGGGGACGCAGCAGCAATGCGGAGCCCCGCAGGTGGCTGTGCCCGGAGCCAGATCAAGGGAGTCCCGGGAGCCCCCCGCAGGCAGCGTGCGCTCTCTGGCGGGGAGGAGAGCCGGACGGGCTACAACATCGTGGAATAGGGCTGACTAGCTCCGATTCCAGCGGTGACACCGCGTCCCCGGGCCGCAGGTTTTCCCCGGACCTTCCCGGCGGAGAGAGACCGGCGATGGGTTCCGCGGTGCTGTGTCTCCCAGCCGACCCGGCCCGCACCCTCCCCACGCAGACTCGCACCCCCACGCCGCCCTGCGCGCGCCCTCACCCGGCTCTTGCAGCGGTGGTGCCGGCCGGGGTCCGAGTAGGTCCGGTCCACAGTGAGCGCCGTGTCGCTGCCCGGCATGTCTGCGCTTAGACTGACAACTTTGCGTTCTCGGGGGCCGCCGCTCCACTCGGCGCCGGGTGGCAGCTGCCCGCCGTGCTCCGCTCACCCTCGCCCCGGAGCCGCGGCCGAGGGGGGTGGCGCGGGCGGCTGCAGCTGCTGCCGACACCCCGCGGCCCTGCGCCGCCGCCGCTGGGGTGGGGAGGCGGGCGACAGTCTCCGCCCCTTCCCCCGCTCCCCGCCCCTGCGCCCCGCGCGGCGCCTAGACCCGCTCCAGGTGCGGGGCTCAGCTGCCCTCCCTGCCTGCAACCGGGGCCCACGCGCTCCCACGGCTCCCACGCCTACCCCGGCTCAGATGAGCGATGCCGGCACAGGTTATGGACCCACTTGAGTGTGGTAAAAGACGGGTTTGAGCATGAGGTTGCCGGTACCTTAAGGGCTGCCTATATAAGTATGAATGAAATATATATGTATATATATATATATATTTCACTCAACAGGACACTTACTTGCTGGACAGCTACGCTGGACCCGGACAGTCGGCTAAAGATTCCAGAAGGGAGGGACATTTTCCCATCTAGAATTCCACGGAGCCGCACTCCCACTGTGTTGTGTATCTTAATTGTGCTTGTGTGACTCACTGTGTTGTAAGCTACTTTGAAACCCGGACATCTTTTCACTTTAGCGTTTTCTAGTCTCAGCGAGTGCTCCCTGCCCACAAAGGATCTGGAGTTTGAGAGAAAAAGTACTGATTGGTAATCGATGCGGTATTGGTTGCCTAACCCCAAATTCACTACATAAGGTCCGGTTATGTTGGAATCCACTCTGAGACCGGATTGGCAGGTTTAGATCACTGATCCTAACAGGCCCAGAGTGCACTGTGATCTGCCTACAGGCAGGGGAGGAGGTGTTTATCCCCTAGCTGGCTGAGGCAAAACAGGTCTGTGCATTTGGAAAACAAAACAAAACAACACCTCAAGGTGTCGGTTTAGTAGGTGTTTTCTGGCACAAAGGTAGAAGAATGGAGACTGGGGGCTAGGGCTGGGGATGGGGAGGGGCTGTACTTTAAACATTAAGAAGTTTAGCTTTGCTCTGTGGGTGTTTGGCAAGTTGCCTGGCTTCCTGAACCAGGGCTTGACAAGATCAGAACAAAAGTCTAAGAGGTCTGATAGTCCTGTGAGAGGCACTGATGAAGGATAAGGAACTCTGGCTAGGAGGTCATTACAAAGACTGAGGATGACCTGACCTACCTGTCCTGTACAAGGAAACCAGAGAACCAAGGCATGTCTGCTCAATGGAGTACTAGACAAGTGTAGCAGATGCAGCAGCCCTCTAACTATGGAGTCATTCTAACATGTATAGTTAAGAGAAGAAAAGCAAGGTGCCGGATAATATGGGGTGTTCTACTGTTTATTGAAAGAGGAATGTGTATCATAGACAGACAGGCAGACAGACAGACAGGCTATATACATGGCACATTTCTGACAAGATAAAAACTACAGAAATAAGAGAACAAGCAGCTGAAGTCAGGAAATGGGGACTGGGCAGTACAGAGCAGATGGGAGGGTTGGTTATTGATCTTTTTTTACTATGTACGCATCTTAAACATGGTCACATATTAACTACACAAAAAGTAGAGTAAGTTATTAAAACTTAAGAAGAATCGGAAACCCAATCTAAAGCTATTTAAGGGGGAAAAAAAAAACCTTTACAATAACACACACACACACACACACACACACACACACACACACACACACACACACACACCAGGCCCAAGAGATTTTCAGGTAAATTCTTTCAAGCAAAAGATAGAGATTGTGTGTGTGTGTGTGTGTGTGTGTGTGTGTGTGTGTGTGTGATTTCAGTCATGATGTCCAGAGAAGCTTCTGTGATATACAATATTGAGCAGAGGTTTAGGAAGTGAGAGAGACAGTGGTAGCATGAGGGTTTGAATGAGAAAGCCCCCCCTCCCCCCATAGGCTCATAGATTTGAATGTTTGGTCACCAGGGATGGACACTATTCAAAAGGTTTTGGGATGTGGTCTCCTTGGAAGTGAGTCACTGGGAGTGGGATGTGAGGTTTCAAAAGCCCATTCCAAGTCTAGTGTCTTTCTCTTCTGCTGCCTATGGATCCAGATGTAGAGCTCTCAGCTCCTCCAACACCATGTCCGCCTGCATGCTGCCCTGCTTCTCCCCATGATGACAATGGACTGAACCTCTGAAACTGTAGGCAAACACCAATTAAATACTTTTTTATTGAGGTTTGGTCTGTTGCTATGTATTGTAATGCTACATTCTGTACCGGAAGCTTTTGTTGTGCAAACCTTGTTCCTTCATTTAAAACTACTGGTTAAATAAAAATGGCTACAGCCAATTACTGGAGGGGTTAGAGGTAGGTGGGTTTTCAGTTACCTGGCTGGAGGTTGCAGAGAGGGAGAGAAGGACTCAGGAGGAAGAAGAGGAAGCTGCCCCGGGAGGAGACGACCATGAGCACATGGCCAGGGGAAACAGAAGTATTTGGGGTCCACAGGAAGTAGCCAGGTCAGCAGTTAGAAAAGTAGATTAGGTGCTACCCTAGTAATTACCAAAGCCAAATAAAATAACCCATCGCCCCAGTCTCTTCATTTGTAAGCTAGACGGGGATATTAAATTTAAACTGTTTTTACTACACTTTTTAAAAGTCGTGGTCAATGTGTCTCTTCACAGCAGTGAAACACTAAGACATGTTGGAGTCTAGGAATTTCACATAGATGAGCAAGTCAAGAGTTTTGCAGCAAGCACAAAGAGAGGAGCTCAAGGGAGAGCAAGGAGGAGGGCCACGTTCCCTCAAAAGCTCATGGAGGATGAGGGGGGAGGGGCTGCCTCAGAGGATGAGACCATACAGGGACTTTGAGGCCATTTTCAGAACTTTGAGTTTCATCCAGAGGAAGACAGAAGTTTATGAAAAAAAAATTTAAGGAATTTGCAGCATAATTTGCCTCTTTCACATAAGAGAAGACAGATTCTCTCACATGGCACACAAAAATCAATACCAGGTCGGATTTAAAAGCAAGGGCCTTGAGGGTGAAAGCTTAGCAAGAAGTTTGGTGACCTGAATTCAATGCCTGGAACCCATGTGGATGTTCTCAAAAGTGGTCTTCTGGTCTCTGTACATACAGCTTGGAACTCGATCTCACACCACACCACACACACACACACACACACACACACACACACACACACACACACACACACACAATATAAAAATATCCTTTAAGGACAAAAAAAACAAACTTTTTCTGTAACTTCAATTTTATCTCAAGTCATAAAAAGCAGGTTTCCCAAATCCTAAACAGCAAACATTTAACAACCTTTAAAAAACCATGCTAGCAGCATTAGAAACACACTTCTGTCTAGGAGAAGAAATACTAAAGTGACAACAGGCATCACAGACTGAACCCCAGCTTTGAAAAAAAATCAGTTCACAAACACTCCTGAGGGAAAAAAAATCAAGCCACAAAACCTGCAAGCACTCTGGGTTCAGCATAGAGATTAAAAATACAAAAAACTTACAGGGAAACAGCTTATTTCCTTAGGAAAACAAAGTCATTCCAGAAAAATATTGAGAAACATACAAGCACTGTAAACCTAGCTTTTACACACACACTCTTTCAAGATTACACTTGTAAAGGCAATGCAGGCATTATGGTACACACGGTACTTTAACCCAGGACAGGCATTATGGTACACACCTTTAACCCAGGACAGGCATTATGGTACACACCTTTAACCCAGGACAGGCATTATGGTACACACCTTTAACCCAGGACAGGCATTACGGTACACACCTTTAACCGAGGACAGACTAGGTACACACCTTTAGCCCCAGGACTTAGGAGACACAGGAGGGTGGCTCTTCTCTAAACCGTGAGTCTGAGGCCAGCCTCCTCTACATAGTGAGTTCCAGAACAGGCAGAGTTTTGCAGAGAGACCATCTCTTTTATATATTACATAAAAAGGCAGGCAATAAATGTGATGTTTTTAATCCCTAAGCTTGGAATTCAAGTCATAACTAGGAATACTTTTGCAGATAATAAAGCTTGACAGTCTGTTACTATCAAGTCCTCATGCCAGCATAATCTTTCAAAGATTATGGGTTTAACAATCTAATGGGTTTTTCTCCTCCTCATTCCCGTCTGATACTGGACTTGTCTCCCAGCTACTTACAACTCCTTAGCAAGTACAGTGTGTGTGTGTGTGTGTGTGTGTGTGTGTGTGTGTGTGTGTGTGTGTGTGTGTGTACACATTTAGCAAGGCCAGAGTGTTCTGGGAGGTCTCTGATAAGCCACAGTGGGGTCTTGACCTGTGCCCCCGCAGGCCTCAAACTTGACATCTATATCCAGGTGTCTCTTAGAGGTTCATCCTGGAATGCTGACACTTAAGGAGAAAGATTCATCAAAACTATCGGGCTCGTTCACATCTCAACAGAAAGACCATGTTATTTATTGATTTAGCTCCTTTAGAATTATTTCAACAGCCACAATAGCCATTCTACGGGCGCTCATACAAAATATTTTTTTAAGTATACAAATTAGGCAGCACAGTAGCGAGCTCCCCGGGAAAGGAAGAAAACAAGTAGTGTTTATCACTGTTTGGTTCTCCTTTGGAGAGAGGACCCAAAGACAAAACAGACCCTTTGGAGGCAATGCCAGCACCTAAGGAGAGAGGTGGTTTAGATGAGGCGGGCTCGACAGGGTCCCGTGACTTAGTCACAACCAATTAGAGTCACCCCTGAGGCTGGCTGGCCCTCCCGGGAAAGAAATGCACCTTCAGTGACTATTGCTAAGCCTTGGAGGGGAGGCCTGTTGCCATGATAAACATCCTCTATATTTTACAAAGACAGCCTCCCTGGGAAAGGATCATGCAGTGGAGAAAGGCTCCATCTTGACTTGTTAGAGCACTAGAGGCTGCCTTTTCTGTCGCCTGTTGCTATGTGACAAACCACTCTAAAAGACTGGCTCACAATAACCTACTACCTTTTGTTGGTCCGTTGGTTCTCAACTGAGGATTGGATAGCCCTCCTGGGGAGGTGGCTTTCCTCTGTTCCATGTGTGTGTGTGTGTGTGTGTGTGTGTGTGTGTGTGTGTGTGTGTGTGTGTGTGTGTGTCTAGGGCTGGCCAAACCTCTGTCCCATTCTTTATGTTCACATATTCTCTTAAATCAACTTTAATGCTAACAGCCTCTTCCACCAACCCCCTCTCTGCATGAGGATAGTTAGATTCCATGACATGGTGGCTGGGTTCCAAGAGATTAAAATCAAAACTGCCAAATCTCCCAAGGCCTACTTGGAGCTGGTGTCAACACCACTGTCACATTCAGCTAGTCAAGGTGAGTCAGACAGATGGGGAAGAGGCTGCTGGCTGCCATCTTGGCAGTGGCTTCACCACCCTAGCCATACCTATCCCTTCTTTTTCAGAAGTGTGCTCCTCTTTTTGCTTAGGGCATTTGCTTAGGTTTCTGACTCATGTAAACTAAGGGATCCTGAACAATAAACCCAGCCTTTGGTGTTTCATATGGGCAGAAAGACGATGAGAAGGGCATCCTTTCAAAAGAAAGCAAGAGCTGTGGCTAGTGCAGATGGAGGTATATTAACTGAGAACTCTAGTGGGGACACGGAGTGCTTGCAAGCCACTGTTGCTGCAGCTTCCCTGAGTTGGTCTATGCCAGGCAGCCTCTTGTGAATAGTTTTAATTACTGCCTGCACTGATGTTAATAGTAAAAGTTACAGGGTCTTATGAAATTTAAGTATTTCAGGAGAGGATTTCTATTCCCTCCTCACATTCTAGTTTACCAGAAGGAAAGGATTATGCCTCCTTCTGGATAAGTGTGTCTATTCCTGCCAGTTCTTAGCACTGTACTCATGTTCATTTGTTGGATGGATGGATGACATATGAATGGATAGATGGATGAATGACAGATGGATGGATGGATGACAGATGGATAGATGGATGGATGACAGATGGATGGATGGATGGATGGATGGATGGATGAATTATGGGTAGATGAGGAATGGGTAGATGATGGATAACAGATGGATGGATGGATGGATGGATGGATGGATGGATGACATATGAATGGATAGATGGATGAATGACAGATGGATGGATGGATGACGGATGGATGGATGGGTGAATTATGGGTGGATGAGGAATGGATAGATGATGGATGGATGATGGTAGATGATGGATTGATGGATGGATGGATAATAGATAAATACATGGATGGATGATGGATGGATGATAGATAGATAGATAGATAGATAGACAGATAGATAATAGATAAATACATGGATGGATGGATGGATGGATGGATGAATCCAACATATTTTTCAGCATCTTCTTGTTTTATGGACAGTAGAGTGTTAAGAAACAACCAAGGTGTATGCAGAAGACAGTGTTTGCCTTCAGAAGGATTGAAACATTTCCTGAATGGTAGATGTTATTAATTTTGAGATATTCTATAGTTATTGACGTTTGTGACTTTCCAGTTATTTTATTGAACAACTTTGATGAGACAGGCTCTTATGAACCATAAAAAGGAATATAAAAGGAGAAGGATTCCATGCAGGCGCATTCTGTCTATTCCAAGAATCACGGTCCGCCCATCCCCTGAAACCCACTACAGATGCCAAGGTTGTCGTTTTCTGGACACAGGAGGACACGGTCTCTTCATGACTCTCACCTCCCAGAGTAGCTCAGGCTTGCAGTACCTGAAGTCTGATTTATTAGTGAAGAACCAAGCCTTTTGTGAAGGAAAGTGTTACTCCCTTTTTATCTTCCATTTTAATTAAATTATACAGAAAGTATTCCCTTCAGGGAAGACATTACTAAAACTAAAACCAGAGCCTTTCCTCCCTAGGTTTTAGAGCTAGAGTGAGCAAATGAAAGGATACTTCGTATTTTAAAAATTTATTCAAATAGTTCAAATTAAATACATTATGCTCAGATATATATCTGATAGCAAAATTTGAAGATGTTTAGATTGGGGCCTGTGGTGGTTTGAGAGAAAATGGCTCCTATAGCCACATAGGGAGAGGCATTGTTAGGAAGTGTGGAGTAGGTGTGGCCTTGCTGGAGTAGGTGTGGCTTTGTTGGAGTGGGTGTGGCCTTTTGGAGTGGGTGTGGCTTTGTTGGAGTGGGTGTGGCCTTTTGGAGTGGGTGTGGCCTTGTTGGAGAAAGTGTGTCACTGTGGGGGTGGGCTCTCAAGTCTCTTATGAGACTTGCCATGGTCATAGAATCTCTTCACAGCAATAGATACCCTAACTAAGACAGGGCCCAAAAGCTGCTAGGCCTATTGCAAGGAAAACTGCAAGCTCCAATTTTAATTACTTGCTTTATTGCCAACTGCAAATGCCCACCCTTACAGTTAGCTTCTGATACAGCGTCACCCATATGACTATGCGGAAATGACTTCCATTGTTTACTTACAGTCAGCAATGATCTGGCACAGAAGCTCAAAACTTCCACTTTGCAATATGTTGCTAAACGGAAGAAAACACACACAACAAAGTGGGAAGACGCAAATTGACACAGTACGCTGGCCACCTTGCCGCCCAATATTCCCAGTGCCTTTTAAAGCAAATAAAATGGATCCATGTTCCAGATTCCCAAGAGCAATGATTATCAAAGAAGACGCTACAGGCAGCCTTCAGAGGTACCAGAGCTCTGCTCCAAAGTTTTGCCTCTGTGTAGATCTGAGGCTATGTTAACAAGAACAACAACAACAAAAAAAAACAAAACCAAACCCATATTTTACCTCATTAAAGTCTAAAACTGTTGCTTTTGTGAAAGAGCTTGTTAAGATGAAAAGACAGCAAATATTAACATAACCATGTATCTAACAAAGACAAGTGTCTAGAGTGCATTATGAACTCTCCAGAGAGCTGGGTGTGGTTTCCTGTCTTTAATCCCGCACTTGGGAGGCAGAGACAAGAGCATCTCTCTATGTGAGTTCCAGGCCAGCCAGGACTACAAAGCAGCATCCGGTCTCAAAAAACAAAACAAAAGAGAATTGGTTTTGCTTTGTTTTGTTTGTTTGTTTTAAACAGGGGTTGGAGATGGCTCACTAGGTAAGAGAACTTCTTGTTCTTCCAGAGGAACTGAGTTTAATTCCCAGCACCCACCTGGTGGTTCACGACCTTTTCTTTCAGGGGATCTGACACCTTACGATGTGCCTACACATATGCAGGCAAGACACCCAGAAAGATAAAATAAAATAAATATCTAAAATATGTTAAAAGTTCAAGAATGCCCCAGGGTGGTAGCGCGCGCGCGCGCGCGCGCGCGCGCGTGTGTGTGTGTGTGTGTGTGTGTGTGTGTGTGTGTGTATGTGTGTATGTGTGTGTGTGTATGTGTGTATGTGTTGTATGTATGTGTTGTATGTATGTATGTGTGTAGTGTGCATATTTGTGTGTATGTATGTGTGTGAATAGTGTGTATATGTGTGTAGCTTGTGTGCATGTATGTGTTGTATGTATGTATCTGTGTAGTGTGCATGTGTAGTTTGCATTTTGACACATATAAGAATGGTAAACAAGGCAGCTCAAAGCAATGATGGTATTAATAATAAAGCTGGATCTATGAAGAGTTGGTAATTTTAAAAGAATCCTTAGTAGGATTACAGGGATCCTTAGTAGGTCTACAGGTTTATACCACTGGCCCCAGTAGCTTGGCAGAGTTTACAAGACTAAACTGTGCAAAACCATCTGACCCAGCAATTGCACTCCTGGGCGTTTACCCCAGAGAGAAGAAAACGAGGTTATACCGATCCGCAACTGTCTACAGCAGGTCAATAGACAGCATCAAAACCCAGAAGCAGCCCAGGGGACTGAATAGGCAAATAAACATCCATGTCACGGAGCACACAGCATGGAACATCCATGTCAGGGAGCACACGGCATGGAACATCTATGTCAGGGAGCACACAGCATGGAACATCCATGTCAGGGAGCACATAGCATGGAACATCCATGTCAGGGTGCACACAACATGGAACATCCATGTCAGGGAGCACACAGCATGGAACATCCATGTCAGAGAGCACACAGCATGGAACATCCATGTCAGGGAGCACACAACATGGAACATCCATGTCAGGGAGCACACAACATGGAACATCCATGTCATCCATGGGAGCACACGGCATGGAACATCCATGTCAGAGAGCACACAGCATAGAACATCCATGAGAGGGTGCACCATGAGAGGGAGCACACAACATGGAACATCCATGTCGGGGAGCACACGGCATGGAACATCCATGTCAGAGAGCACACAGCATGGAACATCCATGACAGGGAGCACACGGCATGGAACATCCACGTCAGGGAGCACACGGCATGGAACATCCGTGTTGTGGAGCATACTAAAGGAGAGCAAACTACTTCTATGCAACAGCGTGGATGGGGCTCCAAGAAAATGTGTCACGAAAAAAGGCAACCCCCAAAGGTTACATACACCACAGCTTCTCTCACATCTTTGAAGTGCTAACACTATAAATACGAAGATGAGTAGTGGCCAGGGGCTGGAACCTGAAAAGATGGTGGTGGTGGGCGATGGGTATGGTTACTGAAGGGCCACATCGGGGCTCCCGTAGTGATGGGACCATTTTTTATCTTAGGAGCAGCAGTGGGTAGAGTTATGTAGGCAATTAAATAACCGAGAACTAAGTTGCACACACACGATATGTATAGGTGGTCCTGATTTCTGATAGCTTAACTTACAATGTTCTCACTACAAAGACACGAAAGCAAGGTGCATCCTGTAGAAACGGTGCCTTGCATTTTTGTGTGAGGAAAGCAGATGCCATCATTGTGTGTGTGTGGAGGGCAGAGGATCGCTTGCCGGAATCGTTTCTCTCTTTCCACCACGTGGATTCTGGGGATCAAATGCATGTTGTCGAGCGTGGCGGCCAGTGCCTTTATCCAATGAGCCATCTTGTTGGCCCCTGTGTGCTTCGATTTTTTAATCTTTTCCTGGGCTAGCAATTTGCAGCTCAATGCTTTCCTGCTATGCCTGGCAGAGGAAGAGAGCCGCACGGCCATGTCAGCCACACTGCAAGGTTTGACAGTAAACAGAGCTTCGACTTAACAATATTTTCTACTTACCATAAGGTTGAGGAGTGTATAATCCCATTGTAAGTAGAGTATCAGTGTGTAAGTAGATTTGGAAAATCTAAACAGACAGGAGCATACACTAAACGTTACTACTGTATTTTATTCAAACAACAGTTGTACAAGGTACTACTACAGGGGCGGGAGAAGTAATGGGTGTATATGGTCTTTCAATATTATTCCTTACAACTATATCTGAATCGATAGTAAACTCATAATAAAAAGTTGAACTAAAAGATGCAAAAGATTGTGATGTCCCTTTGCCCCAGGAAAAACTCCAGATGTGGGAAGGAAGGGAATCAACCTAGCAAGGGGGAGCCTTTGATACACGGATGCTTTCCTGGAGCTGTTGTCTGCATATACATGTTCTTCTTACATGGTGTAGAAGCTCAGGGCCGGGGGGAGGTTGTGTGTGGTGCTCATTAATGTAATTGGGAACATCTGTGTCTAGCCACATTGTATGCTGTGTCACAACCCAGGTCAACTATGAGAGCCAGAGGCTGTGTCCCCAGATCACCAGTGCTATGCACAGGATCTGGCATAAGGCACTAACCTCTATAGGGTTTTGTCATAAAAATAATTGAAAATTAAGCTCTGATTTGGAAGTAAGCATATATCAAACTTCATAGGTTTGATTCAAGGACCTTACAAAGCAAATTGTTTAGTAAGATTTTTTTTTACACTGCGAAGGTGAACAGATGGTTCTCTAATCTCTTGGTACCTCACTGCTTTGGGGTTATGGCCTTGGTCTGAGCTTGTGTTTTATATCACATTCACACAGGTTATTACAAAGTGACCACTCATATTTCTCACCTCTTGACCCTGACATTTGGAAGCAAAGAGTTCAGCTGTCTGGTTACGGCGTCTGTCCCATGGCTATCTCCTGTTACCCTTTCCTGGAAGTTCATGACAATGTTACAAAAACAGATTTTAAAAAAGGGCTTTCCTTTGCACCTGGCACAGAATGTTCCATTCAGTTAAATGTGTGGCTATGGTCATGATGCTGGCTTCCCACTTCACAGGGCCACAGAGAAAGCTGCATTCTCTGCCCAGGAGAAGCCTTTTCATAAATCCCATACTGAATCTGAAGGATGTCAGCCGTGCCCTAGGAACACAGTACCAGGGATCTTGCTTTGTACCCAATGGGCTTGAGCTGCAAGATGAGGGCGGTGGGAGAGAAACTATGAAAGAAGTGTGAAGAGGTGTTTTACACGGAGCCCTCCTTGTCCACCTCCCTCCTTGCTCATCCCTGTCTTCCCTGAATCCCGAGAACACTTGTCCCTTACACCACTCAAGCATTTGTATACGGTATGACTGATCTTTCCAGGAAGCCGGATTGGTGACTGGAGATAAAGGGTGTGGGGTCTCAATGTTGGTCTCGCTACCATGGAAGCTTTGGTCCTGGTAACTGTAACAGGAAGGTGACAATCGCCCCTTCTCACACTTCTGATGCAGACAAGAGGATGCTCAGGAATCACTTAGGAAAATAAGAACTCAGTAAAGTTGTGGGAGATGAACCCAGTGCCTGCCCTCACGTGACGCCTTTTGTCCCTTCCGGTGAGAGCTCAGGGATTTCCGGTGAGAGCTGAGACTTTCGCAAACCTTCCAAAAGAGGGAGGGTTCGTTTCAGTGCCGAACTCCACCTTCAGAATTGTCAGAGGGACTAGGAAGAAAACAAGAGACTCTGGATCTGGGCCTGTCCAGGTCCGGTCCTCACTTCTGTCCTCGCTGTTGCTATCACTTCAGAACTTACAAGCTGACAGAAACGAGGAAGGCCACTTCCCCCTCCTAGCCCTCATCAGCTCCCTTCAGTCACAAGCCATGACTCCCACCTACAAAAAGTTTCGTTTCTCTCTACGTTTTTATCAAACAATTCCGCTACTGGGAATCTGTCCCAAAATAAGACAATACTAGAAAAAAAAATCATACCCAAGTTTACCCATCGGTTTTTATCATTCTGAAGGTTGGGGGTGGGTGGTTCCCAGATTTAGGGTTCATGGAGAAATAAGGAATGCTTATATACATTGGGATATAGTCGTATAAAATATAGCAAGGCCAGTGGAGATTATACTTAAGAAAGAGCAGTTACATAAGGAAACGTTGATATAGTGATACTACGACTTTGTTATGACAAGTCAGGATGGCCTTGCCGGACTAAAAATGTCTGAACAGTATTAGGACCATTAGTGATGTCAACGACCAGAACACCATAGATCCTCACACCCAACAGCTCCTCTCCCTAATGTTATCCTAGAAGGCTTACACCAATAGGGGACACACACACACACACACACACACACACACACACGCAACTGTTCACAGCGGCCACAGCCTATGAGGTAGATAGGTACGATTATTTTCCCACCTCCCTAGAGCAACCAGGGTCTCTGGACAGATTTAACCAAAAGTGTCCAGCTGAGGATGACAAAAGTAATATACAAATGGCAGGTCACTGGGACTCCAAATCTCCCTAAGGGATATCTCCTTGGATGACTTACTTTCCATTTACAAGCCTCAGCTCTCCCACCGGGAGATCAAGTCTGTGATGGAGCAAAGAGAGCTTGCACAGGGAGAGAGCTCCGGAAACCCGGAAACAAGACGGTTGCAGGCCGCCCCACAGGCCATTAAACCTGCATAAGCGTGACTTGTCTCTGCCCCATCCCACTTGTCTAAGCTTGTTCCAAGGTGTTCAATAAATAGTCACTACTCATAAAAACCCCATGAGGAATACTGAAATGTGCTACATCTTTGTTTTCTGTTCTTCCTTTGAGAGGGGAAGAAATCTAAATAGGGCCTTAAGCAATCCCTTTGACATTAGCCTTCATCTGAAGGCTTCCTCTCTGCCTTTTCTACCGTTTCTAAGCACTTTTAGAGTTTTGGTTTAGCAGTGTGAGTTTCACAAAATGAGAAGTGGCCTCTCCTACGACACTGGAAGTGGACACACTTCTCTGCGAGCATTGCCAAATGCGCTCTGCCTTGCTGCCAAGTTTCCAAGGGTTTCCTGTGGCTGTTATTTCTCACTGCTTCTCTGCAGATCGCCTGTGGCTCGGGCATGCCCGGTTCCTATTTCTACCAGGCCATTGATAGCCCTCTGTCCTGACCCCGTAACAGTAATGTCTTTTACAAAAGGAGAGAAATGCTATTACATATAAGTTGTGGGGTGGTCCGTAGGCAAACGTCCTGGATCACATGTGTGAACACAAACATGCCCAGGGAGGAAGCGTTAGAAATGATCAGAAATGCAAAACACAGCTAGAGTTAAAAGCAACGACACTCCCTTCGGTTCCCTGAAGTGATCCTTTGGAGGGAATAAAGAGAAAAATAAAGGAAAGATCCGAGAAGTGCTGATCTGCTCATACAACTCGATTTTGAGTTTCTGTTTCCCACCAAGAAGCAGAAGTCTGTGAATTCCCCCAAAGCCTCTTGACACTCGTGATTACAGAACTATTTTCTAGGCATGCTCCAGTGAGATAAGGCTTTCGCCATCTCGGTCTGTAAATGGGATCGCGCTCTCTGCAATCCAAAAGAACCAGACCATTTTAGATCCAGATGCTTAAAATACAGATTACCAATCAGAATTCATATAATCCACCAAAATCTAAGTTCAGGAGCGATTACTCCGAGTACTGCGTCTGAGTATTTCTGTCATTTAGATATCAAGATTAATTACATAACTTATTATTGCCCAAAGCTCCAGCGCCCGGCAGAGAAGAGGAGGCCACAGAGTATGTGAGACACGCCTCTTGTGAGTGAGGGCTGAGTTTAAACTTTACTTAGTTTATACACTGAAGGTCAGCACCAACAAAGAATGTAAAATATCATTAATGCGGGTTAAATATTCCTTATCCAAAATGCTCACGGCCAGAAGATTGTGGATTTTTTTCTTTTAATTTTGGAATGTTTGCACAGACATAATGAGATGGCTTTCAAGTCTAAACGTGAACTTTACCATGTAGCCTGAAGGTTGATTTTGAACAATGTTTCTAATACGTCTGCACTTTCGCATGACTGCTCTGTCATGTACAGCCAGGTGTAGATTTTTCTACTTGCCGTATAGCATTCAAGAAGTTCCAGGTTCTGGAACATTTAAAAAAATTTTTTTGTTTGGAATAGTTTTGTTTTTACATGGCTATGCGAAAATATAAACAGAAAATTCCACTCTGAGTTACCTATTGAAATACGAAAACACAACTGATCAGTGTTCTCTCTATCTCATATAATAAAACAAATATAATAGAGTCATAAGTATATTAAAAGTAGTATTTAGATCTCTATAAAAAAAAACCCCTATATCCATATTTCTTTATCCCAAGTGATTCATGCCAAAACCACTTCCTGTGAGAGTTAGTGATGATCAGCTGGGAAATAGGCCTCCGGGATTGTCTGTGGGGGAGTATCTTGATTATATTAAATGAAGTGGGAAGCTCTGCCCACTGTGGGTGGCACCATCCCCTGTGCAGGGATCCCAGCCTATACAAATGTAGAGAGTAAGCCGAACGTTAATGTGCATGCCTTCACTGTCCTCCACTCTCGACGGTGGGTGTATATTCCTGTCCCTGTGACTTCCCCGCCTTCGTGGACTATAACCTAGGACTGTAAGCTCAACAAATCTTTCATCCCTTGAGCCTCTTTTGTCAGGAAGAAACTAAGACACATCCCAGGAACCATGTTATATATAAAAGTGTTTTCTGTGGCTTAGTTCATATTAAACAGTGTACATACCTATCACATTTCCTCCTTCTAGATTATGATTTTCTTTTGAGCCAGAGGACTCAACATCGTTTAAAATCTGTCCATTCCCAGCATGCTTCGTGCGGTGGAAATCCTTCTCTAAATGTTTGAGGATTTGAATAATGTGTATACTGATGTGCTTTAAACACTCATTTTTTTTTCTATAAAAGAGAGCCTAAAACTAATATTGAGGTTTTCTGTGCTCAGGGAGGGAGAAGAAGCATCATAAAACAGATGGCAGCGTCCCCTAAATCAGTCGATAGATAAAACAGGACTCTGTCAAAAAGGCCTCTCCGAAAAGCTGACAAGCTTATTTTAAACTTCAGTGGAAGAAGAGGACAACTCGGGGAGGATGAATGGGAGCTGCCCGGATGTTTTATCAGCAACAATAATAAAGTTCCCAGGACCAGGAGCAGGGACGCCGGCCAAGGAAGAGCGAGCTCAGAGGAGACACATGGCAACCAATGGGGGAGGCGAACAATTAGTAATTAATGAAGAAAGTTGGAGGACACAGTAGAGCACTGAAGACAAAATCAAAACCCAAGGTGCGGACTTCTCATCCCTGAGAGGCACGGGCCCAGCTTTCTAATATTGTTGAGAATCCACTGTGGTTCCAACCAGGTTCTATAATACACGGTCCTACAAGATACTCTCCCTTCTTATCCAATAATTGACATGAACAAAAAGAAAAAGAAATAGAAGCCACGTTTTTAAGAACTTGACTGAAAGATGGTTATACAATTGGGTCTACAAACCATGCGGGGTTTGGTTTTTTGGGGTTTGGTTTTTTGGTTGTTGTTGTTTTTTTTTTGTTTTTTTGGTCTTTTTTTGTTGTCTGTTTTTCTTTTACAGTACATTGAATACAGACTGAGTCATCTGTGGCTTTATGAAGGCCAAAGGTTTAGAACTGAGACAGAGGACACCAAATACACATGAACAGATTCGACAACTGCACCAAGTACTTCAGAATTATTAATTATTAATTTAAATTAATTAATTCTGCAGCCAACTGCGAGAAGCTGAAACTCTTAGTGACTGACCGAGTCCAAGCACCATACAAATCCCCTCTCCACACGGGCATCCGGGTTAACTGAGCTGAGCTCAGTACTCTCTCCACTCACCCCCAACCTTTAGCCTAATCCATATTCCACTCACTCAGAGCACTGGACACCCTCAGCATGGTGACGGCTATCTCAGGATGCCTCACGGACGGGCGTGAGACTTTTCTGCGCGCCACACCCATGGTGCCATTTCTTCTTTTGTTAGGAAAAGATCAGAAGCGTGTAAGCACACAGGTTTCCGGTCACACCTCTGTTAATTCACTTTCTGCATGGGTGTGGTTTCACCCTGTTTCCTACAATCCCTGCCTCATGTTCTCCTGACTGGTCTTCCCGTGGTCTCATGACCAGACCTCTGCTAGACTGCTGTGGGCCCCAGACTGGGAGGCTTAAACAGCAGAAGCTGTCCTTCCATGGCTGCCCCTCCATCCACACAGCACCCTGGTATCTGATTTCCCCCCTCTCAGAAGAACAGCAGTCATAGCAGAATCAGATATGATTAGATTAACTGACTTATTTTAATTTCATTACGCCTACAGGGACCCTCACCCCGAAATGTCACATTTAAGGTCTCCGTGGCTAGGCCTTCCAAGTGGGGGTATTATTAGGGTGACACACCTCAGAGTGATAGCCATGCTGTGCGATGGGGAGCAGAGGCAGCCGGGCAGAAAGGGTAAGGCTCTAAACCTACTGAACACTCGGCAATCCCGGGGGAAACAAAGCCCTGATTTCCTAAGCCGAAAATGGTTCATTTTGATTAGCCCCCTCCCCCCCAAACCTCCTCATCTAATTTTACATAAAGACAGTTACATAAAGAATCTCACCCAAAAGACATAGCAGGAGAGGTAATGATCCATTAAATCTCCCTGACAGCTCCAACTGAACCCCTGGATATGAGCTACGCCCTCCCCCTACATCGAACATTCGAGAAGAGTGGACCGGAAGAGAGGGCTGTGTGCGTGCGGAGGAGCAGAGAGGCGGGGGACAGGGGAAGCCAGTGAACAGATTGCTAAAGGATGAAGCTCAGTCAGGAAAATACCCTCTCGACTGGGAAGTAAGAAGATAACATTACAGCATGATGCTGTGAGGGAGGGACGGAGCCGAAAGAGGGAAGAAAAACAAATACCAAGAATACCAAGATTTTATCAGCCTCCCTCCTCCCCTTTTTTGGGGGGGAGTGAAAAATAATCTCACAGGGGAGGGGGAGTACAGAATCACAGGAGACAACGCAGCAGCAACTGCCAGGCCGGCAACCTTCTCCTCACACCTCCCGTAGATTTTTCAGGCCACATAAATGGTGTCCTCCCTTCTTCTCCCAAGATTCAAATCTCTAGTTAGCAGAGAAATCTGAGACTCGGGAGTCACCAGTCTGTATCGTGCCTAGATAAATACATTTAAGGAGCTGTGGCCAAAGACGGAGTTTTGTAATTACGAATGGATTTATGTTGAATTTCTCACTCTGCTCCAGAGTCTTGCATCCAGGATCTGCTTGCCTGCCAATTTGTAGGTAGTTTATAGCGGTTTCAAAGTCCCTCCAAAAATGCATTTCCAACAGATGGGGTTATTAAATGCTTCGTGCAAACAGTGACCCATAGATACGTGACCGCGCACTAGCAGACAAAGCCGAGCGCCTCTCTGTTCCACTCTCATCCCAATAAATATTTACGTCCTTCCATGCGCTCATTTCAAAACTGCAGGATACGGAATTTTACTGCTCTTTTAAGACAAATGCAAGGAATTGCAATGCTCTCTGGGTTTTCTAATCAACTTGTTCTCAGAATAATTTATCGATAGCAGGCACAAGGAACAGGCCCAGCTTATGGTTGGTGCATGTTGTCAACTTACATATCAAACATAATACGTTACCGATATCCTTTTCCAAGTTGGAACGATTTGTTTACTTATGTCTTTTTTTTATTTTATTTTTCTCAGATATTTTATGTATTTACATTTCAAATGTTATCCCTTCCCCCCTCCCATTACCCCCCTCCCCCTACTTCTATGAGGACGCTTCCTCTCCCACCCACCCACTCCCAACTCAAGGCCCTGGTCATTCCCCACACCGGGGAAATGAACTTCACAGGACAACAGAGGGCTTCTCCTCCTCTGTTACATATGTGGCTGGAGCCATGGGTCCCCCATGTGTACTCTGTGGTTGGTGGTTTAGTCCCTGGGAGCTTTTGGGGGCTCTGGTTGGTCGATATAGTTGTTCTTCCTATGGGGTTGCAAACCCCTTCAGCTTCTTCAGTCCTTTCTCTAACTCCTCCATTGGGGTCCCCAGACTCAGTCCAATGGTTAGCTGTATACTTATATTTTTATTACTGTGTGTGTGTGTGTGTGTGTGTGTGTGTGTGTGTGTGTGTGTGTGTGTGTGTTTGCCATATGTGTGCCAACACCGGAGGAAGCCAAAAGAATGTGTTGGATCTCTTAGAGCTGGCATTAAAGGCAGTTGTGAGCCACCTTATAGGGATGTTAGCGAGTGACTAAACTGGGAACCTCAAGGAAGCTGTTTTAACTGTTGAGCGAGCCATCTTTCCAGTTGCTATTTACTTACACTTTTTAAAGCCTAGAATTGTAGAACTTTCTAGAATGAATGATGTGGACAGTGGTGACTTTTTTTTTTTTTTAAAAACTTGAAGAAACCGAGGGCCAGATATACAAAATGGAGTGGCAGACCTTGGGTTGGATAAGAGAGAGGAGACAATGCTGGCTGTGTGGACACTGCTAGGCAGACGGGCTACAAACCATGTGCTTTCAC
Organism: Rattus rattus; assembly: GCF_011064425.1. Lineage (NCBI taxonomy): Eukaryota > Metazoa > Chordata > Mammalia > Rodentia > Muridae > Rattus > Rattus rattus. Next base: position 173,668,577 of record NC_046154.1, on the reverse strand, counting down.
AAACACAAACTTGGACCAAGCCCTCTTGTCATCACTGGGGAGAAAACTGAGCAGGGTTAGTAATCATGTCCATTTAAGTGTTCTTTAAAATTTGTTCGTTTTATTGTATGTGTCTTCTGTCTGTCTGTCTGATGTGTGCCCTGTGCATGCTTGGTACCCTAAAGGTTGGAAGAGAGCATAGAATCTTCTGGAGCTAAAGCTATGGATTGCTGTAATGGCTGAACCATCGGTCCAGCCCCAGAACTGCTCCCCCCACCCCTTTATATGAGTACCAGAGACCACAGGCCAACCTTTCTCTGTTCCCACTTTCTAAGAGAGTGAATAGAACCGAGTTATATTATTACGTACAAAAGTGATATTTATAACAGCATTGCACAAACTTGGCTTGCTGGGTATCCCTGTTGTCAACCTGATCACATCTGGAATAAACCAATCCAAAATGAAGGTCACATCTGTGATCCAGATCTTAAAGCTGGAAGACACAGGTTTGTGATCCGTATCTTGAGGCATAGTGGCCATGAAAAGCTTAGGCACAGGCAAGGCGGTACACGACTTAAATCCCAGGAGACTGAGGCAAGCAGATCTCTGAGTTCAAGGCCAGCCCGGGACAAAGCAAACTCCACATTCAGGTGTGATGTACCCACCTTTAACCTGGGCCACGCTTCTGCCTAAGGCCTACAGAAGGGCACTGGAAGAAGAAAGATCTGTCGTCTTCACCTGCTTACACTTGCCAACACATTTCTTGAAACCCACTTCTTCAGGATCCTAGCTTAGACAGAAGGCCAGCTAACATACCCAGCCTCGTGGGCCTGAGCAACTACTAGATTCCTGGACTTCCTTCACAGCTGCCCATTGCTGGGTTAGTTGGACTGCAGACTGTAAATCACTCCGATAATTTCCTTTAGGGTATGGAAGCAGTCATAAGTTCTTTGACTGTAGAGAACCCTAACCAAGACACTTAGATTTGGTGGCCTCTTGAAAACCCTTGCTTTATTTACTACTATTCAATCCAAGTTGCTTCTGGTTTCTGTTTTGGTCGCATGGCCGGCATTTAATGAAGAATGTGTGGATGGATATGTAATTGGGTGCGAGCGAATGAAATCCTGACCACCCGACCTGATTGGTGATGGGAATTCCACTAACGTCTGGGTCTTTCCTCTTGAATGCAATTATTTAAGTGAAAATATAACATCTACTTTTCAGCCTACCTTACCTGAAAAAAAAATGTCCTGAGTATAGTTTACATTCTCCCACTCTAATGCCCATGGAGACCCAAAAAGGGAGAAGAATCGGCCGTTGATGGGTTGAAAGTCAAGAGCATCTGATATTAACAAGCACACCGCCCCCCGGTAATGCTCCCCAGGCAAAGATAGGAATACCTACAAAAAGTACAGTATACATGTTAAAAACACATCAAGCATACTAAGGCAGGTTCTCAGAGTCCTGTCGTCATTTCATGGAACTTGGTGTCCTAGTTGAGAAACATTTCATCAAACTGAGCCCCGTTTCCTGATTTCTGTGGTCCCACTAATTAGAAGCTATTTTACTTGGCAGAGGATACAGTCTGTGTGAGACAGTTGGGAAACTTACTTATCTACAACTATTAAAGACAGCGGACCACAGAACTAACGAGACCTAATATTTCACATATCCTGACACAGAGTGATATCCTCAAGCCCCCATTTGGAGAGTCTGAATTGCATGGGGGATTGGGGCAAGAGCCTGACCTATTACCACTGACACAGAAGTATCTTAAAGGGCCAGTGTCCTATTCCGAGCAGCAAGCCGAGTGCATGTAATAGTTTTTCAAAAGGCAGCAGGCGATACTCATCAGGGGACTCTGTGCTCCGCTCACATTTAATGAGCAATTTCAGAGTCTGAGATTAAAGCTGTTTTCCCTTAATAATACTCAATTTTCTTTTGAATCGGTGAGAAGATCTAAGTCAGGCTTGGGTCACCCTCACCAGAATGGGAACTGGAAAAGCAATGAGCTTCTTTTGTTTTTATGTCATTGTGTCCGTAATTAGGCTTGCTTTTTTTCCCCCCTCTTCTCTTTTCTTCTTTTTAAAAAAGCCTGACAAAAGTCAGCCACAGAAACCTTGCTGTAGTTTGGCAATGCAGAGAGCTGGCCGGGCCTCTTATTATTCTGCTGTGATCGCAGATGACCTCGCTCAGGTGCCAAGGGTCTACTTGGTAAGTCAGACCGACTTCCTCCACCATCTTAGAAGATCCCGTCCATGCCCCGGTAGAAACACACATTTCCTGAAGCAAAGGAAGAAACCTGGCAAAGGTCAAGCACGCCCTACCCCAGTGGAAACTGCGAGCCAGTCCTTCGTTTTGTAGACATTATTATACAAGGCACAAAATATCCTGGGACCACCCCAGCCAACCTCACAGGATATCTTTGTAGCTTCAGACGGCAGTCTCAGGAGAGAGGGACATGCAATTCAGATTCTCGGGTTTCCGGTCATGCTGTCTTCACTGGCCTGACTCAGAAAGAGCTCGGCATACATAGCTGTGCTGTGAGAAAGTCTGTTGGCAATACAGCCCGTGGCTTATGGAGTCAGAGCTTCACTGAACACAGTTAGGGAAGATGAAGGCCAACACAGGGTCATAAGGTCATGTTCTCTCTCCCGATCTCCTATGTCACCAACCCTTTTTAGAAGTCTTATATTTCTATCAGTGGTTGGGTTCAGACAACTACTCTGTTTCCCCGCTTATCACAAAACGGGTCCCCCAGTCAACGAGAGGAGCGGTTTCGATCTTCATGAGGTTAGGCGCGTAGGATTACACCAAGCCCCAAGCAAACTGGCCAAGTGTTGCTGAGCTCCCAGAGGCTTCCTGTGTCTGGAAGGAGACCATGCTAGCACTGGCCAGGATCACTCACCAGTCAAGTATGGTGTGACTTGAACTCAGGGGGGAAAAAAAAAAACCAAAGCTAGTGCCTAAGATAGGGAGAGCCAACTAGATTTAGGAATTGGGATGGATTCTCCAGTGCCGTGGTTGAGGTATGAGCTGTCTCCTGACGGCTCATATGCTAGAAGCCGGGTCTCCCGTGACAGCACTGACGGGTTAAGATGAGAAGCCTAGTAGGAGGCGGCTGGGTCATGACCACCCCTGTGAAGGGATTACTGCTGGTCTCTAGGGTGAGGTTAATTCTCACGAGATCAGATTCTTACAGGTGAATGAGTCACTCTCTGCCCAGGCTCTAGCTCTTCTCTCCCCATATGCCATATCATGGCACTTCGCAGATGCCGATGCCGGATGCTGGCACTAGTAGGCTTCAGACTTTCTAGTACCCGCCGATCTCACAACCCAAATAAATGTCTTTCCTTTTTAAAAACGTTCTTAGCTTATGAAATTTTATTCTGAGTGTGTAATGTTTTGCCTAAGTGTAGGTGCATGCACTACATGTGTAACAGGTACCCATGAAGATCATAATGGGGTGTGTGGAGGGATCAGATCCCTGGGATTGGCATTACAGACAGTTGCAAGCTGCCATGTGGGTGCTGGGAACCTAACTCTGATTAACAGCAAGGCTAACAACTGCTTAGCTGTCTCTCCAGCCCCAACTTTCTCTTCATTATATACTTCTTTAGTATCGGGCATTTTGTTACAGCAGCAGCAGCAGCAGCAGCAACAACAACAACAAAAAACACATGGGTCCATGTGATAATGAGACACAGTTTATAGGTAAGTGTGGAAGGGCAGAGAAAGAACAGGATACAAGGGGCACATGTCTGAGAAATTGATGTAGCCTAGTTTAGCTAGAAAGGGTAAGAGGCTGAGAGAAAGAGCACCAGCGAGCACAGTAGCCAGGCCAGGTGAGGGTGCCTACAGAGGGTGACCGCCACTAAGGCCACTAGACAACATTGAGAGTCTCTGAACCAAGCACTCCTGTGTCAGGCTGTCACCGTTAGTTATAACTGTTTTAAATCACTCTGGCTACACTCGGGGTAGAAATAGATAAGCTGTTAGCTTTCTCTCTGGTAGATATAAAGGATCGGGTGAATGTCTGTTCCACACCCAGTCCTCTTCCATTCCAACCCGTGAAGCTCCTGTATGTATTGTACTCTGTGGTGCTCTGAGCAGCAGGATGTCCACAGAAAACTCCTCTCCTGAGCCAGACAGAAGCAGGCTTTCTGTGACCGAGGGATGCTGGGATTTGTACTGTGGGAAGGGAGAGGCGTTCTTTATTCTGGGAAATAGTGCTCTGGCAAGACGCCAGCTGTCTTTGGTTATTTCTCCACTCCGGCTCTGCAATCCAAAAAGCACACCATTCAGATGCGCCTGACTGGGAGCAAAGCACATCTTTAGACTTCCCTTCCGCTGGTCCCACACAGCTCTCCTTTGTGCAGATCATTGGAAACCCAAGCAGTGGCAGGGAAGGGAGAGGATGTAGCACAGGCAGGGAGTGAGGGAGGCTCAGACGGAGGGCAGGAGGAGGCACCCCGGACATGCTCTGGACAGAGGGACAGAGGCAACTGGTGAGCCCAAGGTGATGAGGTGTTAAAATAGACACATGGGTTCGGTGTCGAAAAGTGGGTCCCAGGGGCTCCATAGGGGCGTGGTCGGGAGCATGCGCGTGCGTGGAGGAGCATGCGCATGTGTGGAGGGAGCATGCGCATGTGTGGAGCAGCATGCGCGCGTGTGGCCACGTCAACACACATGCACCTGTGGCAGGAAGTAAAACGATAAGGCTGGTGGTCAGGAGACAGAGGAACAGTGGATTAGTTGTGCAGAAACGTGGAGGCTGTTCCAAGCCGCGACTGTTTTGGACAGTCAAGGAACTAGATGAAAGGTGGGGACGGATGCAGAGAAGGGCGTTGGTGCTCCCATACCTTAAGATCCTTGTCTGGAATGGTCAATTTCTAGGCAACTGTTAACGGCTTCTCTGATCATTTTATTCTAAATTGCAAAACACTCTTATGCCCCCCGCCCCCGCTTCGGTCCCTCACTTTCTAAAACCTAATAACATCTTGCACGTGTCTTTTGTCACAGGGTATATAATTATTTTAAATATTATTTATATAATACACAAAATATGCGCTAATATTTGTTATGCTGTATATTATACCATCTATGGCAGACGCTAGTTACCTGTGAGTCCCTTTTCAGCAATTTGAGTTAACCATAGCTCAAAAATATTTAACGAAAGAGTCCAGATATAGACAGTTTGCAAGTTTTAAATTGTGTGCCACTCTTAATGTGATAAAAAACCTTTGCACCATCTGCCCTGTCAGCCAAACAAACAACCCGTCTCTCTGTTCATTGTGTTCTCTATTTGTTACTTGCCTGCTGGTCACTTAGTAGCTGACAACGGTAGACTCTGTTTTTATTAAGTGAACCTTAATTTATTTAATAATGCTCTCAAAGTACAAGAGTTACAGTGCTGGTGATTTTACTGCAGTGTTTTGTTATAATTCTATTATTATGGCAGTTGCTATTAGTCTGTTACTGTCCCTAGTTTATAAACTGAACTTCCCCATAGGTTTGTATGTCTAGGCAAAGCCAGTGCACACATGAAATTGAGCACTGTGTTCGCCGTCAAACATTCAGAAGTGCACTGGAACAAACCCCCTTAGGTAAAGGGCTCTGCTGTGTATACCATCATCTGAGATATCTATCTAGCAATTATCAAGATTTTACACCCATAAAGAAGCCACATGCTAATTCTAATTGGGCTTATTTTTACATTCTCGGAGCCAAGAACATTTCTGGCACGAAATATGCTAATATACTTGTGGGATGGACATTTTTTTAAAACATTTCTTCTTATTTTTTTAAACTCGTTTTCAAAATTAATCCTTGTAGGCCAACAAACAAAGTAATGGATTCCGTTGTGACGTCTTCATGCATGCACAGGTCGTCGCCCTTCAGTCTTTTGTAGTCCTCTGTGTCTGAATAGTTCATGGTGTAGCAAAGGAGAAGTAGAATAAAGTACAAGGAGCCGAAGGCATAGTGTGTTCGTAAAAGTGGGGCCAGCATTGGCCCTACCCGTCACTGTAGCCAGTATAGTGCTTCCCACACTGTCTCCCACAAACCATGTCCTTGAGACCTCCCTACCCTCGCACGAGGAAGGCACTAATCCCACTTTGTAAGTCCTCTCCAGAAACTTCCCAAGACTTTTAGAGTAAATCTTGCTAAAGAGAGAAAGAGTGAAGTGTGTCCAAAAACCCATTGATGGGGCTTGAGTGGTTGGTGGCCCTGTGGTTACTAAACATGCGTCCTTCAGCTGCACAGGACCAGAGTCTCATCCCCCGCATCCGTACCAGGTAACTCAGACACCTGTAACTGCAGATCCCAAAGATCTGACACCTCTGGCTTCCATAGGCGTGTGCACTCACATGCTCCCCACACTCGAGCCTGTGACCCCGCCCCCCCACATGGAGACACACACACACACACACACACACACACACACACACAATTTTAAGAAATGAGAATAGATCTTTAAAAATGATTCTCCCAGTTAGTATTCTCATGGAGATGCTGGGTGACCATACTCCCAGCTCCCAGATAGGAGAAGATTGAAAAGTGAGAGGTGGGGTGAGGAAATGTCCACTCTCTCCACAGCAGCTGGGTAAGAGGAATTGGGACAGAAAGAAGGGGGGCAGCAGGTCTAAAGAGGAACGGGTGGGGGGCCCCAAATCCAAAATGATCTGGATTTTGAAAACCAACCTGTAACCGTGTTTGATTGAGGCAAGCACTTGGCACAGAAATTTCATTTTCCTTGCTTCTCCCACCCCTCCAAAAGAAATGTGGATTTTGCCAAGGACTTTTGTCCTTAAGGCTTTGGTTATATGTAGACTGCCTTTGACATCCTGGAAGATGGCTAAATCTACAGAAAGGAGTGTAACCGGGTCAACATGGCAGAAACACAAGATGACTTATTTGTGTGAAAACTGAGATATCTGGGCTTTACAAAGTGAGTCAAAAGCCAGGTATGGTCACACGTGCCTATAAGTTCCAGCACTGGGGAGGCGGCTAAGACAGGAGAATTAGGAGTTTCAGGCCAGTCTGGGTTATAAAGTATATCTTAAAACAACAAAGAGAGACAATGGCATGGTAAAGAGGCCCGCTCCCAGAAGCCCAGGGCCTGGCTGCTACTTGGTTTTGTCACCTTGTATGGTTTACCTGTCTTTGTGTCAGCATCCCTTATGGGTAACAATCATCTCTGTGGTAGCTCTGGGAAGAATCAGATGATACCAAACAAGTTGAAGGGGTTTATGCAAGGTACACCAAGTATTTGCTGTGACCAAAGGTGGCATTGGGAGACATTTATGATATAATGCATATAGCCTGGAAGGTGCTTGGATTAGCCACACCAACACTTCACGATCGACTCAAGATTATAAAAAGAGTTCAACCCCTGCCTAACAGTGCCAAGCCACATAGGTGTATATACTTGTAATTCCAGCAGAGGTGGGTTTAAAGCAGGGCAGAGAATTCACAGGCAGCCTAGGTTACACAGTAAAAATTTGTCCAAAAGAGATCATATGTTTTACAAGACCTACATATTTAATTTTCATGATTACGACGGGCACAGTTGAAGCAGATTTACTGAAAATCAGGTTAATCCAGGCCTAAGCATGGGGCCACATCTGCCCTCTGAAAAATACTCAAATTGTGATACACTTTCAGTTTGTGCTGGGTCTGGCATTGAACCAACTCCATACCTAAGTCCTGCCCGGCAGGAGTTTCTAATCCACGTGTTCACCAGCCAGAGCAATACCAAACCATTCCCAGTCTACTCCCAAGGCCAGCCAAGCTTCAAGACTCCCCTCTCTATGCCTTCCATGTTGAACCTCACTAAAGCAAGAGCACACATGGTTTCAGCCAGTGCACCCAAGCGCACACAGTGCTGGTTCCCTAACTGTCCACTCGCTGTGGAGACATAGACCTGGTTTTCTGTAGCCGGAGAGACAAAGTTAGGAGACAACATTAAGCCTTGGCTTGTTAACCCCTTTTAAAAAACAGCCTCTTCTTGTCTTCTTTGGCTGTCATTGTTCATTATAAACATGGAAAATGCTGAACATGGGTGGAGGTGACGCCTTAAGTGTCACAGAGACCAAATGCAACAGGCAGTTCATGCCTTTGGGACATCCTTTTGTTATCTCTCTGGAGGAAACTGGCTCCCATCCTCCTCAGGTCCCCTACTTCATCCTGGATTTTCACACCCAAAGCAGCATTGTTAGGCCTCTGAGACTCCAGTGTATTCTTCTCAACAAGTCACCTACTCTGGGAAAAGAAGAACTGCAAGTGGGATTGGGGGCAGGAGGGGGAAGCAGACACTCCCATGTTGTTTTAGTGGGCTTCTGTGCCCAAACCTGAGTGTGACTACTGGACTACTGTGGTGGTCCTCACCTGGCTCCTTCCTTGTGGCACCTCCACGCTGGGAAAACTGAGGCCAGGGAAAACCAGGTATAAGAATTGACTTTGGGCCAGGCAGTGTTGCCTTATATGGGGAGACTTATCCATATGTCCTATCTGCTCTGTGAATTTCTGAGTCCACATATCCTTTAATATTCTATTAAACTAGTTCACAGACTGGCCTGGATTGGTTGCCTGAATTTGAGCCTTGGGATGGTTCCGTGCATTTACAGACGGAGCGCCCGCTGTGGCTGGCTCTTTTAGGCAGGCTCTTTCTCTCTGCTTCAGCCAGCAAAGGGGCTTTGAAGGCAAGTCAAGAGCAGCAACCAACTTCCCTTACAGCATCACAGATCTCAGAACAAACCAGGCAAGATAGTGCAAGCAAGTTTGACATCCCAGAACATGAGGCCCTAAAATATAAACACCTCTGTTTCTGAATTTAGGTGGCCCATACCTGAGCTATAAAAGCCTAACTCGGAACAGCTTCTAGGTCTCATGGGGTGAGCAAGTCCGGGGGGGGCTCTTCCCAGGTCTACAATGAACTTAGGTTTGCCTCTGTCAATGGTTTTTTGGGCTTTCCGATTTCCATCTTGTGGAGAATGAATTCTCACTGAGAGCCAGTGGCATGGTTTGAAGGTTAAACATACAGGCCGTGTGAAATAGAACTGGTCTACCTGAGCCTCAACTCTACTCCACTTCTGTGACCCGGGACAAGTCACTTAACAATGTACCTCAATCTCCTGGTGTGAAATTGAGATCCTATCAGAACTACAAGACCAGAAGGATAATGCCAGTAAAATGCATTAGAAAGAACAGTAGGTAAAGGTTAACTTCTGCTCATTAGAGATTCTATTAGCATTAGTCATAGCTTATAGCTCTGGGAGCAAGTTTTCCCTGTGCGCGCTTCCTTAGGGAAGCTTCGGAGGTAGTGCTTTTCCTTCTGCTCTTTGGAGCCAACAGTGTGCATAGGCACTGTGCTGGTTAAGTTTTTGGTTTTCGTTGTTTTTGTTTGTCTGTTTTGTTTGTTCATCAACTCGACATGAGAGCAAAAGGTATTTGGGAAAGTGGAACCTTACTGGAGAAACTGCCTCCATCAGACGGGCCTATGTGCAAGTTTAGGGGGGCATTTTCTTGATGGTTGCTGTAGGAGGGCTCAGGCCATCGTGGGAGGCACGAGTCCTGGGCAGGTGGTCCTGTGCTCTACAAAATCAAGTCATCCGTGGAGAACAAGCCAGGAAACAGCATCGTCTCTGCTTCTATTCCTGCCTCTGGTGTTGCCTTGTGTTCCCACCATGACTTCCCTTCCTGGTTGGGAGGTGTAAGCTAAAAAAGCCTTTCTTCCCCAAGTTGATTCTGGTCAATATATATATATATATATATATATATATATATGCATTCATGCATGTATGTATATATGTATATATATGTATGTATATGTATATATATACACACGTGTGTGTGTGTGTGTGTGTGTGTATAAATATCATAGCAACAGAAAAACAAGCCAGAGCAGGCGTTCACATCCCCAAGGTGAGGATGAGCAGGAGCAAGAACAAGAGGGGGGCCACAGAGTGAGAGCCAATGGAAATGCACAGAGCATCCCTCATAGGACAGAAGTTGTCTTCATTGATGCTGCCTTTGACTCACATTAATACCCTGAAGGTCCTTTGTCATATAAGATGCTAGACCATTGCCAGCAGCCACTACAGTGGCGACTTTCAAACTCGAGTGACATGAAGAATGAAGGACTTGTGTGACACTGGATACCGATGCTTGGGCTTGGCTCATGGGACCGGGATTTAACACCGAGCCAGGTGTGGTGGCACATGCCTTCGATCCCAGCACTAGAGAGGCAGAGTCAAGTTCATCTACGCTGCGAATTCCAGGACAGCAAGAGCTACATAGCGAGACCCTGTGTCAAAAAGCCAAAGGGTGGGCGGAGAGGCAAAGAAAAAGGAGGAAACATCACGGGGCGATTGGGTCACCCTGTTGTTTGTGCTCTGTGAATCATACTTAGGGAAAAAACATGATCAGTAGCTGTTAGCTTAGAAATATTTATTCATGTAGGTTTATTTCCAACGTCAGAAAACCTCCAAACCCCATTACTTCCCCAGGCCTGCCTCTTCCCTTTTTTTTTTTTTTTTAAATTCATGAGCATGTTAAGCTCAATCTTTGGGTTCCACAGCCATGGGCTACTATAATCATATGTTGTGACTTGGTCTAGACATAAGTTTGAAGCCTCCCTTTACTTTCGCAGTTGCTAGGAAACATCCAACCCTTCCTACAGTGTCCCTTCTCACAGTTGGCTTGGAATGACTTTCTTTAAGGCAGGCCAGTATCTTAAGATGGTGCTGCCAACTCTAGGCCCCAGAGCCCCGACTCTTAGTTTTCTTGGCAATCTCTGAGGCTTCTTTTCCAAAGGACTGTGGTCAGAGCGATGTGCTGTCCCCAGAAGTAGCTGTAGTGTCTGAAGCCGAAGGTGGCCACAGACCTGCTTCTAGGAGTCGTTCACATTCGAGGTGACATGCATAAATCGGGCAGATACTTTCTACTAGTGTTACACAGACGTGCGGCACCTTTCCCCCACAGAAAGCCTGCCCTGGAGGGTCAGCGACACAGAATTCCCCAAAGACTGTAGCTACAGATTCCGAATCTGCTCCAGCAATGGCTGACCTGAGCTGTCCTTTCCTGAGGTTCTGCAAATGGCAGCATAGCCAGCATTTAAGGTCAAGGCCAACTACCTACATTTTAATCCAAGCTCTGTTACTGCTGTGTGACCCCTGGGCAAGTTACCCAACCTCTGGGTTCCTCAATTTCTAACCCCTCTTGAAGGCATTGGTAAAAAAACAACTTCCTTTTTTTTTTTTTTTTTTTTTTGTACCCATTTTGGTGCATTGACTGGATTCCTGTAATACAAGACAAATTGGTAAAACTGTGCAATATTGAATGTGGGTCATATAGGACACAAGAGCCTCCCTCAAGGAAGAAACAACCAGATCTGAGTGGCTTTTTAAAAAGTATTTTGTTGCAGCTGTGCCGGACTAGGACAAAAGGCAAAGGGTCTGAGCTAACCCCAGGGGCAATGAATGACACAAGGCCTGTCTGTCTGGATTCTTCTAGGTCTAACCTTACCTTTTGCAATAGAGTGCTCAGACCTGCTTGGGGAAAGGAGAGTGGAGGAAAAGTCATTCTGACCTTCCTGTTGCTTCTAGCTCCTCCGATTATTTCCGCAAAAAAAACAAATACACGTCGTGAAGGTGTCATGTTTTAGAAGCAGTTTCTACTGAGTTCTACCAGCCTGGTGTTTAAGAAGCGGAATGCACATGGGGAGCACCAAACGAGTGTTTGCTACTATTGCTAGCCCCGTGACTAAGCCAGTAGCACTCAGTTGTAGGTTTCTGCTGGAACTCTGTGGAAAGGTGACTTCTGTGAGTGGTGACTACCTGGTAAATATGCAGGCTGGATGTCACCAGAGGCCACGTGAGGATCAAGTCCTCCTGGGTGGAAGCCCTCACTGAGGAACAGGAGCTGAGGAGACCACACCTGTGGGTTTAACGTCATTGTGTGAGACCCAGCCATTCCTGGTCATTTGTTTTGGGAGTTTGCCGTGATGTGGGCTACTAACTCTCCTCTCTTCTCAAGCGGCTTTTATCCTCTGCAAACAAGAGAATTCCAATTTCACTCTATGAATGCACAGTACACATACCACACAGCCAGCCAGCCAGACTGTGTATTTTAGTGGCTCTTAGCATTTTCAGCATTTCACAGGCAGGACGGCCTTCGCCACAGTGTAGCAGGGTGGTTGGTCCAAAAGCCTTCAGACAAGGCTCAAGAGGCACAGGGGAGGGTAAGATGGATAGGGTGAGCCGGTCCCTGCTAATTTAGAAGGACATTTAAAGTTGCAGCCTAATTTCTAAGAGGCTTACAGCTCAGCATGGTGCAGTGGAAGAGGAAATGAACTAGGATTTAAAACCCTGAGGCCCCATCATACTCAAAATAACCCTTAGCTTTCAGTACAACCTCTCATATTTCCAATGATGAAACGGGAGGTCTATGAGGTTGAGTAAATTGCCCAGACCATGGAGGCGTTATCTTCAGACGCGCTCAAGGATGTAATGCAGTCGCTGGGTATTGTTCCCTGCAGTATTTCATGCTCGGAACCCACACTGGTGTCTTAAAGTGCTTGGCGGTCAAGACACTCTTTGGAATACTGATCACACATCCACTCATCTAAGAATTGATAACACACGTATGCTCAAACCTGCGGTCATCCGTTTGGATAAATGCTCGACCTATAACCTGCTCCATTGTCAATACAGTTTTTAAAAAGAAAGGTATGATAGCGAATTAAAACAAAACAAGCCCAACACCAACACCAAAAAACAGACCCCGTACTGTTTAGCTGGTTTAGTCAACAGCAGACCAGTGAGTTTCCTTTCTGTTGTTGAGGTATGAGCTTACTTTATTGACCAGACTGGCTTTCAACTCAAAATCTTCTCACCTCTCCTGAGTGTTGGAATTACGGGCATGTTTCCCCAGCTAGACTGATAAATTCTTAAAACCATTTGAGAAAAAACTCATAATTTGCAGGATCAGGAAGATGAATTATGATGTTCTGCCGGGAATAAGGTAGATGATGGGGGTAGAATAACTCTTCTTCTTATCTAGTGAAAATAGACTTTTTTTTAAAGCCCCAAAGGGAGACACAGAATAACTTGGCTTCTAACAGTCACTGGGGCACCAGGGACCTTCGCAGGAACATAAAGGCACATAAGAATTTTCTTCAAAGGCTCTGGAAAGGTTTTGAAAAGATATATCCTGGAAAAGCCTGAGAAGTCTGGATCTGGCCAGAAAAACCCTAACCCAGTCTACAGCAGATACACTGGACTGAGATGCATTCAAGGCCAGGGAATCATTAGCTCTAATGTGGGATATCCTGTGAGAACACGTGGAAACATTCAGGGAAAAGTCATTAGCTGAAAAGTTATTTGTGGTCATTGTTTTTAATGTGTTTTTTCCTTAGTGAACTCAAGGAATTCAAACCCTATACAAAATGTACTCGGTGTCTAATTAAAAGGACAAGAATTGGTACGAAGGTCACTGGATCCATTATAAGAGGAAAATACCAAAGAAGAGAAACGCTATGCTTAACCTGACACCTCGCTGGAGAGACTGAGGGCATTGGTGTCTTTTCTTTCCTGTTTGTAGCGTGTTTGGTGTGTTAGTTGTTATTCCAAAGGGACGAAGTTCTAAGAAGGCCTTGAAAGATCCCTTCCCAGTTGCCCTTGCTCTCACTAAGCACACACACTGCCCCCCAAGACAATGACCCATCATGACCTTGGCTGCTGTCAAGGATGGTCATTGCCAGAATCTCCACCAGGGATGGGCATCCTTATCAAGTCCCACTTCTAGATGGTTCTAAACAGCCCAAGGTCCTAAACCTGGCCATTCTGCCACTGGGTACCACGTTCATCGTCAATCAAAGCTCTTCTGTTCTGAAAGTCAAGAGCACTTTCTTTATTTTCTTACTGTAACCGAAGCCAAGCCTTTGACGGAGTCACCACTTCATCTGCTCCTTTTATGCCTCGTCCTCGGTTGGCCTTGTGCTCCTGGTTGTCAATGGCTTTCTGGTCTCTTACACCACTGACTACAAAGCACTGTGGTCATCAAGTAAGAACATTTGCTACTTAGTCTCACCCACACACTTACCTACACACACACATACTCACCCACACACTCACCTACACACACCCACACTAGCCTACACCACCCACACACTCACCCACACACTCACCCACACACACCCCACACACACACACCACACACACCCACACACACCCACACACACACACACACACACACACACACACACCCACACACCCCCCCCACACACACACCCCCACACACCCCACACACACCCACACCAACCCACCACCCCCACACCACACCCCCACCCCCACCCCACACCCCCACACACCCACACACCACCCACACACCACCCACCCACACACACCCACCCACACACACACCAACACACACACACACCCACCCACCACACACCACACACACCCCCCACACACCCCACACACACACACACACACACACCCACACACCCACACACACCCACACACTCACCCACACACACACACACTCACCCACACACTCACCTACACACACCCACACACTCACCTACACACACACTTACCCATACACTCACCCCCACGCACTCACTCCCCCACACACACTCACTACTCACTTACCCACTATCCTATCTTTATCCTTTGATGGTTTTAGAACCTGACTTTTGTTACCTTTGGTAGCATACCTCATATCTTAAAACACTTGGTGGTTAGAAAACCCACAAGAGCCTCCCAATAGCCAGGCTTCTAAGTTGTTTGACTAGCCTCTTATTCTTGTCTTGTTTTCTATCCTAACTCAGCTTCCTCCACAATCATACTACGTCATTACCCAAAACCACACTGAATCCGTCATACGTTTCAAGCTTCCCAAACATTGCTTTCCAGATTTCTGGCTGCCCTTGGTTTCTTCCCAATCCAGGCATCTTAATTAGTGTTTCTATTGCTTTGACAAAAACACCACAGTTGAAAAAGCAAGTTGAGGAGGAAAGGGTTAATTTGCTTCACACTTCCAGATCATCGTCCATCCCTGGAGGAAGTCAGAAAGAACTCAGGCAGGACCGGAACCTGAAGCCAGGAGCTGATGCAGAGGCCATGGAAGGGTGCTGCCCACTGGCTTGCTTCCTGTGGCTTTCTGAGTCTGCAGCCCAGGGACGGTACCACCCATCTCGGTCCTTCCCCATTGATCACTAATTGAGAAAATGCCTTACAGCTGGCTCTCATGGAGGCATTTCCTTAACTGGGGCTCCCTTCCTCTCTGACAACTCTAGCTTGTGTCAAGGTGACACACAAAACTAGCCTGCATGTCAGGCAAGCCTGGGGCGCACTAATCTCATAGTAACAACGTTGGTAACAGTCTTTGCGCCATTACCGATATCCTCTGCTTCTGCGGTTCATCATCATTCATTCATAAGGGAGCTTCTGCTCCCTGCCTTCCTTCCTTTCCCAGTGCGCACCAAGTAGAACCTTCTAGATTAAACCCGATTACCCAACTCTCCGTTTACTCTGTTTCATTCATGCAGCTTAGCGCACTAAGGGGAACACATACACCCATGTGGCT
The DNA here is from genome assembly GCF_011064425.1 of Rattus rattus. Lineage (NCBI taxonomy): Eukaryota > Metazoa > Chordata > Mammalia > Rodentia > Muridae > Rattus > Rattus rattus. The sequence goes on along the minus strand of NC_046154.1, from coordinate 173,653,007 downwards.
CCTTCTAAATTCAGGACCAGAAGCCAGGAGTGCCAACCACAACCCTGGCACATCTCAGGGTTACTCAGTCTCCTGCCCTCCGGTGTGGTTAATTCCTACGCGTGCTACTTAGCTTTGTGTTGCTATAGCAAATGCTGAGACAATGAGTCCGTAAAGAAGACAGGCTTACTCTGACTCACCGTCTCGGTTCACAAGCCAATGGTTGCACGGCTTTGTACCTGGGCAGCACAGGGCATCGTGGCAGGGATATGTGGTACAAAGGCCCATTCACCCATGGCTAACATGTAAAAGGAAAGAAAGAGACAGGGATCCCACAATTCCCTTTGAGGGCACACTCCTAGTGATCATTCTCCCCAAAAGCCTCAGTCTACAAAGGTTCAGCCACCCCTCACTGGCACTGTGGACTGGGGGCTAAGCCTTCAACGCATGGGCCTCTGGGAAATATCTAAGGTCCAGACGATAGACAAACTGTTTTCTCTTCAAATGTCCAATACTTCTCTCTATCCATCTTTACCCTTGGCTCATGATTTCCCCCTCTACTTTTCTGAAAAAATAAATAATTGGCACACTTGGAGACATCTGGTGACTATCTAGCACATCTGAGTATCTGCCTGTGTTGCCATCTTCCCCCCTGGCCTGTGGACAGTGACCCCTTTCCTCCCCTCTCCTGCTGCCCGGTCTAGATTCTCCTCATTGCTCAAGGACACCACACCAGCAATTCTTTCCCTGCTTTCCTGCAACACGGCATTTTATTCGGTCTAGGGATAATTTCCCACAGCATACAAACACGCTGTGCTTGTGATTTAAGTGAGACACGTGCCTCATAGGCTGGTGGATGGAATTCCTGATGTCCGACTGGTGGTTCTGTTTTGGGGACAATACGGAACCTTAAGGAGGTGGAGCCTTGCTGGAGGAAGTCCGTCACTGAGGTTTATATCCTTGCCCCCACATCCTATTCTCTCTCTCTCTCTCTCTCTCTCTCGCCCTCTCTCTCTCTCTCCTCTGTGTGGATGAAAATGGGATCTACATGTTCTTGCTGCTGTGCTACGGCCACTCTGGTGAAACTATGCCCCCAAAATAAACCTTTTCTTCCCTCAAGTGATGTCCGTCAGGGTATTTTTATCACAGCAACAGAAAAATAACCTTCTGTTAAAATCCCCCCCTATTACAGGGGGTGGTGGTGCGTGCTTTTAGTCCCAACACTCAGGAAGCAGAGGCAGGCGGATCTCTACGAGTTCAAGGCCAGCCTGGTCTACAAAGCCAGATCCAGGACAGCCAGAGTTGTTACACAGAGAACCCTTGTGTAGAAAAACCTAAAGTAAATAAGATAAAATGGAATCCTTCCAGTCAGACATCTGGGAAGCTCCCATCTCACTTAGGAACAGTTAAAGCCCCAAGTCGGATTGAACCCACGGTGTGGTGGCCCTTGGTGCTCCAGGCACGCTGGTAAATGCTTTTTCTTGGATCTTGGGTCAGACATTCATTCTCCTGGCTCAAGGCCTGCACATGCTGTGGTCTAGAATGGTCTCTTCAGCACATCTGGATGTTCACCTCCTGTCACACCCTGATACTGCCCTAACTCCCCGCTTACCTTTCCTTCTTAGCACTTACCATGGTCTAACTAAATTATACTGTACTTACTTGGGGATGCACTGACTGCTTCCCTCCTCCAGATAGCAGCTTCAAGATGTGTTTTTATTTTGTTAGTTATATTTGGTACTTTCTTTTTCAAGGGAAGACTTACGCAGTCAAGCCTGGTCTTGACATCTCTATGTAGCCAGGGATGGCCTCAAACTCCCGATCCTCCTGCCTCCTACCTCCCAAGTGTAGGGTGCACCACCTAACTCATCAGAAAGATCTTCATTTCTAGCACATAACTGTAAGTTTCACATAGTAGGTGCTTGAAAAGTGTCAGCTGAGTAAATGATACAAGTTAAGGTAAGACACAAGGCTATGTGGTCTGCAGTTTTCACAGGATGCACATTTCTGACCTCTGCATTGGAGTCTGAATCAAACCTTCATTTTACCGTGTTCTGCTACAAAGAATGTCTTTTGCCTTTCAAGTCCAGTTTGACTTCAGAACAAGGAAAAGCAAGAACCTGGGTGCTATTAGCAATTCCCCGAGTGTCCCTCCGCCTTTCATCCTGGCTAACACTACGTTTGGTTTGGAAGAAGGCCTGCGAGTCTGCCACGGGGAGATCTTCAGGGGAGATTTCGGAACGAGGACTTGGCATCAGAGAGAATGAGTCAGAGTTTGAACGGGAGCCCACACAGACTAAAGGAGAGAATGGGAGCCGCCAGGAAGGGAACACATAGGCATCTCCCGTGAGGTGTACGAGAATACAATATGGTTTTCTAGATCAGAAGGGCATTTTGGCCCAAAGCAGGTTCTCGAGATCAAAGAAGTGGTGTTCCGAGATGTTAGCCAAGATACAAAGGAAAAACAAAACAAAGCCACAACAGGATAGAGATTCCAAACAACAGGAGGCCGTGAACTCCGGAGGCAGAGGGACCTCCCTGTGGCTTCCTGTGATCTTAAGTGGTGGGATTCCACCAGGCCTCTGAGCTCTCTCCAGCTCCCAGCGTCCAGAGCCATGTAAGATGCGCGTGCTCAGCAAATGCCCCTTCGATGAAAGAATGGGTGAGGTAGAAGGAAAGACCCTGGTCAAGCTGCCTCTACCTTCAAACAGGAATACAGGATTTGCTTGCTTCACCTGTTTCATCCACCCCAAAACATCATCCTATTGTTTGCTGGCTCTCACTATCCAGTGGAACCAGGGGAACCGTCCTTTACGACAGCAGTTTACGACAGCGGCGACCCCGCCCCCACCGCCCCACCCGTCCGGCGTGCGTGCTTCTAAGTCTTCCTTTTCATTTTAAAAGTTTGCCTTTCATCAGCGAAGCAAGGGCCAAGAGGGAGCCTCCTTCCCCCACTTATCACTGCAGATTGACGGCTTTTTGTTTTTAACACAAGGATTTCCCCTCTGTGTATGCTCACAGCCCTGTTTTTCTCTTTAGGTGGTCTTTGACGTCTCAAGAATCCGAAAAGAGTCATCCTCCTTGCAAAGGACACTGGCTCACACCAAGAGTGACTGGCGCATTTCCCTGGTCTTTCTCATGTGTTTTTGTCACCTGAAAAGTTGCCGGTAAATCGCATGGGCAAACCTCAAATAACCTGGTATTTGTTTACAAGACCTTTCCCACAAGACTCCCAGCCAAGATTCTGTGCAACAATAAATCTATTTTAAGGCGATTCCTGGAAAGAAGACTCCAGTTCCTTATGGACTGTGTAACCGCTGACCTATCTGGAAGGCCAGCAAGGTTAGGGAGGGGGAGGACTTCCTTTCGAGGAAGGCCATCACTTCTGGAGCAATGGGGGGGGGGTGTTAAGGCTAAAACTTGTTTGCTGGAGCAGCAGAGGTGACGCTATGAAGACACCGCCAACAGACGTAATCCCCATGAGTGGAGGAGTTGGAGGTCACTTACTGTTTGGCTCGCTGTGTCCCAGCACCTACTGGAGTGTGCAGCTGGTCAGTAAACATTCACACAATGGATGATGAATGGCCTGGAGAGCATGGTAGCCCAAGGCTTCCCTCAAATAGCAAGAGTTTTAACTCGCCCATACAGTACGTCTCCCCTTCATATATGTAGGGACTGAGGCCCTGAAATGATTGGAAAGAATAGCTTGGTATAAGGCAGCCTTGAAAGAAGAAAACTTTTAATTTTTTTCCCAATGAAAATGCACCCTTGGCGCACTTGAATTAAAAACCCCTTACAAATGGCGGTGCATGATCTCTTATAGAAACTGTTCCGAAAAAGAAATCTATCAAGGTCATGAAGTTGATTTTTCTTTTGGCCAAAAGAAGAAACAAAACATAATGATTTAAAAAAAAAAGTCTTTCTCAGAGAACAGCTTGTGCCTACTGACCAAGGAGTCACAGTCCCCAGTTGGATCGCTGATCCATGACAACTGACTAGTGTGTGGTGACATTTCCATGTGACACTACAAATTTTGGAACACCTCCAGGTGGGCTTCCAGACAGCTTCTTTGAAAGGATACACACACACACACACACACACACACACACACACACACACACACACACACACACACACACACACACACACACATACACACACAGAGCCAAGGCCTCCGGAATGATGACGTTGGCTATACAATGGAGTAAAAATCTCTATGTTTTTCTGGCATTAGCACTCTTGCTGGAGTTAGTAATGAATGAGCTCTTAAGGAAACATTTTTTGTCCATATATGTAAGGAACGGAGTGACCCAAGGTATACAGCATGATGGGTTTTCGCTTGGGCATCTGTCTGTAATAATGATCCAGAGCAGAACAGAGAAAATGGCACGTTCCAGATGTTCATTATGAATCTCCCACAACAATTCCTCCGTCTGGCATGAGGGGTGCCGTTTTTACATCCTTCTATAACTGCCAACTGGTTTTCCCTCTTCGGGATGCTGTGTTTCCTTGATACTCTTTAGTGTCTGGTTCTTAGACGCAATACAATATCTCCGAAGTCCGTCCATATTTCTACAGGTGGCATTAGCTCATTATTAATAATTAGTTCATTATTTTTACTGCCAGGGAGCGCCTCACTGCTGGAAAGTACCTTGTTTTATTTTACCCCTCCCCCTCCCCCGCTGATGTCCATTTTGGGTCATTTGTTTAGGGAAATGGGGGATAAGGCTGCTGGAAATACCACTGTGCATGTTTTGGGGGGCAGTGAATTCACCCGTTTCTCGTGGACATCAGTATATCTACTTACAACTGAGCATCTGCGAACCACAAATCCAAAAACTCACCATTTGCTGATACCAACTTTACATTCCAAGTGGAACTTCCACACCTGACCTTGTTGACCTGTCACAGTTAATACCGAAAATACCAGGCTATGTGTGTAAGATACGAGCTAATTTCATAATTATACTTGGGTCTCATCCCGAAGGTATTTCGACATGTATACAAAAATATTCCAAAATCTTAAAAAGCAATTCAAGAATTTCTGGTTCTGAGCATTTTTTCGGTAAGAACATTCAATATGTAGTAGAATTGTTATTGGTGGGTAGGGATATATTTAATTTAACTTCAGTGGAAAAAAATGAGTTTTTCAAAATGACTACACCAATTTAAATTCCCACAGATAATGTGTGGGAATTTCTGCTGGCCCACAGGCTAGAATGAACTTTGAACTCTTGCCCGGCATGCACAGGCTAAACCAAAAAGTACTGGGCACGTCTATGATATAGCAGAAATTTTGTTTTTTATTTTTTAATTCTTTTGAGATTGGGTCTCACCATGTAACCTAAGGTAGTCTCAAGCTTGTGAATGTCCTTCCTCAGCTTCTTGAGTACTAACTAGAATTATAAGAGTGTGCTACTAGACTGATCTTCATGTGCTCACATATATATACATATATATATGTATATATATATTTTTTTTCTGTGTGTAGAAGTGATGCATACAATGACAACCAATGACAGGCATGTGGAGATCAGAGGACAACTGTGGGAATCAGTTCATTCCTTCTACCAGGGAAGGTCTGGGTATAAGCTCAGGTCATCAGGCTTGGCTGCAAATGCCTCTACCTGCTGAGACATCTTGTGGGCCACACGTTCACTTTTTTATTTCAGCAGATTATTCTAGGTTCCAACTGCGTGCCCCGACTTTCATAATACAAGAAGAAACTTACACACTTGTTTTGAGTGGTTGAGTCCTGGCAGAAATCCCAATCATTGTCTGGTCTTTATTCTGAGACTGTTGGCATAGAAATTAAACAGCCTCAACCAGCTTTCAAGTCAAACTATTCATCTCTAAGATGAACCTCTAAGCTGGGATGGTCCTCCACACACCCCAGAGCCATATAGATGTGGGCACTCGTATGTCATATCTAAGTTAAAAGATAATGTCACTCATCGTTGATACTTCTGATGCTCAAACCGACTGGGACTTATCATCTCCATCGGAAGCCTCAAGCATCCTGAGGAGGCTATAGCAGCATGTTCATTTTATTAAAAAGGGAGCTGGGCTTTTAAAATAAAGATTTGCAAAGTCTCTATGTAGGGGGTGGTACTGATGCTTTGATAAGGAATCTGATGCGAACACTGAAGGGCCTATTCCCCCATTGGTTCTTGATCGATCAATAGATGCCAGTGGCCAATGACTGGGCTAAAGAGGCGGGACTTCCAGGTTCCACAGGCAGACTAGCAGACCCAGGAGTAGGAAAGGGTATTCACCATGCTTTGGAGGGAGAGAGTCACCAGCCATGTGAGATCTCAGGTAGAGCGGCCCTTGGCTGCTTCCCCAGGTGGGAGATTAGAAATGCAACTAAGCTAAGGGGAGATTTAGAGGTGTTGAACAAGGAGTAAAGGAAAAGGCACGCCAGCCATGGGAGGCTTAGAAGAGCCCAGCCACTAAGCCATAAGGCAGGTTAAAAATGAGCTATGTGTGTCTTTCATCCATGGACCCAAGGGAACTAGTGGTTGTGCACCCAGAGCTTAAAGAGGGGTAGTAGAAACTATACACTACTCTATATAAAATGGAGGTGTACCAACTCCAATTCTTTGCTGTCTGTCCAACTATACTGTTGCCAGAGACTTTTTCCAGATGCACACTACGGAAAGTAATTTGTAACTGTCCACCTGGTAGAACTGACCATCTGTTAAACAGCTGGAGCCAACGATGTGTGAATCTGCACAGATACGGAGACCTACGAGGAGCTGAACTTGTCGTCACCTCACTGTTCCCCTGGCATTGGCTGAGCACATCCTATCCGCTCTCCTCGATCTGCTGTGCTATCTCTGGGAGCCCGACACACAGGGACTGAGTCTGGGGTCTTCCAGCGGGACTCGCTCTAGGGAACAGCAGGAGGAATGAGGGGTCAGAAGAGTGAGGCTGGGGTAATTTGCCTTTCCTGTGCTCCAGCTCACTGTGCACTGGCTGTATTCTTTGACTCATGGTCAAGGAAGCCCCATCCATACTGCCTTGTGGTTCCCAGGTCTGGGTATGGACTCCAGCTTTTGGGCTAGCATCAACCAAAATGTCTTTATCAGTTCTCTTCAAATGATCTAAGTTGGGTTTATCATCTATTTGCCATTGCTGTGCAGTTCTGTCAAGGACCCACGCCAGCATACTCATAACGCATGCAAAGAAGGATATTAGCAGAAGTACGGGGAGGCACACGTCTCTAGGTTGATGTCATTATGCAGGTGAGGGCAGGTACAGGAAAGAACGAGGTCTGTCACTGGATGAGAGGGATGGGCGGGAGAAAAGTTTTAGAGAGGAGGAGGAGAAGACTGAAGGAGGGAGGAGAGCAGCCAAGAGAATATGGTAGCGGATATTAAGATTCCTGGGACTGTGGGCAGAGTCCATGGCAGGGAGCCGCAATAGGCCAGTCACTGCTGGACTTCTAGAACCATGATTTTACTGGGTAGCTGGAACCATAGAGTCCTCGGCTAGCAGAGAGTCACGGGGAGAGATGCTAAGCTGAGATAAATTAGCGCTGGTTCCAACGGCCCACTGGAGCCAGAACTACTCTCGGGAGCTGGTTCCTCCACTTTTTTATTTTTACTGCAACACACATGTAGTCTGAGAAGCCTGAAGAAAGAAAAAGGAATGACGGGCTTGTCTTTATTGACCTCTAACAAATCACTCAGAGAGTTGACGATCTTATCCACACTGCTGCGACACAGCAAAGGGTGAGGTGGGTGTGCCGTGCCGAGAGGCAGAGGGATTCAGTGAACAGCTCCGGTATGCACAGGCCTGGTGACATCTGGTGTATTATGATGTGCTGTTCTCCCTCCAAAGACTCAGGGGTTTTTTTTTTTTGCCTGTAAAATGGGACAAATCAACTAATCACGGGACCTACTTTGTGGCATCAAATGGGCATATAAGTCTTCAGCTACATTAATCTAAACTGCCAAGTTAATAAAAAATTACATTAAAGCGGAGAGCCGACGCAGAGGAATGTGCTACCTATGCCTTCCAGGGAAGCCGCAGTCAAGCACAGCCCTGAAGCATTCTCAAGCTGGGGCAGTATGGGACAGAGTGAGGCCTCAGTGTCTGAGGCAGGGGGACATCCTGCTCTTATAGAAGAGTTGGATTCGGGTCCCAGCATCCAAAGCAGGTGGTTCACAACCACCTGTAACTCTGCACCCAAGGGTTCCAATGCCTATGGGCTCTTAACACCAGCTGCACTCATGTGCGCACACCCTGACCCCAAATACACGCAATTAAAAATGAAAGATGGAGCAACTGGTTAAAAAAAAAAAAAGACTACGAGTGAGGCTCATTCCAAGCCCAAGCGATCCCTGAGAACCAGACCCTCGACTGGCCTTCACAGTATAAAGAAAGTGATTTGTTCTGGCTGTTTTCATAGTCTTCAACATCCAATGGAAAAGTATAATCGATGTTAAAATAATCGATAATAATGTTTTTAGAAACGGGCCAGGCTCAGCAACCTCAGGTCATACCAGTGAGTTGCCGCAATGAACTTTGCCAAGTTAGGATGTATGGACAGAGGGATGTACTGTGGGACACACTGACACACCACAGCTTCCACAATGAGATGTTTTTTATATGCTTGTGAGGGTGTGTGTGTGTGTGTGTGTGTGTGTGTGTGTGTGGTGTGTGTTGCAAGAGTGAAGGGCGGATATAAGGGGGCAGGGCAATGAGCAGGACTGGGGTTGATGATGTGAAATTCACAATCAATAAAATATAAAAACGGGGGGTGGCAGACTTTGCAGAGCTCTGTACCGATTTTAGACATGCCAGGGGCAGTAATTACAGCCACTCCAGCTGTGGTCAAATTAATAGGCCTCTCTTGCTTTTCCTAGCTGCAGACATACTGCTGTCTATATATTCGAGGTAAAGCAAATCAGACTAAACCCACACCAAACGCCCCCACCCCACTGTCGATCAGCTTCAACTGGATATCTGGTTCTTCAGAGTAAAAATGAGATATCTCTAGGTAACAATAATTTCGATGGAATTACACCCGATTTCAGCCAAAAAGCCAAGAAGCCGTTATTGGGAAAATTAAGTGAAATCCTTGTAAAGACAAGACATGGTCAACAAAGCTTAGCTCTTAAGAAAGACGGCGATGACAACATGCAGTTTTCTAGAGTAGGTGTCATTGTGCCCATTTTAAAGATGATAAAACTGAGCCTCCAATAAGCTCTGTGACAAAAGAGGACCCAGAGGGGGAAGTTAACTTGAACCCTGACTAATGCACACAATTTGCTTCTTCTTTCTTCTTTCAGTTCCTCCTCCTGGGAAAGGGCTCTCGTCCATCCCAGGCTGCCTGAGCTTGATGTGTCCCGAGGACAACCGTGGACTTGGATTCTCCTGGTGCCAGGAACACCGGCGTCCGTCACCACACTCAGCTTACGGTTTACCTGGGGCCAATCCCAGGTGCCCCTGACATAGAAAGTCTGCGTGTATTCTCCTGCTGCTACATTACATCTGCCCTCAGATGTGCTCTCCGTGTCCCAGTTTCCAATCTGTACAGATGACAGATGTAACTCACGGTCACACTCCCCTCCCAGATGAGTGACTGGCGTGTATCTTCTTTTGAGCCGATGTCCAAGCACTACCTCGAGCACACCCAAACGGCCAATCAGAGTTGACTGGACACATTACCCCGTGCGCATGCTAACAATCTATCCGGTTGCCTGAACGCACCACCCCCAGCACACGCCAGTCAGGGAAAAGCTAACTTTCTATTCCTGAAAGAAAACAGTAATTCAGAGAACAAAGTTGTATTCAGCAAAGAACACATAGCAATGCCTGCTAAGTGGAAAGCATGTTTATTTGTAGAACGGATGAGAGCTGCTGTGTGTAAGTCCTCTGCCTGCAGAGAATCCACAGAGAACGAAGACAGACCACAAGAAGGACATAAGTAACACAAATCACCCTGAGATAGGAACCGTGGAAGTGTAACACTGAGAGGCGAGGGGCAAGCAGTCGGAATTCACTGTGTAACACAGCAGGTAACTCGGAATGGCTGGCAAGTGTCTTAATCTAAGTGCTCTGCCTTCTCGGGCTGATATTCTAAGTTGCCTGCTTTAGTACACAGGAGGGAATGACTTATCCAATACCGTTTGCCTTTAGCTGGTTACGGCTTTTGTCGATAAGCCTTTGCTTTCTGGAGGGAGCAAACGGGGCGGCATCCTGAATTGAGTCAATAAGTCCACACGAGTTGGAATTATTGGGACAGGACCCCCAGTGTTCTTCTGTTTTTACCCTTTTCTACGGAAGCTTTTGGCATGAAACTGGAAATGTCCTTAGTCAATTTTTTTTTTATGCTAAGAGCTATATGTGCTCTCAAAAGTTCCCAAAGTAAAAGTTAAGACAGTAAAAAGCAAACACAGGCCATTTCTGTCTGTGTTCCCAATGGTGTGAGCTGGAGAGACATCGCAGACAGGGCACCAAAGGCAGACCAAAGAAATGCTACCACCCAAGTCCACTTGGTGACCCAAAGAGTTAGGGTTACTTACAACATGAGGGGTTACCCACAATATAGGCAGCTTGGTGGCTACGTCACTAAGGAAAATGCTTTTCTCCCAGCAACCCTTATCTGCCTAAACAACACCCAGGAAGAGGTGGGGCTTCGTGAGAGCCACTACCCTCCCTCCAACCTCCACCCCAACCAGAACATTAGTGGGCCTGATCGTCTGCAGTTCTCAGGAAGTAGTCACAGCTGCTGGGAGCCCATGACCATGTCGTGCCTGGAGAACAGTGTTCCTCATACCAATCCGATTTCCGAGTCTCCCAGCAAGCTAAATCCACCACGTACCTGTATAAATGGTTTTATAGTTTTAAGTGGGAAAGAGAGCGTTTTGTGAGGTGAAAATTATATGAATTCCCAACAGGTGTGGTGGTTCACATCTGTAATTCCAGCATTGCGGGGGTGGGAGTGGGTGGGGTCAGAGCTGAGGCAGGAGTATTGATACAAGTTTGAGACCAGCCTGGGATACAGGTCACTTCGTGCCTCAGAAAGAAGAGGAGAAGGAGAAGGAGAAGGGAGGGGAAGAGGAAGAGGAAGAGGAAGAAGAAGAAGAAGAAAAGAAGGAGGAGGAGGAGGAGGAAGAGGGAGGAAGGAAGGGAGATAATGTTAAGTTGAATTTTCAGTGTTCATAAGGAAAAACCGTCAGCACATAAACCTGGCTGAGCCCATTTCCGTATCAGCTATGGCTCCCCCCTCCAGGCTGGAGCTGTGTAGACTTGAGCTGGATGCTTGGATCTAACAGAGAGAGGCTCAGTTTTTCTTTCCTGCTTCTCATCTCTACCCAGATGTCTACACCTAAGACTGTTTGATGCAATCCCTCCTGCTTGTCCTCCTGGCTCTCTCTTTAAAGCTCAGCTGTACATTATGGCTGTCTAAGGTCACTAGGGACTCTATAATAAGAGCCTCCATGATTGCTCAGCTACAGCATCGATCTCTCCGTCTGCAGAAGTCCAAGATCAAGGCGCTGGCCGTCAGTGGCTGATGAGAGCCTGCACTCTCTGACGGCACCTTCTTGGTGCATTGCCATGTGCTGGGAGCAGTCACCGAGCTTTAGCCGACATCTACAAGGGTGTTCATCATGCACATAGGGGAAATGGCAGCAAACACCACAGCTGTGGTCATGGTGTCCCTCCTTCTCGAAGTTTGCATAGACCCAGCAGCTTGCTGATAAATACCTCAACTGCCAGTTACTGCCCTGTGAGGTTTCTCCTAGGCATCCACCACAGCCACAGACCCAAAGCCTTCTTCCCCCGTCAGTTTGTTTTGCTGGGAACGATGAGCATAGGTGCTGAGCATCTGGGGGAGGGCTCACGAGAAACCGGAGTGCCCCTTTGCTGTAAACCACCCTGACCTCTCCAGCTTGGCTGGTCAGGTCGGGTGGAGCACACCCTGTGTAATTGTACTGGCCAGACTGGAAAGTATTTGCTAAGCAAATGTGTAAATGAGGAACCCCAAGCAATAAGCGTTCCATGTTAGTCCCCTGCACTTTCAGCTAACGGGAGGAACTAACTCCAGACTATACTTCTCGTACCTCGTTTTCAGGATGTAGAGATTATTTTGTAAATTAAAATTGTGTGTGTGTGTGTGTGTGTGTGTGTGTGTGTGTGTGTGTGTGTTGTCTGTTTGCATACCACACACATACAGAAGCCCTTGAAGGACAGAAGAAGATAACAGATCCCTTGGTATGTCAGTTATAAGTCATCAGGTGGGTTCTGGGAACCAAAACCCAGGACCTCCACCAGAGTAGGAAGTGGTCTTTTAAAAGGTGCACAGATTGAAGCTGGCCAGGATCCCAGCAAGGAGAGGATGAACCAGTCAAAGGGTCCCACCTGTAACCCAGAAGCTCTCTGCATTGACATCTGCAGAGAAAGGGAAAATCCGTTTCCTCCGATGGAATTTGACTGGGTGTGCTGGCTAGTCTTAAGTCAACCTGACACAAAGGCTAGAGTTATCGGAAAGGAGGGACCGCAATTGAGAAAATGCCTCGAAAGATCCGGCTGTAGGGCATTTTCTTAAATAGTGGTCAAAGGGGTAGGGCCTAGCCCATTGTGGGTGGTGCCATGCCTGGGCTGGTGGTCCTGGGTTCTACAAGGAAGCAGGCTGAGCAAGCCATGGGGAGCAAGGCAGTAAACAGCACCCTCTGTGGCCTCTGTATCAGTGCCTCCTTTCAGGTTTCTGCCCCGTTTGAGTTCCTGTCCTGACTTCCTTGCTGATGAACAACAACGTGAAAGCCAAATAAACCCTCCCCTCCCCAAGGTGCTCTTTGGTCACAGCATTTCGTCCTAACAATAAAAACCCTGACTAAGACACTGTGTATACCAACCACATCCCAGGGCAGGCCCCACGCTCAACGGTAACTGACTGATATGCAGCCAAGTCCGTGTTTTCCTGTGAGCCTTTTGTTTAGTTTTGGCATTTGGGGGGAAGGCCTTCTTGTTTTCTTATTTTATTTTGTTAGTTTTTCTTTTCTTTTGTGAGAAAGAGAAAAAAACGTAACGCTGGATGGAAAAAATGATCAGAATATATTGTATAATACATTTTAAATATTTTTAAATATGAAAAATAGAGCAGTGAGTGTTGGGCTGATTCTTACAGATTCTTAAGGAACCGATTTTACATTGATTTAGTTCCTATGATTTCCTGGTTTAACATTCTGCAAGCAAATATGGTTTTTTTTTATTAGATTTCAATTGTCAGTAAATTTGTGACTTATGTGGGTAGTCTCTGGAATTTCTATTAGTGAAGAGAGAAAGATTCTTTGGCCACTGCCTACCCCGCAGCCCCAAAATTATGGGCCGATTATTGGGGATGATTTAAGATTTGATTATCTCCAAGAGGAGATGTTCTGTACTAACACTGACCTTAAAGAATTCGCAAGTATTTGGACCCCAACGGTGACCGTAACTTATACTAGCTATGCAAAGCTGGCAGGTGCTTCATTAACTGTGCTATACAGCGCGTCATCCTCCATTTCTTTCTCTCATAAAAGCTGCATATTGGGCCATGCTGTGAACTGGAGTCTCTGGGTTGAGGCTCCACACTGAGGAACCATTGTTCTGACCCCTGATCCACACGGGGCTGTCTGTGCAGCTTTTGGGCTTCCTCTAGCAATAGCAACTGAGTTCTAATTAGTGTTAGAAACATCAAGTTAGGCTGGGGAATGGCTCGGTGACAGAGCACTTGTCTAGTTGTACAAGCCCTGGGTTTAACCAACCACACTGCCAAAAGGCCTACCAAAACAAAGAGGGGCGGACATAGCAGCTCAAAGACAAGCGGTGACCTTCTCTGTGTGTTCCCAGTTATGTGAGTCATTAAGGCCTTCCCAGGTTCAAGGGCAGGGGACCTGACCTCACAGCTCAGTGGAACTGCCCGCAAAGAATTCGTGTCTGTCTTTCTGTGGCCACAGCACATGGGTGTCTGGCGACCACAGTGTGGGTATCGCAGTGGTAACGGAGATGCTAGGAAGAGAATCAAATGCTGCACCTGTGCCTACTCTCCGGGGAGAACGCTAAAGGACGCTGGAGGGCACCTGCCGTGATTCCCAGCTCTGCCATGCCCCAGCTGCGCCCCTGTGGACAAACTGCCCTCTCACATCTTCTCTACAGATACCCCATGTGCTCATCCATAAAACAGAAGAAAGAACGACAATGTCTACAGCACAGGGATTTCCTGGGTAAGTCAAGACTCTGGCTTTAAAGTAGCTTTAAAAACCTTTCAAGGGGCTGAGGAGATGGCTCAGCAGTTAAGAGCACTGGCTGCTCTTAGGGGATCCCGGTTCAATTCCCAGCATCCACATGGCAGCTCACGCTTGCCTGTAACTCCAGGTCCGGGGTTTCTGACACTGTCCCACAGACAATGCATGCAGGCAAGATGCCAATGAACGTAAAATTTAAAGACATATAAATTAAAATTTAAAAAAACGTTTCAAAACGTATATAACATATGCAGAAAAAAAATAAAAACTGCAAAATAATGATGACCACTCTGAAACGTTTTACAAACTGGAGGGATTTATTTGACCACCAATATCCAGACTACGAAATACCACATCCATGGGGTTGGGAGCCGGTGGGATGTGCTGGCATTTGGGCAAACAGAGGACAGTAGCTGCCATGTAGTCATGAAGGTGGGTGTGTGGGCTGGTGACTGTCCTACTGAGGCTCGAGATTGCTGTGCTGAAACACCATGACCAAAGCAACCTGGGAAGGAAAGGGTTTATTTCTGGTCATTTTCCATGTCATTGTTCATCACTGAAGGAAGTCAGGACAGGAACTCAAGCAGGGCAGGGTCTTGGAGGCCAGGGCTGATGCAGAGGCCAGGGAGAGGTGCTGCTTACTGGCTTGCCCACCCTGCTTTCTTATAGACCTCAGGATCACCGGCCTAAGAGTGGTCCCACCTATGATGCACTGAGACCTCCCCGCATCCATCACTACTTAAGAAAATGCCCTACAGCCCAATCTTAGGGAGGCATTTTCTCAACTGAGCCATCAGTTTTATTCCAGACAACTCTAGCTTGTGTCAAGTTGACATAAAACTAGGTCTCACAATAACACAGGATGGAGGACCAGCCAGAGACTACAGGTCACTCTCTGGAACACTGGAAATGGGAGCCATTAGTAGAGCATGCGGTGTGATGAATAGTGCATGGTGTTGGACTCAGTGTCGAGGGACAGAGAGATGGACGGGATGAACGGAGGCGATGCCATAAGAGAGGGTGGCGTTATATGGTCAGCAGCACTCAGGGGACAGTGGGTACTAGATTGATGGGACACAAGTTTCTGGAAGGAACAATATCTTAAAAGTCATCAAGACACATGTAGATGGCTTCCAGATGCTGGGAAGGACTACGGGGAACATCTAGCCACAGAGCCAAGTACACATGGTTGATTCATTTGTTCCCTGTTTAAATGACTGGGGAGTAACCGAAGGGGTTCTTTCTCTTCCTTCCTTTTGGGTGAGGTTCCAAATGTTTCCTAGTCTCAGGAAAAATCTCATAGCATGTGTACTATCTGATGAATTCGGCACTTCCAATCCTTTTTGGAATGGGGCAGCCTAAGAAAGTACAGCCCTCTCACAAGTCTATGAAGTCCAGGCTCTGACAGATTTCTTTAGCTAACCCCACGCTCACCTCGCTGTGGCCATGCGGGTTTTCTAAGGCGTAGATGACAGAATACTCAGCAGCGGCAAGAGAAGGAAGGAGTCTGGGACATCAGCAAACCATTAGCAAGTAACTGGGCACCAGACGGGGTTAGGGATGGCTGTGCTCAGGATGAGGATGGTTAGAGCAACATCTGGGAGGAGATGGCTTCGTCCAGAAACATTTCGATGAACTACTGTCTGCACACTGTGCCTGCAGCTTACGGCGAGAGAACACGAAAAGCACTAAAGCGTAGTGCCACGCCCAAAGCAGAGACCTCTCAGCCTTCCTCCCTCCTTCTGCCCCTCAAGCTTGTCGGTTGATCACAGTGGTTCCCAACCTTCCTGACGCTGTGAGCCTTAATACACTTGGTCGTGTATTTTTGTTGCTCCTTCGTAACTGTAATTTTGCTGTTGTGAATTGGGAGGTAAACTAAATATCGGTGTTTTCTGATGGTCTTTCATTTTAACCCCAAAGGTCGAGAACCGCTGGTCTGTCAGGAGACATACATGTAGCTTTACTGATTTGAGGACCCTGAGGGTGACTGAGGGTCCTTCTCTGCCTCTACCTCCTGCAGATTCAAATCACTGATGACCATGGGTGGTTTCCTGTTGACCTTGGAGGACAGATGCTTTTGAATCATTTTATTTATGCATCGAAGGTCACGTGTGTAGTTTAGGGATCTTAGAACATTCCAAAAGTCTTTAACACACCCTATTTCTGTGGGGTGGGAGTAGGGTGTCTATGGTACAATGGGTTTGTGTGTGTGTGTGTGTGTGTGTGTGTGTGTGTGTGTGTGTGTGTGTGTGTGTGTATGTGTGTGTGTGTGTGTGTGTGTGTGTGTGTGTGTGTGTGTCTCTGTGTGTGTGTGTGTGTGTGTGTGTCTGTGTGTGAATCTTTTCTAACATTCAGTACAATTCTCTTGCAAGAGCTTGGTAACTTCAAATGCATTTGAAAAGTCCAGGCATCAGGCAAGGTGTAAATTAATGAAGAAAAAAGGTGAACGTTTTCCTCCAGGAAATCTTATTTTTTTTCATCTTGCATTGTTAAATAAAGTGGTTTCCCCCTAAGCATAGTCATGAGTATTTTAATTATTATAGCATAAACTAGAATGAAGAGAAGACAACAATCTTTGGCTAAGACCACTAGATGTGCTTCAGTGGAAGAATAAATTTATAATTTAGGGTGTTGCCTAAGGAGGTTGGGATTATCTGGGCCTGGAGGCGCGTGCCAGCTACTAGGGAGGTGGAAGCAGAGGAACTGGTTGGGTCTAGATTTTGAGACCTTTCGGGACAACACAGCTTCGTCTCCCACAGCAATAGCAACAATGAAACAAAGCAACCATTGGGGAAGTCAGGGTTGCTGTGGAGAAAGAACCTGTGGTCGGCATGAGGCATGCGTTAGAGTTTACAAAGGGCAGCGATTATGAGACCAGGATTCAGGGCATCCTGAGTGCAGCCATGGATATCCACACATCCATCTGGATTTAACTTTTCTCATTTGCATTTACAGCTCACAGGTAAACATCAGCATATGCTCTAGAAGTGTAGACGCAAACAGACAACTTATGTCATCGGAGTATATGAATCTATCTTGGAATATTTTTCCCAGAAAAACGAATATCACAGGTCTTTCTATCACAATGGTGACATCACTACCGAAGGCAGCCGATGGCCTGTTGCTGGGCTTTACTTTTCCCTCTTGTTTTTTGGAAAAACCCTCCTCTGGATGGCTGACTCACAGGGGCCAGTGGATCACAGGGAGGGAGCTGCTGTACTGCTGATGACAGGCCTAGGACATGAGGGTTGGGTCATCGGGCTCCTCACTTCCCTGAGTGACAGGTGAGAGGTGGCCCATCTGCCAGCTGCCCTGTGTCTCAGGCTTCTCTGCATTCACCAGCCCATGGCCGTGTACAGACACCATCCTTGCTAGTCCCTCTTGCAGAACATTTCACTATTTGAAACAACTCTAGGAGTGAGGTAACTGGAGCAAAAGATAAATGCATTGTAAAGCTTGGGACAAGCAGTTCGAGCTGCCCTCTGACAGCATCCTGGTCCCCTGACCTGCCAGCATAGGGTTCTGTATTTACTATTGTTACCACCACACCGCCATTGGCTTAGTTATCCTGCCTAGATTATTTGGGAAGCTGATTTTTTTTTCCATATGTTTTTCATCATCTGGATTTACTGTTTCACGAACTGCCTGCTCCTGACATGCCCTGGTACGTATGTTATTGTATGGCACAGCAGACACTCCAAAGTCCCTGATAAAGGACCGTGTACTCTGCTGCGATTTCGGATTGGAAACATGTGGGAGAAAGAGAGAACTCCAACAGAGCTCTTGCTCTTGACTGAAGTAAACAAACTCGGCTCTTCAGTGTGATTTGGGTCAACACAGTAAGGGCTTCTGGCTGAAGAGAACGGACTGACCGTGGCTGCGGCCAAACACATGACGTCCTGCTTGGCGGCACGACTCTAAATCTTTCTGCAAATGAAGAGGGCTTGTAGCCCTGCGCACAATGTACCTATGACAGGAGGGTAAGCATACTGCAAAGAGATATATGGACACGGGCAGGGAGCTAGATAGTCGTGCTCAATTCAATAACCGCTTTGTTTATTTGAGCCAGATAGTTTCTTGTTCTTACACCAGGATGTAAGTGCCAAATGCTGCAAACCTTAGGAACATTGTGCTTGTTTTTGTTTTTTAAAGGTTTATTTATAAAATTTCTGTGTATGCCCATGTGTCTTGGTGCTTGCTTACGTGGGTGTGTGTATGCGTGCGCATGAGTGTGTGTGTGTGTGCTTGTGTGTGTGTGTGTGTGCATATGGGCACCTGCAGAGGCCAGAAGAGGGCGTTAAATTCCTAGGTGCTGAGATCTGAATTCCGGTATTTTGGAAGAGCAGCAAGTACTTACAATTGCTAAGCCATCTTTCCAGTCCCCTGGCGATCATTTTAAATAAAGCCTTTGGAATCCAGAAATCCTTTCTGGACACTTATGACCTTAGCGGTAGAATGATATATCCCATTATTTATAGACATTTCCCTGGCACTCCCACTTCATCCCGTTCTATTTCAAGCTTGCCAAAGTCGTTATTTCTGTCCACTGGTTTGGTTACCATCCCAAATATGGAGGCTAAAGACTGCCATAGCCTCCTTCTTCCTTCTGCACCAAACCTGATCAGCTGCTAAGTCCTATGGGTTTTCTTCAGAGTTGTTTTAAATATAAATTTTCATTGATACAGTAGTTGTAGATTTACAGCATACTCTGTTCGCGATCTGAGACGCCACACCAGTGTTTACAATGTGGCATGTCTGTCCCTGGTGAGGCGCCAACACTGCTGCCTTACCACACACTACACTCCAGAGGCCGCCATTCCTCACTCACAGCCCCTCCCTGACTCAGGACCCCATCTCCAGAACACCTCATTGTATGATACTGCCATAGTCTCCTTAGTCCGCTGCTGCTGTGGCCATTTTTAAGGCTTCCTTGCTTTTGATGGTGTTGGCAGTTTTGGGGAATACTGGCCGGGCATAGACTGATAATAATTTTCTCATATTTCCAGTGACATTTCGTTGTTCGGGGAGGATGACTGGGGATGTGAAACTTCACACGTACAGAGGTAAGTCATATGAACGTGACTTGGAACTGTTTTAATGCTTCTAGATGTGTGGGGCTTTCCCTCGCCCTAGCTGAGAACAACCCTCTGATCCTCCTGCTCCTGCTCCTCCCCTGTTAAGCGGCACATCAGTCCCCCATGACTGAGTTCTGCAGTGCTGGAGACCGCACCAGGACTTTATGCATGCTCAGCAAGCTCGCAAATGACGGAACCACTTGCTTCTCATTCCAAACTACTCATCCAGCACAGACCCCTCAGGTTAAGGGATTAGGCCCATAAGCTGCTCCCACTCCAGACACTGGCACCAACTACTAGACCTCCAACAATTCTGACTGGCTGGCTGTAAATTGAGGGGTTCCCAGCCCCCACCACCCCAGGTTTGATAAGTCTTAAGACTGCTTCACTCTGTTAAGTACTACGTGTGACTCTCTGACAGGCTGCAGGGGACCCGTCAGGTGAAGAAGCCTCCATTGCTCTGGAGTGCACCACCCTCACAGATGCACTCATCAGTATGCAAGTTCCGAGAACCCTATGGTTTAGGGCTTTTAATGGCGGCCCCGTGGCATATGTATGCTTGATTTCATCCTTGGATATTGGTGGTTACCTTAATCTTTAGTCTTCTTCCAACACGCTCCACGCTCCTCCAGCAGCCACACCCATCCTGCAGGTATGTAGGGGCCCTCAGTTCCCTCATTAGCCTAAACTCAGGCTGACAGGGGCTTATTATGGGTAACACACATATTCCTGCCACCCTTATCACTCAGGAGATTCCAAGGGCTTTCAGAGCTCTGTGTGAGGGACCCAGCAGCTCCACTATCTGCTTTCCTATCAGGATGGTAGAGCAGACGTGAACCACTGACTTGTTTGCCCAGGCCTCTCCACTCTCACCTTACACCCTGATCCCTTTGGACTCATTTTCGGATGGGGAAAGTGAGATTAGGGATTAAGACGATGCCAAGATTAAGGAGGAGTAAAGCTCCAATCAGAACAAAAGACTTTCCATTTTTACTTCCAAGTTCCTTCTATGCCAGGGCTCAGGAATGACCATGGCCCACACAGCAGAAATCTAAACTACCACCTACCTTATTCTACAGATTTAATTTTTATTTGCGTGTGTATATAATTATGGGCATATATATGCTAACATATTTGTGTTATGCTTATGCACATATATATGTGTTTGTGTATATATATGTGTTTTATGTGTGTGTGCACATGTGGGGGGGGTTGATACCCTCAGAGGTCAGAATACAGCATCCAATATGGAACACGAGATAGAGGCTGCTTTGAAGCATCTGATATGAGTGTTGAGAACCAAACTTGGATCCTCTAGCAAACGCTCTTAACCAGGGAGCCCTCTGTCTAGGCCCCCACCTCACCTATTTTACAGGGTTGCGAGCTAAACATGTTCTTCATATTTTTAAACAGCTGAAGGAGACAAAGAAATATAGTTCATGACATGTGAAGTCTGATGACGTTAACGTCTCAGTGCTCGTGAAGTTTGTAAACCCATCTGGGCTCACTTCTTGCCTGTAGCTGCTTCCGTGAAATGTGGTCAAGTTCAGGAGCTGAACGACATGGCCCTCAAAGCTTTGAGCATTATATTTCTTACCTGGCCCTTCACAGAAAGCCTTTCCTACACTCTACACTATGGCTGTTCCTAATTGCACAATCTCTTTTTTCTTACAAGACAGAGAGAGAAGAGGCAGCCCTGGTGTCCTTCCCTCTGTCAATGACGCATTATTTGAAAAGAATGAGACAAGAGCGCCTCAGTCACTCAAGCGACAAGACTTGAGGTCCTTCTTCACTCTCTGAGTGACATAGGCACATGTGTGCAACGGAGGGCTTGGAGTTTGGAGACAGAGAAATGACTCGATAGAGACATAGAACAGGCAGAGTCAAAGAGAGATATCCCTGGACATTATAAAGGGAGCAGGGCAGGGGCCGGGGTGGGGGTGGGGCATCCTCAGCCAATAGGCTCAGATATAAAATCTATATGATGAGCTATAAAACAAAACCAAAAGAGGATCTGGGAGAGAGTGAAGGGTCGGGAGCCTTTAAAGTACATTGAGGTCTCTCTTCCACAGGCATGGAACAGTGTGGCTTGAGCCTTTTCAAGTCTCAGTGGCTCCCATGCGCTCCAGAGAATGCTGCTTCTAGCCGGCATCCTCACCCAAGCATGACCCTTCCTCATTCCTATCCACCGACGACAAGGCTGGCCACTTGCCCAGCTCCCAAACTGGTCTGTGTTTATTTCTGACTCTAGGAAATGACAGCGATGTCCCATGATAACTGTATTCTGTGTTGTTATTTGGAGTATCTGATTTGTCTTGTGTAGTTAATGAAGAAAATTACTTTGGCTTCCTCTGCCAGTATCTTTTAATCTCTAGTCATTCTCCTCCTTCCGAGTTCCAATCAAACGTCTCTGTCGTTTCTTCTTCAGACTCTCCCTTGAGGAGGACTGTGCAAAGTAGAAGAGAAGCCAGCGTTGTTGAGCAATCAGGAGAGCAGGGTCTTTGGAGAGGACAATGCCAAGGTTACAATAAGACAAAGGGCGAAGGGAGAGTCGCTTGAGGACAAGTGAAGGAAGGCAGATGTAAGCAAGGGGGTGGATTTTAGAAAATTCAAGGCCGAGTGACCACACTGACCTAAAGAAGTCGGGAATCTAACATCTTAGACTTTTTCTTTATTATTATTATTTTTTATTAGATATATTTCTTTATTTACATTTCAAATGTTATTCCCTTTCTCGGTTTCCTGTCCATCCCCCTCCCCAATACGGGTATTTCCCCCATCTATTCCCTTACTGCCACCCCCACATTCCCCTGCACTGGGGGTCTGACCTTGGCAGGACTAAGGGCTTCCCCTTCCACTGGTGCCCCAACAAGGCTATTCTCTGTTACATATGCAGTTGGAGCCCTAGGTCAGTCCATGTGTAGTCTTTTGGTAGTGGTTTAGTCCCTGGAAGCTCTGGTTGGTTGGCATTGTTGTTCCTATGGGGTTGCAAGCTCCTTCAACTCTTTCAATCCTTCCTCTAATTCTCCCCAAGGGGGTCCTGTTCTCAGTTCGGTGGTTTGCTGCTAGCACTGACCTCTGTATTGGCCCTGCTCTGGATGTGTCTCTCGGGAGAGATCTATAGACTTTTTCAATATGTCACATTATAACGGCAATGCTAGGAAGTTAAGAATGAGCTTCCTTTTTCAAGTAAAGTCTTAACGACCCCCTTAAGTTACCTCCATGAAGTCAGAACTCAGTACACTGGACTTATCACACGCTCAAAACTTACCATGGCGCCCTGAGGGCAGAGCAGGTATTCAAGAAAGAGCTGGTGGGAAAATAGCATTTGGCCTAATGCAACCTTCAAGCCTGCTGCCTGCAGCTATTTCAATCTCTAATGATGAAAATGTCTCATGCTACAACAGATGCCCCTCCCTTGCCCGCTCTGACGTCAAGATGCAATGTGTCTGTCTGCGACTTGCCAGCTCGGGTGTCATCCAAGGGTATCTGCCAGGGAGTCCATGGTGCCTGGAAAGAGCCAGGCCTCAGCATCCTGTCTCCTAAGCACTTAAAGCCGATTCCCATGGGTTGAGTTTCCTAAATCTTTTTTTTTTTTTTTTTTTGGTTTTTTTTTTTTGGAGCTGGGGACCGAACCCAGGGCCTTGCGCTTCCTAAGCAAGCGCCCTACCACTGAGCTAAATCCCCAGCCCCGGTTTCCTAAATCTTAAAAGGCAAACATGGACCCTCTCTTCTAGAGACGTTACATAAACTTTTAATTTCTTTAGATTTGTTTATTTTATGTATATGGGTGTTTGTCTGCCTGGGTTATCTGAGCATCACGTGCATGTCGTGCCCACAGAGGCCAGAAGAGGCCATCAGATCCCCTGGTACTAGACTTGGGATTGTTGTGGACCACCTTGTGGATGCTGGGATGTGAACCCAGGTTTCTCTTCAAAAGCAGGATGCATTCCTAACCACAGATCCCTCTCTACAGCCCTGGGGAGACACCACCTCTTACATAATTAAGCCTAAAGTCTGTGTTCTAAACTTCACAGTACCCTGGCTTAATGGCTTAGCATCAAGATAATGAAGTTCTGCAGGATTCTGTAGCTCTGCCTTCTGTAAGAAGCCACATGTACGTACAAAATACGGTATGACCGTGCATGAAAATGCCAGAGAAAACCCAGCTAGCTGTCTTTTTTGTTATTTTCCCCTAAAAATAGTGAGGCTTTCAATTATTTATGATTTATTAATGCCCACTGACATACTGAAACAAGTGTTGTGTGAAGCCACAAGTTTCCTTGCACGACTTTAAAACAAATACCCCGACAACACTTCTCAATGCATGAGGACTCCCAAAGGCACAGGCTTAGAGAGTCTTTTATCAAAATTTCATTTTCCATCTTTGCAAGAGAGAGAGAGAGAGAGAGAGAGAGAGAGAGAGAGAGAGAGGTAAGGCTATGTAACCTTCAATTTTACAGACATATTGGACATAACAAGCCATGAAATTGCTTCACAAAAGAAATCATTTTTCTGATTCAATAAATGGTCCTGCAGCTGGAGGAAGCCCATTCAATGGCTGATCTGAATGAGAGAGCAAAGAAAATCTTTAATGTTATTTAAACTAGTCCAGGACTGAGAGGTATGGGTTCTGAGAGAGGGTAAGAAAAGCATTCACTTCAAAGGAAGACCAAAAGAAAATCAAAAGATCACAAAAGAGACTTGCTTGTTTTTATTATTTCCAAGAAAATAGCACACTGTCTCCAGGCATAGCCACCAAGCCACCCAGGCTTGAAAGGATAACTAAGGGCATCAGGCTTCTTGTCTGCCAAGGGCAGACTTTTCCTTCAAAGCTGGGCAGAAACAGCAGGGCGCTGGGTGGGGTTATTTTTCCAAAAGACAACAGAGAACTGAGAATCCCCCAAAGAGAAAGTGACTTTCTTGCCAATATTGGTCAAATGTTTGATTTTACTTTCTGGTTTTGATTTTTAAAGTGTTCTCAAGATGGGGTCTTCTCTAAGCCAAGCTGACCTCAAACTCACTCTACAGCAGAGGATAAACGCAAACCCCTGAAATTCCTGCTTCTGTGTCTCGAGTGCTGGGATTGTAGGTCTGGGCCCCCACACTTGGTTTATACGGTAATAGGGACTTAATTCAGGGTTTCATTCATACCAAGCAAGTGCTCTACACCTCCAGTCTATGGTGCTAGGCTTTTGAAACAATCTAGCACAGGTTTCTTCTCCCAAGCTATCAAGACAAGAAACAGAATTGTGTTTCTAAAATGAGCCAAAGTTTTTTCCTAATAAACAAAAACATTGTTCACAAAAACATTGTTTCTCTTTGCTATGTGCAATAAAGACAAGCTAGAATGGACAGCCCAGCCTTCATTGTTTGCTATGGAATCTCAAAATGATTAGATTAGAAGGCACCCGGGCATGACTCTGGCTCCACACTGTATCCCTTTGCTTCACAGGGTAGCCCCTGGAACCACCCTCTGAAAATTTGTTGGAAGTGACAATTTCCAGCATCCTCAGATCTAATGAAACAGACTCTGCTTTCTTCCCTGGCCCCAGTGATTTTTACGAGAGGGTGTATAACTGGAGTGTGTGTGGGAAGAGTCAAGTGGCTTCTAAGAGGTTAGTGGAGGGCTTGGGAGTAGTGATAAGCCAGATCGGCCTTGGCCACTGGTAGTTGGGCACGGATAAGCCAAGCCTGGGTAGCATGCCAACTCTGGAGGGAAGCAGACTCTAGCACTATGAGGAATGAATAATAAAGCACATTATCATATGTGTCAATATAATTACGCAGAAGGAGTCTATGTGCATACCTGTGCATAGCAATGTATCATAGGGGTAATTAGAAGTTAAGATTGGGGCTGGAGAGATGGCTCAACGGTTAAAAGCACTGGCTGCAGGGTTGGGGATTTAGCTCAGTGATAGAGCGCTTGCCTAGCAAGCGCAAGGCCCTGGGTTCAGTCCCCAGCTCCGAAAAAAAAAGAAAAAAAGAAAAAAAAGCACTGGCTGCTCTTCCAAAGGTCATGAGTTCAATTCCCAGCAACCACATGGTGGCTCACAACCATCTATAATGAGATCTGATGTCCTCAGCTGGTGTGCCAAGGACAGCAGCGTACTCATATACATGAAATAAATGAATAAATAAATAAATAAATAAATAAATAAATCTTTAAAAAAAAAGAAGTTAAGATTGGCTATGTCTGGGAAGAGGGTAGGATTAGACAAGAGACCTGCTTTAAATGTGATGTATTAGGTGTATCGTATGTGTATCTGTGACATGCTTGATACATTGGCAAGTCAGGACATTTTCTTTTCCCTTTTAGAACTACTGGCCCATGGAAAATGAGACTTCAGGTTTCAGGGGAGAGGTCCAGAGATGAAGCCACCAGCACTCCCTCTTTTCCAATTAAGCTAGGGGCTGAGCATGATCGAAACCACCCAAAACTCTTGAAAAATCACTACAAGAGCTGAGTAACTGGGCAAGCTGTGGTAAGACTGGGGATTATTTTCCCCAGGGGCAGACAGAGGTGCCCTGATGTTTACATGCGCCAGGGCAATCTCAAAATTCTATCAGTTCTTCTGTGGCCTTGACCTTAAGGGCCACTGGCCTGATCAGTTGGGTTTTCAAATCACCAAGCCCAGCTTCGAAACAGACTTCAGTTCCGGGAGATCATTTTTTTAATAATCCCTTCCCCCAACTAGTACATGAAGGACAAGGGATGTTTAATGCTTCCATCACAGTTCAGGTGGAGTGTAGATGAGTCTATGAAATTATTCTTCATCTCTGTCAATCCGATTATCTGAGTGTCACCTCTACCATGAATCCAGGTGGGATGTAGTAACCACTGTGGGCTCTGACTGTGAAACGGCAAACACAGGAACGCATCTGGGTAACCTAATGTAGTCTCAGCCAAGACCACCCACACAGCGACAGCTGCTGCTGGGGGAAGCTTGTGGGCCGCTATTGAGTTCACTATCATTTTACTACATTAAAATGTGCATCCTGAGCTTGACAGTGTTGATGTTTCCATCGAGCTACAACTCAGGGCAAATTAACCCAGCATCTTTTAGAAGACGTTTGATCCCAATCATAGAAGCTCATCTTTGCTACCTCATGCAGTTATCTCTCGAACAGGCTATGAGTGATCATGAGGTAGCCTTCTGAGATTGACTTGTTAAGTGAGGGTTAGGGGAAGTGAACAGGGGCTGGTGAGAAGGCATTGTCGTCTGTTCTCTACCAGAGGGCACAGGTCTGATTTTGATACATTCCCTAAGGAATACTCAGAGTCTCTACATTGTATCTTTTCAGGCTTCAAATTTCTCACTAGCCTACTCACCCCAGCAAAAAAATAGTTTCGGAGTTTCTTACTAAATACTGGTACGGGAAATAGTTGAGCGGAAACACCAAATAGATCCCCCAGTTTGCTGTGCTGATGAATGAGGTAGCTTTTGAGTGTTCTGGTCTCTCTGAAGACCCACCTTAGGTGACGCTTCCCAAGCACTGACTGAAATGAATAACTGGTCTTCATCTTCACTGCAACTGCCCAAAGAATGGAGCATATTAATTTAAATATTTAAAAGATTTCAATATGAAAATCTGTGGGCTCTCCAATTTAAATATATTCAAAATGAGCTTCATTATCCTTATAGAGAAACAAATTTTTCTTTTCATTTGAAGAGTTTAAAATGTATATGGATGGTGGCTGGGTGTGGGAGGCAGAGGTAGGTGGACCTCTGTGAGTTTGAGGTCAGCCTGGTCTTTATAGTGAGTGCTAGGACAAGCAGAGCACCTAGTAAGACCCTGTCCAAAGCGAACAAACAAATGATAAGGATGGTTCCAGTTTAAACGACCTTGCTAAGGGCCTCTGAGTTTGGGCAGACTGGGAAGCGACCCCCTAAGAGTGACAATCCATTGTATCTTAATGACTTTGTCCTGCTTCATGCTAAACCTTCCTGATTTGTCTGTTATCCCAGAGAAAGTGACCGAAAGCCACCACAAGTGCCAGCACCCATCTGTCCAGAGATTTCCTTAAGCAAATCAGTCTGAGAAGCCACATTGCCTTACCCACTTTACTCAGGTCTGAGTGCATTATGAGAGCCGTCCTAGCAGGAACTGCCCTGGATGAACTGTGACCATGGCTGGGCTGAATGAGTGCTGAATGGGGTACATCTGGCAACAATGGTGGTGCTCATTACAAGGCAAGCACTCAGTTGGTTAAATAAAGGAGCAGAACAGACTCATTTTCCTATGTGTGTGTGTGCATGTATGGTATGTCTGTATGTTCATGTATGTGTGTGCATGTATGTATGTGTATGCATGCATGTATGGTATGTATGTGTGTAAATGTGTTGTGTGCATGCATGTATGTGAGCATGTATGCATGCATGCGAATGCATGTGCATGTATGTGTGTATGTGTGTGCATGCGTGTGTGATGTATATGTGTGCATGTGTTGTATGTATGCATGCATGTGTGTGTGTGTGTGTGTGTGTGTGTGTGTGTGTGTGTGTGTGTGTGTGTGTGCAGAGTAGAGGCTGACATCAGGAGTCTTTCTCAGTCACTCATGACCTTAACTTTTGAGACATGGTCTCTCACTGAGCCTTAAGCTCCCTGGCTCAGCAAGGCAGGGCAGCCTGTGCGCTCAGGGACCTCTGTCTCCTGCTCCCCAGCACGGGGATTACAGACACACACAAACCCGCCTGGGTGTTTACATGGGTGCTGGTGATCCAAGCTCAGCCATCACGCTTGCCTGGCGAGTGGTTTGCCAATGGAGTCATCTCCCCAGCCTAGGACTATAACACTGGAAAAAAACACAGAGGGCCAAAGCTAAGGTGAATTTTAAGAGTCCACGGGAATGGGAGGTAGATGCCAAATGGGAATCCCAGCCAAGAACTCCATAGGGGAACTGTCATTTCCATTACCCCACCTAAACATAATGTCACTGTGGTTGCAGGCATAAGTATTATTCTTATTTTATAGACAAATGAAGACATAGGTCTTTGTTATTTAGTATCTTCATGTTGAACAGAGCAAAGACTCAAAGGCTAATCTTTTGGTTTCACCATTACACAGGAAGCTTTAGTTACTGCTGGTTATGACGATGACGATGATGACGACAAAGAAAAAGAAAACAAAGATGATGATGACAATGATGACGATGATGACGATACGGTGCTAGAGCTTAAACCCAGGTGGCTCCACATGCAAAGTCCTCACCCTCCGAGCAGCGCCCAGACTATTTACTTGTAAAACTCAAACATCTTTTTTTTTTTTTTACTAGATATTTTTGGAATTTAATTATAACTAGTTTATCTGATAATGTGACAATCTATTTGTGTTTTTCCTCCACTGGGAAATTTTGCATCACTACAATAAATGCGTAAGCAGCTTGATAGCACGCATAGTAACAAAAGCAGATATCCATTGAGACCTCCTACCGATGGTGCTGCTTTAATCCTTCTTTCTTTTTTTTTTTTTTTTTTTATTATTAACTTGAGTATTTCTTGTATGTACATTTCAGTGTTAATTTTCCGGTTTCCGCAAACATCCCAAGCTCTTCCAGTTCTTTCTCTGATTCCTTCAGCAGGGGTCCTATTCTCAGTTCAGTGGTTTGCTGCTGGCATTCGCCTCTGTATTTGCTGTATTCTGGCTGTGTCTCTCAGGAGCGATCTACACTTCTGCACTTCTTTGCTTCATCCATCTTGTCTAATTGGGTGGCTGTATATATATGGGCCACATGTGGGGCAGGCTCTGAATGGGTTTCCCTTCAGTCTCTGTTTTAATCTTTGCCTCTCTCTTCCCTGCCAAGGGTATTCTTGTTCCCCTTTTAAAGAAGGAGTGAAGCATTCACATTTTGATCATCCGTCTTGAGTTTCATTTGTTCTAGGCATCTAGGGTAATTCAGGCATTTGGGCTAATAGCCACTTATCAATGAGTGCATACCATGTGTGACTTTCTGTGATTAGGGTTAGCTCACTCAGGATGATATTTTCCAGTTCCAACCATTTGCCTACGAATTTCATTAAGTCGTTGTTTTTTTGATAGCTGAGTAATATTCCATTGTGTAGATGTACCACATTTTTCTGTATCCATTCCTCTGTTGAAGGGCATCTGGGTTCTTTCCAGCTTCTGGCTATTATAAATAAGGCTGCGATGAACATAGTGGAGCACGTGTCTTTTTTTATATGTTGGGGCATCTTTTGGGTATATGCCCAAGAGAGGTATAGCTGGATCCTCAGGCAGTTCAATGTCCAATTTTTCTGAGGAACCTCCAGACTGATTTCCAGAATGGTTGTACCAGTCTGCAATCCCACCAACAATGGAGGAGTGTTCCTCTTTCTCCACATCCTCGCCAGCATTTGCTGTCACCTGAGTTTTTGATCTTAGCCATTCTCACTGGTGTGAGGTGAAATCTCAGGGTTGTTTTGATTTGCATTTCCCTGATGACTAAAGATGTTGAACATTTCTTTAGGTGTTTCTCAGCCATTCGGCATTCCTCAGCTGTGAATTCTTTGTTTAGCTCTGAACCCCATTTTTTAATAGGGTTATTTGTCTCCCTGCGGTCTAACTTTTTGAGTTCTTTGTATATTTTGGATATAAGGCCTCTATCTGTTGTAGGATTGGTAAAGATCTTTTCCCAATCTGTTGGTTGCCGTTTTGTCCTAACCACAGTGTCCTTTGCCTTACAGAAGCTTTGCAGTTTTATGAGATCCCATTTGTCGATTCTTGATCTTAGAGCATAAGCCATTGGTGTTTTTGTTCAGGAAATTTTTTCCAGTGCCCATGTGTTCCAGATGCTTCCCTATTTTTTTCTTCTATTAGTTTGAGTGTGTCTGGTTTGATGTGGAGGTCCTTGATCCACTTGGACTTAAGCTTTGTACAGGGTGATAAGCATGGATCGATCTGCATTCTTCTACATGTTGACCTCCAGTTGAACCAGCACCATTTGCTGAAAAATGCTATCTTTTTTCCATTGGATGGTTTTGGCTCCTTTGTCAAAAATCAAGTGACCATAGGTGTGTGGGTTCATTTCTGGGTCTTCAATTCTGTTCCATTGGTCTATCTGTCTGTCTCTGTACCAATACCATGCAGTTTTTATCACTATTGCTCTGTAATACTGCTTGAGTTCAGGGATAGTGATTCCCCCTGAAGTCCTTTTTATTGTTGAGGATAGTTTTAGCTATCCTGGGTTTTTTGTTATTCCAGATGAATTTTGCAAATTGTTCTGTCTAACTCTTTGAAGAATTGGATTGGTATTTTTGATGGGGATTGCATTGAATCTGTAGATCGCTTTTTGGTAAAATGGCCATTTTTACTATATTAATCCTGCCAATCCATGAGCATGGGAGATCTTTCCACCTTCTGAGGTCTTCTTCAATTTCTTTCTTCAGTGTCTTGAAGTTCTTATTCTACAGATCTTTTTACTTGCTTGGTTAAAGTCACACCGAGGTACTTTATATTATTTGGGTCTATTATGAAGGGTGTCGTTTCCCTAATTTCTTTCTCGGCTTGTTTC
This sequence comes from Rattus rattus, assembly GCF_011064425.1. Lineage (NCBI taxonomy): Eukaryota > Metazoa > Chordata > Mammalia > Rodentia > Muridae > Rattus > Rattus rattus. The sequence continues at coordinate 173,622,201 of NC_046154.1, read as the reverse complement.
TCTTTTTGTGTAGAGGAAGGCTACTGATTTATTTGAGTTAATTTTATACCCAGCCACTTTGCTGAAGTTGTTTATCAGCTTTAGTAGTTCTCTGGTGGAACTTTTTGGGATCACTTAAATATACTATCATATCATCTGCAAATAGTGATATTTTGACTTCTTCTTTTTCCGATCTGTATCCCCTTGACCTCCTTTTTGTTGTCTGATTGCTCTGGCTAGAACTTCAAGAACTATATTGAATAAGTAGGGAGAGAGTGGGCAGCCTTGTCTAGTCCCTGATTTTTAGTGGGATTGCTTCAAGTTTCTCTCCATTTAGTTTAATGTTAGCCACTGGTTTTGCTGTATATGGCTTTTACTATGTTTAGGTATGGGCCTTGAATTCCTATTCTTTCCAGGACTTTTATCATGAAGGGGTGTTGAATTTTGTCAAATGCTTTCTCAGCATCTAATGAAATGATCATGTGGTTTTGTTCTTTCAGTTTGTTTATATAATGGATCACGTTGATGGTTTTCCGTATATTAAACCATCCCTGCATGCCTGGGATGAAGCCTACTTGATCATGGTGGATGATTGTTTTGATGTGCTCTTGGATTCGGTTTGCCAGAATTTTGTTGAGTATTTTTGCGTCGATGTTCATAAGGGAAATTGGTCTGAAGTTCTCTTTCTTTGTTGGGTCTTTGTGTGGTTTAGGTATAAGAGTAATTGTGGCTTCATAGAAGGAGTTCGGTAGTGCTCCATCTGTTTCAATTTTGTGGAATAGTTTGGATAATATTGGTATGAGGTCTTCTATAAAGGTCTGATAGAATTCCGCACTAAACCCGTCTGGACCTGGGCTCTTTTTGGTTGGGAGACCTTTAATGACTGCTTCTATTTCCTTAGGAGTTATGGGGGTTGTTTAACTGGTTTATCTGTTCCTGATTTAACTTCGGTACCTGGTATCTGTCTAGGAAATTGTCCATTTCCTGCAGATTTTCAAGTTTTTGTTGAATATAGGCTTTTATAGTAAGATCTGATGATTTTTTGAATTTCCTCTGAATCTGTAGTTATGTCTCCCTTTTCATTTCTGATTTTGTTAATTTGGACACACTCTCTGTGTCCTCTCGTTAGTCTGGCTAGGGGTTTATCTATCTTGTTGATTTTCTCAAAGAACCAACTTTTGGTTCTGTTGATTCTTTCTATGGTCCTTTTTGTTTCTACTTGGTTGATTTCAGCTCTGAGTTTGATTATTTCCTGCCTTCTACTCCTCCTGGGTGTATTTGCTTCTTTTTGTTCTAGAGCTTTTAGGTGTGCTGTCAAGCTGCTGACATATGCTCTTTCCTGTTTCTTTCTGCAGGCACTCAGCGCTATATGTTTTCCTCTTAGCTACAGCTTTCATTGTGTCCCATAAGTTTGGGTATGTTGTACCTTCATTTTTCATTAAATTCTAAAAAGTTTTTAATTTCTTTCTTTATTTCTTCCTTGACCAGGTTATCATTTAGTAGAGCATTGTTCAATTTCCACGTATATGTGGGCATTCTTCCCTTATTGTTATTGAAGACCAGCTTTAGGCCGTTGTGGTCCGATAGCACGCATGGGATTATTTCTATCTTTCTATACCTGTTGAGGCCCGTTTTTTTGACCAATTATATGGTCAATTTTGGAGAAAGTACCATGAGGAGCTGAGAAGAAGGTATATCCTGTTGCTTTAGGGTAGAACGTTCTATAAATATCCGTTAAGTCCATTTGGCTCATGACTTCTCTTAGTCTGTCTACGTCTCTGTTTAATTTCTGTTTCCATGATCTGTCCATTGATGAGAGTGGGGTGTTGAAATCTCCTACTATTATTGTGTGAGGTGCAATGTGTGTTTTGAGCTTTAGTAAGGTTTCTTTTACGTATGTAGGTGCCCTTGTATTTGGGGCATAGATATTTAGGATTGAGAGTTCATCTTGGTGGATTTTTCCTTTGATGAATATAAAGTGTCCTTCCTTATCTTTTTTGATGACATTTCGTTGAAAATTGATTTTATTTGATATTAGAATGGCTACTCCAGCTTGCTTCTTCCGACCATTTGCTTGGAAAGTTGTTTTCCAGCCTTTCACTCTGAGGTAGTGTCTGTCTTTGTCTCTGAGGTGTGTTTCCTGTAGGCAGCAGAATGCAGGGTCCTCGTTGCGTATCCAGTTTGTTAATCTATGTCTTTTTATTGGGGAGTTGAGGCCATTGATGTTGAGAGATATTAAGGAATAGTGATTATTGCTTCCTGTTATATTCATATTTGGATGTGAGGTTGTGTTTGTGTGCTTTTCTTCTCTTTGTTTTGTTGCCAAGACGATTAGTTTCTTGCCTCTTCTAGGGTATAGCTTGCCTCCTTATGTTGGGCTTTACCATTTATTATCCTTTGTAGTGCTGGATTTGTAGAAAGATATTGTGTAAATTTGGTTTTGTCATGGAATATCTTGGTTTCTCCATCTATGTTAATTGAGAGTTTTGCAGGATACAGTAACCTGGGCTGGCATTTTGTGTTCTCTTAGGGTCTGTATGACATCAGTCCAGGATCTTCTGGCCTTCATAGTTTCGGGCGAAAAGTCTGGTGTGATTCTGATAGGTCTGCCTTTATATGTTACTTGACCTTTTTCCCTTACTGCTTTTAATATTCTTTCTTTATTTTGTGCGTTTGGTGTTTTGACTATTATGTGACGGGAGGTGTTTCTTTTCTGGTCCAATCTATTTGGAGTTCTGTAGGCTTCTTGTATGCCTATGGGTATCTCTTTTTTTAGGTTAGGGAAGTTTTCTTCTATGATTTTGTTGAAGATATTTACTGGTCCTTTGAGCTGGGAGTCTTCACTCTCTTCTATACCTATTATCCTTAGGTTTGATCTTCTCATTGAGTCCTGGATTTCCTGTATGTTTTTGGACCAGTAGCTTTTTCCCTTTTACATTATCTTTGACAGTTGAGTCAATGATTTCTATGGAATCTTCTGCTCCTGAGATTCTCTCTTCCATCTCTTGTATTCTGTTGGTGAAGCTTGTATCTACAGCTCCTTGTCTCTTCTTTTGTTTTTCTATATCCAGGGTTATTTCCATGTGTTCTTTCTTGATTGCTTCTATTTCCATTTTTAATTCCTTCAACTGTTTGATTGTGTTTTCCTGGAATTCTTTCAGGGATTTTTGCGATTCCTCTCTGTAGGCTTCTACTTGTTCTCTAAGGGAGTTCTTCATGTCTTTCTTGAAGTCCTCCAGCATCATGATCAAATATGATTTTGAAACTAGATCTTGCTTTTCTGGTGTGTTTGGATATTCCATGTTTGTTTTGGTGGGAGAATTGGGCTCCGATGATGCCATGTAGTCTTGGTTTCTGTTGCTTGTGTTCCTGCGCTTGCCTCTCGCCATCAGATTATCTCTAGTGTTACTTTGTTCTGCTATTTCTGACAGTGGCTAGACTGTCCTATAAGCCTGTGTGTCAGGAGTGCTGTAGACCTGTTTTCCTGTTTTCTTTCAGCCAGTTATGGGGACAGAGTGTTCTGCTTTTGTGCGTGTAGTTTTTCCTCTTTACAGGTCTTCAGCTGTTCCTGTGGGCCTGTGTCTTGAGTTCACCAGGCATGTCTCTTGCAGCAGAAAATTTGGTCTTACCTGTGGTCCCGAGGCTCAAGTTCGCTCATGGGGTGCTGCCCACGAGCTCTTTGCGGCGGCAGCAACCAGGAAGATCTGCGCCGCCTCTTCCGGGAGCTTCAGTGCACCAGGGTTCCAGATGGCCTCTGGTGTTTTCCTCTGGAATCAGCAATGTGTGCAGAGTGCAGTCTCTTCTGGTTTTCCCAGGCGTGTCTGCCTCTCTGAAGGTTTAGCTCTCCCTCCCACGGGATTTGGGTGCAGAGAGCTGCTGCTGCGGTCTGTCTCCTGCAGGTTGCCGCGGTGTCTCAGGCGGGGCTCCTGCCGCTCCAGCCTCCTTCTTCACGGGAGCCCAGAGGCCTTATACAGTTTCCTCTTGGGCCAGGGATGTGGGCAGGGTGGCAGTTGGTGGTCTCTTCCGCTTGCAGTTCTCAGGAGTGCCCCACCTGACTAGGCGGTGAGGTCTCTCCAGGGTTTGGGAGCAGAGAGAGCTGCCGTCGATCCAAACATCTTTGCTTATCAATGGCTACACTATAGTCTCCAGGTACTGTTCTGTCAGTGCCGAGGAAGACTTGAGTTCAAGTCCCATTTGCTGTCTCCTTGACCCCGGCCAAATGCAAGCTCTACATTCCTCCTTCCGTCATCTTTAAAAGGAGAATAAAATACCTTCAAGGGGGTCCCTTTAAGGATGGCTTGTGTGGTGGGTTAAATAAAAATAGGTTCCATAGGGCGTGAAACCATTAGGAGGTGTGGCCTTGTTGGAGAAAGTGTCACTAGGGGGCAGGCTTTGAGGTCTCAGTCACTCAAGCCAGACTTAATGACTCACCGTCTCTTCCTGCCACCTGCTGATCTGGATGTAGAACTCTCAGCCACTCTCCAGCACCGTGTCTGCCTGCACACTGCCATGCATCCTGCCATGAGGACAATGGACTAAACCTTTGACCTTTAAGCTAGCCCCAATTCCTTGTAAGAATTGTTGTGGTCACGGTATCTCTTCATAGCAATAGGAACCCTGAGACAGTTTGAGATGGTGTGTAGTGGCAGGGTGAGTGATGTGGGGTGAAAGATGTGGTAGGGTGGTGTGGGATGTGGGGGTGTGGAGTGTGGCACGTGGGGGTTGGTTAACATAAAGTTTACTAGAGTTGACATCCATGGCAGCTTTTGGTACCGGTGTGAGGAAACGACAGGGGGAAAGGGCCGTGAGCTTGTAGTAACATGCAGTTCTCCAGACTTGACTGCCCCAACTAACAGGATTTAGAACCAATGAACGCAGGTTATAGAAAACTCCCAAAGGATTATAATGTTTGTCGTTTTAGGCAGAGTGTGCGTGCACGCACATACAGGTACGTGTATCATGTGCACACAGAGGAAACATGCCCTCAACATTATACTGCACGGTGGATAAAATTTATCCAGGAGCCCAGTGGCCTGTCTGTCACCACACATGAACATTGCAAGTGACAGAGTGAGATTCCTTCTGTGGCGGCTGCTGACCCACTTGGGTGAACTTCATCCCAGAAAGTTAACATGCGGTAAACATCGACCAGTTTAAGGTTAGAGAGTGGTCTGAGTGTATTATGGTTTAACTGACCATGTCACTCCAAAATTCATACTGAAATTTAATCCTCAACAGGACAGTTCCTTGAGGGAGTGATTTACACACAATGACTCTACCCCTGTGGAGGCAATCAGGGCCCTATATGTCAGGCTTCAGGAAGCCCCTGGTCCTTTCTGTTATCCGAGTTCATAGGGTTCAACCCTGCCTCTGCCATATGACGGTGCTGTGAGAAAGGGCAAGACCCTGTCAGCCAGTAACTTGATCTTAGACGTCCATCTCTAGAACTCTCAGAGACATATTTCTACTACTTAGCAATTAGCTCAGCTAAGATATTTGCCAAACCAGGCTACACCGATCAAGGTAACAAGCTGTACTACCCTATTGTATCTGTTAGGAATATTAGCATGTTTCTCGGCTAAGGAAATTGACAATGAACACTAATTAACTCTCCATGGTTCTCTTTAAAATGGAAGCCACTGATAGAATACCAAAGAGCCAACAGATTCCTTAGTAATAATTCCATCGTGAACACAGATTTTGGAGTTGACTTTCTATGTTTAAGTCCACTGTCAAACTATATGATTTGGGAAAAATAAATTTAACCTCTCTGTGCTTCGATTTCCATAGAGAGAAGAAAATGAATATGCATCCCATAAGTTCACTGAGAATAGCAAACAGAATTATTGATAAAGCGTTCAGACAGGCACTGAACACACGACAGTCAGTAGGTGGTCCCCCATTGTCACGGATCTATATGCAGAGAACGACCAGATACCAAATGCTTACTCTGCTAACCATAAGTCCATCCCTCTCTGATGCCCAGCTTCCATTTCCACCAGCACAGCACTGTGAAAACTGATCTCCTTGCATTCTTGGATCCCGCACACCCTGACATAAAGCCAAGAGCAGGGCAGAGGCAGTAAAAGTATTAGGTATGAGGGCAAAATAAGAATAATAATAACCATGTTTTAAAACACTTCAAAAATAAGTCATGGGATGTATGGTGTGGTGGTTTGAATATGCTTGGCCCAGGGAGTGGCACGATTAGAAGGTGTGGCCCTGTGGAAGGAAGTGTGTCACCGTCGGGGTGGGCTTGGAGAGAGCTTCCTCCTAGCCACCTAGAAGTCAGTCTTCTAGCAGCCTTCAGATGAGGATGCACAACTCCACTCCTCCTGCACCGAGCCTGCCTGGATGCCGCCATGCTCCCGCCTTGATGACAATGGACTGAACCTCTGAACCTGTAAGCCAGCCCCAATGAAATGGTGTCCTTATAGGAGTTGCTTTGGTTATGGGGTTTCCACAATTGGTGTCTCTTTACAGCAATGAAAACCCTAATAAAGACATGTGGTATTTATTGTGTTCCTTAAGGGTTAAAAGGAAAAGAAAAAGGATTCTGAACTTAAGATCGCTTTTCTTTTTCCCATGGGGTTAAAGAGGACATGCCTAATAATAGACATTGAAAGATTCATTGAAATTAAATGATGTCAGTCTCCTATCACGAAAAGAGAAAGTGCCACTATCTTAGGGTTTTTATTGCTGCGATGAAACACCATGACCAAAAAGCAAGTTGGGGAGGAAAGGGTTGATTCAGCTTACACTTCCACATTGCTGTTCATCACCAAAGGAAGTCAGGACAGGAACTCACGCAGGGCAGGAAGCAGGGGCTGATGCAGAGGCCATGGAAGGATGCTGCTGACTGGCTTGCTTCCCCTGGCTTGCTCAGCTTGCTCAGAACCCAGAACCACCAGCCCAGGGACAGCACCACCCACAGAGGGCTGGGTCTTCCCACACTCGATCACTAATTGAGAAAATGCCTTACAGCTGGATCTCAAGGAGGCATTTCCTCAAGGGAGGCTCCTTTCTCTGTGATAATTCCAGCTTGTGTCAAGTTGACACACAAAACCAGCCAGTACGGCTGACCCCTTGTCAACTTTACACACAAACACATCACTATTAACCCACAGTGGTTACTTTCTTACTCATCCCCAAGATCTAAATAACTTTTTAAAGTCCCACAGCCTTTATAAATTCAGACACGTTAAAATCTCAGTCTCTGTAAAATGTTCAATCTCTTAAAATCCAAAGTCTTTTACAATTCAAAGTCTCTTAACTGTGGGCTCCAGTAAAATACTTTTCTTACTTCAAGTGGGAAAAAAATCAGAACACGGTTGCGGTCAAATCAAAGCAAAATCAAACTCCAATCATCCAACGTCCGGGATCCCCTCAGGATCTTCTGGACGTCCCCGAAGGGTTTGGGTCACTTCTCCAGTTCGGTTCTCACACATGCAGCTTGCTTTCTAGGCCCGGCTGGCTTCACCTCACTGCTGCTCCTGTTCTTGGTGGTCGTCACATGGCACTGGCATCTCCAAAACACTGGGGTTTCCTGTTGCGACTGGACTGCACTTTCACCAATAGCCTCTCACGGGCTCTCTTCCTGGTGCCAAGCCTCAACTTCTAATACTTGACCTCTCCAGTCCTGGGTCTTCAATTGCCACTGAGGGTCCAGCTTCACCAATGACCTTTCCTGACCTCTCACAGTGCCGAGCCTCAGCTGCTCTCCATGACCCCTTCAAACTTTCAAAGCCAGCATCACCTGGGTGACTCTTACACATTACCAAGTCCAGGTACAACCTCGGCTATCTCTGGAACACGGCCTCTTTGTGCTCTCAGAAAACACTTCCTGGAAGAAATCACCTCAGTGATGCTGGTCTCTTCTTAATCACTGCTAATTTCTTAGCTCCAGCTGACCAGCATCAATCGTCCCAGTAATGCAAAGGTTTCATTTTAGTAATTCTGGCATGTTGTTAATCATGGCTGATTCTTTAGCCCCAGGCAACCGGGACCACAGAATCTCAAATCAAAATAGAACCGGCTTGGATAGTCTTCAATCTTCCCTCTGAAATGTCACAAGCCAGGTCTCCGCCTCCTGCACGGCTCTCAGCACTGTTATTGTCCAAGCTGCTACAGAACATCCCACTGAGATCTCAAGACTCAATGGCTTTTCTCACACAAGTTCCAAAGTCCTTCCACAACCCTCCCCCCAAACACGGTCAGGGCTGTCACAGCAGTACCCCACTACACTGGCGCCAACTTGTCTTAGACTTTCTATTGGGGAGAAAAGGGTTTATTTGGGTTACACTTCCATGTTGCTGTTTATTATTGAAGACGTCAGGACAGGACCTGCCAACAGGGTAGGATCCTGGAGGCAGGAGTTGATGCAGAGGTCATGGAGGGATGCTGCTTACTGGCTTGCTTTGCCTTACTTGTTCAGCCTGTCTTCTTACAGAAGCCAGAACCATCAGCCCAGGGACCGCACCACACACAGTGTTCTGAACCCTGCCTCATTGATCACTAATGGAGAAAACACACCACAGCTGGATCTCACGGAGGCATTTCCTCCACTGAGGCACCCTCCTCTCTGGTAACCCTAGCTTGTGTGTTGAGTTGATACAGAAACCAGCCAGTACAGCCACCTTGGAGCTAAGGCTTGTTATATCCATTCACCGCTTCTAAAACAAAATGAAACTAACAGAACTCACCCAGGTTTTCTCTTACTAGCGTTAAGTTTAGCTGCTAAGAATTGGCTTTATGTAAAGATCACAAAAGGCAACAGGAATTCAATGACATTCCCATCGTTACAAATGTTTGGCCCCTAAACATGCAACAGGGGGTGCTGAGTTTCCAGCAGTCAAACGATTGCTGTCTGAGGTGAGGTCCTAAGCAAGAGGCTACCATCTACCATGCAGTCTGACTGTCCCTTCAGAAACATCCTGTTGAAACTTATTTCCCACTTTGAAGTAATCGGAGGGAGAGCCACTAAGAGGAGACTGGGTCACGAAGGCCCTGACCTCATGAGTGGATAAAGCCACAGGTGGATTTGTAGGTGACTGTGACTTGCTTACTTGGGCTCACCATAGCTTCGGGGCACTGCAGAGTCCCCTGAAGCTCTCATCATATGTGGCCTCCTGTCATTGGGCACTTCAACCTCCAGAACCATAAGAAACACCTTTTAAAGAGCAAATCGCCCACTCTGTGATATTTAGTTATAGCAGCAGGAAACGGACCATCAGGGACCAGCGTGATGTCAGGAAAGAGTGTGACACACAAGCATGAAGACCCGAGTTCAATTCCTGGTACCTACATAAGAACCTAGGCACAGGGGCACACTGCTTTAATTCCAGTGCTGGGGAGGTGGGGACAGGAGGATGCCAGGGTTCTTGCTGGCCAGTCGGTTTAGCCAATAGCTCCTGGTTCAGCGAGAGACATAGTCTTGAAATTAAGACAGAGTGGTACAGTAAGAGGTGGAACACTGACCTCTGTCTTAGTCTGCACCCACCCACACACACACACACACACACACACACACACACGCACACATATGAACACATATGTGCACACACAAAGACAAAGACAAAAGAACAAGCATGGAGGTGTCAGAGAGGGAGACAATCATAGACTGAGAACAAATTGTACTCAGATAAGCAGAAAATGCCAGGATTTAGAATTAACGATCTGGCAGAAGCCCAGAAGGGCCAGGTTTCCAATGCAGGCCCTTGGAACAGGAGCTCAAGCAGTATGGAGGCTATTCTATTGCAGGAGCAAGAGATTCTGATCTTTGTGAGAGGAAAAGAAATCAATTGCTCCAAAATCTAATTCAGTGGAAAAGCATCTACGGCATAAAAAACCACCCAACTCCCACAAAGAAATGCAATGTGAACAGTCAGTCCAATTCGTTAAGTCGAGACTTCTCACGGGTTGTCCCACTTCTCTCTGTAATTTATACAGATACTTTTCTGGAAGTGTTTATCAAATTATTCATCACGACCCCTGAGGCAAAGCAAGAGGAAGTCTTTACTTTTCATTTACATTTAATCTAGAATAGCATTTCTTATTGCTCCTGGAGTTGTAAGACCCACAGCCATTGCTTATGTCCAGCCGTTACCAGTCAGACCTATTTTATCTTGTCTTTGCAATGGCCCCCCTTTCTCCACTGCCTTGCATCAAATCAGAGACAGGATATCCTGTTGCCAATTTTCCGTATTAGCCACTTCTTTCATTGCTGCAACAAAACGCCCGACGAAAAGCAGCGTAAAGAAGGGAAGGTTTGCTTTTGGCTAAGAGTTCCAAGGTATGGTCGGTAACAGTGGAGGAGAGTTATGGCAGGAGCTGGAGGGAGGTGGTCACATTCCATGGGGAGGGATGGGTGCTGCCGCCCAGCCCCCTTTCACCTTTTCATGCAAAGAATCCAGTTGGGAGGCATGGAGTCACCCGCATTTACACTGGTTCTTCCCACCTCACTAGCTTAATCTAGAAACTTCTTCACAGAAGTGCCCAGTGGTTTGTTTCCCTGGTGGTTCTAAATCCTGTCAAACTGGCAGTCAAGATTAACGATATTTTAATACAATGTATTGCTAAAGGATGAGACCAGCCAAGGCAGTGGAGCCTCAGGACTGGGAGGCAGAGGCAGGCAGATTTCTGTGAGGTCAAGGCCAGTCTGGTCTAGAGATCCAGTTCCAGGATGGCCAAGGCTACAGAGAGAAACTCTGTCTCAAACAACTATCAAACAAACAAACAAAACCAAACCCAGCCAACTTAAAAAAAATATGACAACTTAAAAACATGAAAATAATACCACTACTATAACACACACACACACACACACACACACACACACACAGCCCAAAACTTGACTTTAAGACTTTTTTTTTAGATTTATTTATTTTATTAAGTACACTGTAGCTGTCTTCAGACACACCAGAAAAGGGCACCAGATCTCATTACAGATGGTTGTGAACCACCATGTGGTTGCTGGGATTTGAACTCAGGACCTCTGGAAGAGCATTCAGTCAGTGCTCTTAACCACTGAGCCATCTTTCTAGCCCAACTTTAAGACTTTTAAGATGGTGTCTACTGCTTAAATTTTCAAATGGCTCAACTTTAAACACACACACACACACACACACACACACACACACATTAGACAAACTGAATGTGAATTTGAATGAGTAAAGAAGGATTTGTAAGTTGGGCAGTGGCCAGAACCAAAACCGTCCAGGGAACTCTGCCCCACAGGACAGGGCAGGAAAACAATTACAGACAGCAGAAAGAAGGCCAGGAACACTCCATTGCCTGGAGCTTGGCAGTGCCCTGTGGGCATGGCCTGATCAGCCGATAGCTCGTAACTGGCTGAAACTTAGCTGGTGTGGTTGGCTGAGACCAATCTGTTTGTTACTAAATATACTCCAGAGTTTGACCTTCGAGGATGTTTACCTGCTAAACTGGGTCGTTGCCCTTTGGGCAGGGCTCCGGCTAATAGAAACAAACTCGGTGCGGGGGCAGTTTCGCTTAGTGGTTCTGATTTACAGGTTGTTAAATCATGATTCAGCCTAGGCTCATCAGCCACCAGCCGATGGGTCCTCCTTTCTTATTACATTTGCATAATTTGTTTGCTTCACTTAAAAACGTTACATATTTATTCACGAAACATTGGGTTCAGATGTGTGCTTTAAGCCAGAAGAAGACAGCGTCGTCCCCCGCCTTAGAGCAGAACATCCAGTCCTTTGCCTGCGTTGCTCAGGATTGGCGGAGTAACAGTGGTAAATGGTGAAGCAGTCACAGAAGGTCCCCTAGCCCCAGCCTCGGAAGGTAGCTAGGTAAGGGCGCATGGCATATAAAACTGTTCACGGTAAGTTCACAGAGCTGGATAGCTTCCAGCAAGACGATAATGCTGATGGCAGTGCCAAGTGCCATCAGGGTCATCTCAAGACCCTGTGTGAGGCAGGGCGTCACCTGGCTGTGCATCTTGGCCTAGCATAGTCCTGGTTACAAACGTTTTCCTCCCTAGACAAGTAGCTGTGGACACTGCTTCTATGTTTACAGATTTCCCTGGTACTTCTTGTTATGGATACAATCCAAACCACATACTACTTAGCAAATATAATTAAATAAGGACCAGCTGCACCACGTAACCACTGAAAAGTCACCAACAGGAAGGAATCCTTAGTTCTAAGTCAAAGCAGTTCTAGAGCAAGCAAGGAGAGCTGGGGATTTAGCGAATGTGTAAAAGGTGCAGCCTTCAGTATAGGAAATGAACCCTGTCACCATGAGGTAACGTCCCTTTTCTCCATTTCTCGGAGAAATCCAGGCTTTCTCTGGATCAGGCCTTCTCGTGCGTGGGCAACAGCCGTTACTTACGGGGCCGTAGGATCGAAAGTGCCTTCCTCACACCAAAGGAGAGCACATCTGCAGCCCAGCTCTTCCCGGTAGGAGTTCTGGCTAAGAGGGATTCTTTTGTACTGAATGGATGAGCACAGCCTTTCTTCTAATCAGCACACAGTCAGCTTCTGCTCAATACAGGTGATTCTACAGCGGTGCGCCTGTTACGAGTGCGCAGGGAGCCATGCTAGGGAGGTGACCCATGACAGTCCACGGCCAAGCTTTATATTTGGTCTGCTCCGATAAGACACCGCCCTTCATTTCAAATGGGTGTAAATTTAGGGGAGAGAATGTCTTCAACTGTCCAAGTACAGGCCAATGCCAGACTTGGCAGGCACTACAGACATTCATTGAGTTGCGTATAAAATGATTTAAAAGATCTCAAAGGGGGCTGGAGAGCTGGCTCAGTGGTTAAGAGCACTGACTGCTCTACCAAAGGTCCTGAGTTCAAATCCCAGCAACCACATGGTGGCTCACAACCATCCATAATGAGATCTGATGCCCTCTTCTGGTGTGTCTGAAGACAGCCACAGTGTACTTATATATAATAAGTAAACAAATAAATAAATCTTAAAAAAAAAATCTCAAAGAAAGAGAACCCAAACCTGAGAACGCGCTAAAAGGTCCCACCTGCACTAAGAACCGTAGTCTGCGTTTGTATAAATGGTTGGCTCTTCTGGTTGGCTATGTAAACAAGTAGCACTCGGTTGTTCAAATATTTGTCGTTATCTCTCCTGCCCCCGCTTATGACACAAGACAAAGAACCATACCACCCTATGTCAGACTCCTAGAAGCAGTGACTAGAACAGTGGTTACTGGGGACTGGGGTAGAGTAGCTAGGGACAAAGAAATGTCAGTCAAAGAGTACAGGGCGAAATGAGAGGGGCAATCCTTCGTGGGGAAGTGCACAGAACCGTGGCTGTAATTAGTAGCATCGACTTTAAGTTTGCGTGAAGACTAGCTCTCGGAACTGGAGAGATGGCTCAGGGCTAAGGGTAGGTAGTTCTTGAGCTGGGCTTGGTGCTGCCCACTTTTAATTCCAGCACTGGGGAGGCAGAGGGAGGGGGATCTCTGTGTGAATCTGAGGACGGCCTGATCTACATAGTGAGTTCCAGGACAGCCAGGGCTACCTCCTCAGACCCTGTCTCATAAAACCAGAAAAAAGAAGGAAAGAGAAAAAGAAAGAGGGCCTGTTGTTCTTCCAGAGACCCGAGTTGGAGTCCCAGCACAAACACGGAGGCTCGGAACCATCTGTAATTCCAGTTCCAGAGGGTCCGACACCCACTTCTTCATGAGCAGCAAGCATGTAGTCTGCACTGAGTTACACGTAAGCAAAACACCCATACGCATACATACAATCTAAAGAGGGCTGGCCTTGAATATTCTCCCCAAAAGGTAAGTAGGTGAGATGGTGATGGGCACATTAATTACCATGACCTAATCATTACACCAGGCCACCACACAATTAAACATCCTACCTCATAAATATACACAACGATCATCTTATCAATTAGAATTTTAGAGGAGGAATCCCAATGCTCGTAGTTTCCTAATTTCTTCAAACTTCCTTTTAAAATCCTGCCATTCACGGTATTTTAATCAAGCCAGAGCTGGCTGGCTTTGATGCCAATGGGATCTGGTTTCTCACAAGCCCCAAAACTGTCCTACGGGTTGGGTGTTAGACAACTACCAGTAGTTCGGTACTTGTTGAGCGTGTTTTCCAACTGAGATTGATAATCACACCCTGCTCTGTGAGCCTTGTGTCTACCTTTCAGCTTTAAAGATTGTTTATGCAGATTCATCTCTAGGGCAGGAGAGATGGCTCAGTGGTTAAGAGCACCATCTGCTCTTCCAGAGGTCCTGAGTTCAAATCCCAATCCCCTTCCCCCACGTGGGCTCACAACTGTCTGAAATTCCAGTACCTGAGGATCTGATGCCCTTTTCTGACCCCCACAGGGACTAGGCATGCGTGTAGTGCACAGACACACATGCAGGCACAAATGCTGATATGCATAATAAAATAAGCCCGGTAAGATGTATCTGGTTTCTACTTCAGGAGCTCCAATTGTCTTCGATTGTACCGTTCTTACATTCTATTGTGTCCAGACTGATCCTTCATGGTAGTTGTCCCAGGCCTGTGACATGGAAACGGTGGGACACTGTTGGCTGGTTTAACACTGCTGCTCTTTGGTTCAGTCCAAAGTCCTGGGGAGATGCCTCCTGTCTTCCAGAACCTTCCTGCATAGAAGACAACGCTAAGGTGAGCCAGGATTGGCTCTGGGCTCAGCACGGCTGTTCTTTTCTCACATAACACAGCTCTTCTCCTGAAGCAGATGCCCAGTGCTGGCGATGGTGTTTGTGAGCTAATATGGCGCTGTTAGCTCATCCCAAGCTCATAGGTGGCTATCAATCTCCCCTATGGCTACTCTTGGCTGTCTACGGCCCAATGGAAACCTGAGGCTTTCATCAGGCCTCGGGATGATGACACCGGGACTTACGATGTGTTTAGATGGCGCTTGATGATGGCAACACGTCGGCATCACCTGGAGAGCTTTACAAACCGCAGAGGTTCTGGCTCAGCGGTGGGGGTAAAGTTTTTAAATGTTATCATTCTCTTTTAAGTTTGTGACGTGATTCATTTAATGTCAAGGTCCAGGTTCCACGAGACTGCAGTAGGGAGTTCCTTCTAAAGGTGACATACATTCCTCAACCCCTCTGCTGCTGTAAACGGTCAGTTCATCACCAGCGGTGGAGTGCCCACCACACAGTCCAGGGGACGTGCTCAGCACCCAGCAAAACACACTTGATTCTCCCAGCAACCCCGCGAAGCCCTGCTCTTCTCCAGCCTAATTTTCTCCAGCTGCCCGCAGATGGCCCAATGGTTACTGCCAGCTCTCCGTGAGTCTGTTACAGCATCCACGGAATCCTTTTCCTCCACACGACATCTACAAAGCTGTTGGTATACCACTGTGCCCGCCTAGGGTTCTTTTAAACGTGCGCAGCTGCTGCTGTTAGGGTTAGCTTAATGTCTGCCATCACTCACCGGTTTCTACAAAACCCGACACCAAGCTGTCAGAGTTCTTATTTTTACTTTTTTTCTGACACAGGATCTTACTCCATATCCCAGGATAGCTTAGAACTCATCACGTAGCTCGGAATACCTTGAACTAAGAGCAGTTCTCCTGCCTGTGCCTTACAGGTCCTGGGATCGTAAGCCATGAGCACCACCCATTGACATTTGTCTCAGTGAGGCACCTTTCTGAGACTCCTACAACATCTGGAAACTCATCCACACGTCTCATCCCAGTCCCTATAGTATTTTCCACTATAGATATCATTCTGTTTGGCCTCCAATCCAACCAACAGAATTGTCGTTCTCGGGTAAATGTCAGTCATCGGGCTGCCTCCCACTCCACCGCCCAACATTGTTTCCAACGAAATTGGAAATAAGGGGTTTCACGAGCCCGTGGTGGAAATTCAGATTCAGTAGGTGTTGCTGCTTCCCAACCAGGCTGACGTAATGAGCGCGCTCCGAGAATGCTGGCCGGCTCCTGCTCATCAATCTGTTCTTTCCTCATTGCTGCATGGAACTGAGAATCCATCACCAACTACAGATGAAACGCCAAAGAGGAACTGTGGAAGAGGCGGACAGCATTCCCGTTTGTTTCTAGCATGGTTTCTATTCTCCCCAGCATCTCCGAACTCCTAATCATTGCCATCTGGGATGTGAGTGGACTGAGTTTTCCCAGTGCCTTCCCATCTACCTGTCTTTTTTTTGTTGTTGTTATTGTTGAAAATTTTACTGAGACAATTGCAGTTTTGCAATGGCTTCTAAGAAGGGACGCGGAATGTTCTCCTGTGCTCTTCACCCATTTTTCTCCGGCGGTTTCCAGAACCGTGTTTGAATGCTGACACGGGTGCAATCTACTCATCTCACTCAGTTTCCACACACAGAGATGCAGACCAACCGACAAACAGACAGACTCAATATGTACACCAAGCTAGTCTCAGACTCAAGAAAGACCTCCCTGCTTTATCCCCTGAGTGCTAGGATTAAGAGTGTGAATGGCCATGCCCAGCCAGGCCCCATCGCACTGTCCAACTGTGCCCCCAGTCAGAGACAACAGCCCGACTCTACAAGGACCACTCTGGGGACAGCGGTATGGACCTGAAATCCAAGACATAGAGGTGGGAGGGTAAGGGCAGCCTGGGCTATATAGCAGGATCTTATCTAAATAAAACAGGAAAAAAATGGAGTGGAACATAACAGATCAGCATGAAACCAAAAAACAAAGGATTAACCTGGTTTGTTCTTCTGTGTTTGGCTTTGACATCCATTTCCGTTAGCGGGGGTAGGGAGGGTTGGGTGTGAGTTGAGAGGCTACTCTTCTGCTCAACTCTTTGTTGGCCTTTTGAACAATTCCTCACACAGCAAATTCTACTTTACAAATATACTATTATTTTTTTTCCTAGACTAAAATAATGCTTCCATACTCTTAAGTTTCTCTATTTTAGACTCTCATTTCTTTGCAATATAGCTTAATAAATAGGTGGAGAGATTTTATTTTGTCTTCCACTTTGTAACAGAGATAGTTTTCTCTCAATTACAGGTGTTTATAGGACATATTTCCTTTGAGTATTGAACATGGTAGCATGTTCAGCTATTTGAATGGATTAAAACACTATTTTTTGGCGCAGACTAGCTGATGAACGAGATCGCATCCTGTCCAACTCTGGGGGACAAAGTGGCTACTTACTGCATGTGGTGGCCAAGAGCTGACTTTGTTAGAGGGCAGACAGTGAATGCAGGCTTTATAGATCAGCCCATGTCTGCCTCACCGTTTCAGCTCTGCTAAGACAGTCAGTAGTAGCCACGATCCAGTGATGGGGTGGATTGTGTCGAAAGCACTTTATACAAACGGGCGTTTAGTTGTAGTTTGCAAAACCTTGGTCCGAGCCAATCGTGGTAAGACCATTTCCTCAAATGGGTATATGCCCAGTCCCAGGGGATGCCATATGATATAATCCCAGTGGATGCCATGTGACCCAATTCCAGAGGATGACATATGACCCAATTCCAGTGGATACTGTGTAACCTAATCCTGGGAATGGCATGTGACTCAATCCCAGTGGATGGTGTGTGACCTAATTCTGGTATAAGGCATGTAGGCCAAGTCTCAGGGAGGGCTCCCAAGAAACAGCATCTCTCAGGACACAAGGGATAACCCTTCTCTCTTCCTCTGGATGTTATCAGTTCTGGGAGTAATAGCTGGAACCTACAGATGGAGCCATCAAACACAGGAGAGCAGAGCCTTGAGAGAACCATAGAGAGGTCAGGAGCACACGCCTGGAGCCTGTTCCACTACTTGGGTAAAAGCAACAAACAATTGTTCCTTAAAGCAATGAATTAGCCAAAGGCTGTCTTAATTACTGCACCAGTGGCCCTACTTTAACGAGTACTAATGCATCCCAGCCACCTGAACCACAAACTCCACACTGGCAAATTAGAATTCTCCCCACTGTAAACAAGTCAGTGCCTCTTAAAATTTTCCTTCCCCTTCCTTTTGCTCAAAAAAGAAAAAAAATTATAATTAAATAAGAAATACCAGTGAGAGAAAATTAATAGCAAACCTATACTTATTTAATATGAATAGAAAGCAAGATTGATAATTTTTCATTTCCCCCTAAATTAATGTGTTTTTGCCTCCTCCACTCCCTGCAGCTTTGCTCCTCGGGCTTGGAGCCTCCCCTTGGCTGCCCTGGAAATGCTTGCTGCATGCAAATGCGTGTAGCCTCATCAGTCTTATTAGGCGCAGTTCCAACTGGCCACCCTACATGAACACAATTAAAAGTTAAACATCAATTAAAATTCACGGAATCCATTTAGCCTTCTGAAAAAAGCGCTAAATAACTGAACACATTTGGGGCACAAATTAATCTCCATCGTTTTCTCTAGCTCTCTTCAGTCATCAAATATCCTGGGTCTGGTTTAGACTTTTAATTCATTCCGTCCCTACTGAGGAGGTGCGGAGTAAGCAAGGGTAAACATGAAGGGCCACGCGGCTCAAGTGTAGCTGGCCCGCGCCGCCGCCTGTCAGCGATGGGGGCCCCTGAGCGCTGTGATTGCTGTGGTTTGATATGAAATGTCCGCCACAGGGTTACGCATTGTTTTTCAACCGGCAGTGACATTTTATGAGGCTCTAGGGAGTTGAAAAGGTGGAGATCCTTGTTGGAAGAAGTTAGTCTCTGAATGTTATGCCCGGTCCTGGTCCTCTCCTCGTTCTCCAGCTTCCTATCTGCACGAGGCAAGCAGCGCCTCGCTCTACGCTCTCCCTCCTCCATGATGTTCAGCCTCACTTGAGACCCGGGATAATGGAGCCGGCCATCCGCAGGCCGAGAACTCTGAAACGCTGACACAGAATAAATAATTCCGCTCTGAAAGCTGCTCTCAGGATGGTTTGGCCATGGCTATGCAAGGCTAATGACTACAGAGAGAGGGGTGAACACTGCCCAGGGAGGGGAGATCTGCGGAGCATCCCTTTCTCCAGACCTGTGTGGGCATGCTCATCTGCTTCCGGGGTCAGTAGGCATCTCAAGTGCTGCTAATACATTCCAGACGGAAAACACAATTTTCCTCCCAGATCTTTTTCTTTCCCAGGCTTCTACTTACCCATGCGCCCCCAATTCCACTCTAGGGCATTGGGCATCTCTCTGGTTGCTTGTTTGTTTGTCTTTCTGTATTGTTTTGTTTTGTTTTCTGTATCCTCACAGCAACCCACCAATAGTTTTGTCTTTTACAAACTACATGATTTCCTTACTCCTCTGCTTAAGACCTTTGACTAGGGGTTGGGGATTTAGCTCAGTGGTAGAGCGCTTGCCTAGCGAGCGCAAGGCCCTGGGTTCCGTCCCCAGCTCCGAAAAAAAGAAAAAAGAGAAAAAAAAAAGACCTTTGACTAAACTCAGATTACCCAAGATACAATCCACAGACCACATGAAGCTCAAGAAGTGGGAAGACCAAATGTGGATGCTCAGGCCTTCTTAGAAGGGGGAACAGAAATATTCATAGGAGGAGATATGGAGACAAAGTTTGGAGCAGACACTGAGGGAAAGGCCATTCAGAGCCTGCCCCACATGGGTATACAGTCCATATACAACCATCAAACCCAGTCACTATTGCTGATGCCAAGAAGTACATGCTGACAGGAGCCTGATATAGCTGTCTCCTGAGAGGCTCTGCCAGAGCATGACAAATACAGAGGCGAATGCTCGCAGCAAACCATTGGATTGAGAACAGGGTCCCAATGGAGGAGTTAGAGAAAGGATTGAAGGAGCTGAAGGGGTCTGCAATCCCATAAGAACAACTATACCAACCAACCAGAGCTCCCAGGGACTAAACCACCATCCAAAGAGTACACATGGACAGACCCACGGCTCCAGCTGCATATGTAGCAGAGGATGGCCTTGTTGGGCACCAATGGGAGGAGAAGCCCTTGGTCTTGCCAAGGCTGGACCCCCCCCACCCGCCCAGTGTAGGGGAAAGTCAGGGCAGAGAAGTGGGAAGGGGTGTGTGGTTGGGTGGGGGAACACACTCATAGAAGAAGGGGGATGGGATGGGATAGGGGATTTATGGATGGAAAACCGGGAAAGGGAATAACATTTGAAATGTAAATTTAAAAAAATCCAATAAAAAAAAAAAAAGAAAAGGTCAGCCTATAAAATAGAACAGAATGTGGTGTCCGGAACTAACCCCCAATATGTTTTAGATATCTTTTTATTAAAACAGCATTTGAAATCAGTGGTTAAAAAAAAATGACTAGCTTCCCACTGCATTTTAAAAAAACTCGCGAAAATGTGTGTGTGTGTGTGTGTGTGTGTGTTGAGCAGAGGCCAATGTCAGGTGTCTTCCCCCACTCTATTTAGGCAAAGTTTCTCCTTGCACCTAAAACTCAACCCTTTGGCACTGCCTTGCCAGAGGCTCCAGGGCACGTACCTGTATGCCCCTTTAGCCCTGGGCTTTCAGATACACAGCACCACATTCAGCTTGTTACGTGGGTGCTGGGATCTGAACTCAGGTCCTCGAGCTTGAAAGACTTTCTTCCACCCTCACACCCCCCAATTGCATTTTACAATTAAATACCAGAATATCTTTCCTACTGTTAAAAAAACAAAAACAAAAACAAAAACAAAAAAAAAAAAAAAAAAAAAACCCTACAATTTAGCAGCTGGAAACATCATAAATTTATCCTTTTATATTTCTGGGGACCAGAGATCTGAAATCGAAGTGTTTTCTGGGCTGACACACCTTCTTTGTCAGCAGTCCTCAACCCTCCTAATGAAGCAAATTTTTCATGCAGTTCCTCATGTTGTGGTGACCCACAACCACAAAATGATTTTCTTGCTACTTTTTGCTACTGTTATGAATTGTTTTATATATATATACATATATATATATATGTATATGTATATGTATATGTGTGTGTATATGTGTGTGTTTTCTGCTGGTCGTAGGTAATCCCTGTGAAAGGGTTGTTCAATCCCCAAAGGGGTTGTGACCCACAGGTTGAGAACCACTGTTACTCCTTTGGCCTCTGGAGGCTCTCTGCATTTTTGAACTCATGGCTACTCCTCACCTCTTACTCTGGTTCTTTTATAGGCCACCTGGGGGTGACAGTGGCCTCGCCTGGATCACTTCTGTACTTCAGCTCACACATCAGACAGATTCTTTCACTGAGTAAGGTAACGTCCTCACAGGGTGTGGGGACATGGAGTGGGTTGGGGGGTTCCCAGGCAATCGCACAACCACAATAACCCCCCCCACACACACACAAACAAAGTACTTCCTTACTGGAACTTAACTAGCATATGCAGGGCCAGTTCAGCCCAGCTTTGCAGAGTTCCCCCGTCTCTCCTGTCACTGACCTCCTCCTGCTATAGTAAATGGTTCTTAATCTCTCAACGTGTGAGTCAGGACCCCTTTGGGAGTCAGATGACCCTTTCAGAGGGGTCGCTAAGACCATCAGGAAACACAGATATTTACATAGTGATTCATAACAGTAGCAGAATTACAGCTATGAAGTGGCAATGAAAATAATTGTGTGGTTGGGGTCACCACAACGTGAGGAACTGTACTGAAGGTCGCAGCATTAGAAGGTTGCCAGCCACTGAGAAGCAGCCTCTGTCTGTTTCCATGTGCCCCGGACTACCTGTACCTCCTGGTCTCCATTCACAGTTCTTGGAACGGCTTTTGTGCAGTGGCTCACACGGCTGATCCATGTCTGAGTGTAACAAGGTCCTACTCTAAGTGTTAGTGTCACCTGAGGTTGTCCCCATTGGTAAGTGAACTCAGGGCGGGGTGGGGATCCAATCCGCCCCGCTTACTGAATTGCTGGGGCAATGGCCAACTATGATTGTTCAGTATTTATTAGAGGAATAAACCGCCTAGCAAACGCTTCTGATTTTCCCAAGGCACACCCTCACAACTCATTTGCTTTCATAATCCATACACTTGTGTAAATAGTCTTTAAAACTCATCAATATTTTTATCCTGCATCGGTTCTCAGGATAACACTGAGCAAGATGAAATGCATTAAAACAGCCATAAAGCCTACAAAATATTGAGGGGAGGGAAGGAGGTGGAATAAGGGGCTAGAGCTGAGAAAATTATGGATCATGTAATTACTATGTAGGAAGACTTAAAGGCATTAATTATAGTTGATTCTAAACTCAATGTGACTTTCAGTGGGATACGGCGTCCAACACTCAGACCTTTATGTTGGATGTTTTTAAGCAGAGAACAACTGTTCTTTGAACTCTCTCTCTTTCTCTCTCTCTCTCTCTCTCTCTCTCTCTCTCTCTCTCTCTCTCTGACTCTCTCTCTTTCTCTGACTCTCTCTCTCTCTGTGTGAGCGCATGTGCATTTGCATGCATGCGTGCATGTGTATGTGAGTGTGGTGTATGTGGTATGTTTGTGGTGTGTGTGTGTATGTGTATGGTGTGTTTGTGGTATGTGTGTATGGTGTGTTTGTGGTGTGTGTGGTGTGTGTGTGTGTGTGTGTGTATGTGTGTACAGGTGCCTGTTTATGGACACATGGAAGGATATATGTAGTACTTTGAATGAAAATGATTCTCACAGGTCCTTAGGGAGTGACGCTATTAGTAGGTGTGGCCTTGTTGGAGGATGTGTGTCACTAGGGGGTGGACTTTGAGGTCTCAGATGCTCAAGCCAGACCTAGTGGCTCACTGTCTCTCCCTGCCACCTTCTGACCCAGACACAGAGCTCTTAGCTCCTTCTCCAGCACCATGTCTGCCTGCACAGTCCCACCATGCCTCACGCCATAAGAATGGCCTAAACCTCTGAACTGTAAGCCAGCCCCAGTTACATGCTGTCCTTTATAAGAGTTTTCATGGTCATGGTGTTTCTTCACAGCCATAAAACCCTACCTAAGAAAGTATATGTGTCTCTGTGTATCCGTATGGAGGTCAACCCGGCTGTGTATCCATATGGAGGTCACACGGCTGACATTAGGAGTCTTCTACCATCGCTGTCCACCACAGTTCTGAGATAGAGCCTAGAGCACACCAATTGGCTGGGCTGGCTGGCCAGCGGCCTCGGGGATCTGCCTATCTCCACCCTTCCCTACCTCGCCCTCTGTCCCAGTCTGAGATTAAGGGCATGTGCCATTATGTTTGGCTTTTTATGTGGTTTCAGGGATCCAAAATCAGGAGGCACAATGGTACAGCAAGCACGTTACCCACTGAGCCATCTCGCCAGCCCTCGGGTAGACTTTTAAAAACAGACACATCATTAATGTGCGTATTTATGTGCAATGACCCAACCTCTATATGCAACGTATTAATGATCAGGTCAGACTAATGGACATTTCCTCACAAATATATCATTGTTTCGAACATGCAGGCAACCGTTGGCTTCCTCTCTGTGAGCTCTTTATGACTGACAGCTCTGGGCGTGGTGTAGAACACTGGACTTACTCTGCCAAAATCTATCCCACCTCCTTCTACCCTTGAGTCTCCTATACCTTGTTCTGTGTGACGGTCTCAGGGTTCACCTACGAGAACTTGAAGTGTTGGTCTGTGTTTGGTTTATTTCGCTTAACGTAATGCCCTCCGATTTTCTTGGATATACTTAACAAAATATATAGTGAGAGTGTTACAGTAAATATTAAAAACGATACACCATCCCACGCTATTGCTGGCACCAGTGGGCCACATGGCACATGCGGGGTATTTTCATCTCAATCAGCAAGGCGTCTCAACCTGACTCGCTAAGTTTCTGATTTCCACCTCACGCTGCCACCAGCTACTCTGTCTCTGACGGTCTCTCCACCTCCATGACTAGCCCCATCAGTGACCATCCATCTCACTGCCACGCCAGTCCCATACAGAGACCGCCTATCTCACAGCTTTCTTGCTGTGGACTCTGCTCACATCCCAGCATCCTCCTCCCCTCCCCCCGTGGTTATAGTCACAATTCCCAGTATCCTGGTAAAATCGAAACTCCAGAAGCTTGTAATTTATCAATCAGACTTATATCAGTAAATTCTCACCCCACAAAACGTCCATACAATAAACTCTGAACCAATTAATATTGATATAAACAGCCCACCTAGATAAGACAAATTGTCTTATAAAAATCCATCGCTCATGAAATATTTATAACTACCTGTGGCCCTTTAAGGCCACACAGATCTGGGTCATCCTTGTCTGTTTCCATCTTGATTCTTCTTCCTCCTTCCTTCTCTCTCTCTCTCTCTCTCTCTCTCTCTCTCTCTCTCTCTCTCTCTCTCTCTCTCTCTCATATCTCTCCAAAACTCTGTGCCCGCCTTACTTTTTCACTACCCAATCACTGGCCTTGTCTTACCTTGTGCCTGCCCTCACCTGCATACAGACAACAATGCACGGTGAGAGCTTTCTGTAACGCACACACCTCAGTCTTCCAGGTCTTGCCCTGGAGCAGGCACCCTTCCCACAGAGAACTATAGTTGAAATAGCCTAATTTGCTCATTTATAGAATAACTATGTGTAGCCGTGAGGATTCATGATCTCAGAGTCTCAGTGTTAAACCTACTGAAGAACCCGCTCTACCAGTTTTAACGCATTGCACTGGACACAACTTAGAGTTCATAAGAAAGCTCCACCATGCTCTTTGGACACTGTGGGATTGATAGCCTGAAGGACCCAGAGCTCCAGGTGACACATATAACGCAAGAGCCAGAAATGAAGTTCAATGTATCACTAAAGAATGTGTTACTTAGCTTCCAAACTATGACCATGTCCCTGTTACCTGGGCTTCATCTTGAGGCATCTGACTTGTCTTCTACTTCATGTCCAGTGAATTGTGAAACTTTGCCTCAGTTCCTCTACGGGCTCTCTTCCTAATTGTTTTATCTCAAGAAATAAAGACATACACTCATGATAGGCTACTCCAATGCTGTAAAGACATCTAGAAAAGGTAGGTCTCCTTCCCACCCCAATTCTAGGTATCCTTAACTATACACACACAGACACACACACAGACACACACATACACACCTGCACTCATGCATGCCCATACACATGTGTGTACCCATACAGACACACAGACACACACAGACACACACAGACACAGATACACAGACACACACAGACACAAACACACGTGCACTCATGCATGCCCCCCACATGTGTGTACCCATACAGACACACAGACACACACACAGACACACATGTGTACTCATGCATGCCCACATACACGTGTACCCAACAGACACACAGACAGACACACACAGAGACACACAGACACACACATGTGCACTCATGCATGCCTATGCATGGGCACATACACACAGAAACACACACACACACACACACACACACACACACACACACACACCCTAGAGAGGAACGGGAAATGATGAAGCCACATGGCTACTTCACATAGAGGACTACAGTGGCTAGATACCAAGAGGCCATGGCCGAGGCTTTTACAAGGGTTCTCAGAAATCCTAATTGGATCCCAAATGTATTCCGTGGCAGCTGGGAGAACTTACGAAGTATTTAAGGGAGGATGTGGCAGGGCAAGCCTACAGCCCTGTCTACAACAACAGAGGAGGCTGAAGCCACAGACAGGGTGAGGTCACCCAGTGAGAGCACCCATGTTAGGGCGGATGCCCTGTCACAGGTCTCAGCATTACTGCATGGACAGCAGAAGACACCCCTTTCTGACCTGCCAGAGACATGCTTCAAACTGGAGACCTATCTTAATCACCCTACCCAAACGTCGCATATGTGTGTGTCCTGCTATCCGTGGCATCTGCCGCCCATTTAAGGATTGAGATTTGACAGGTTGCATGTATGAAGACCTCCCCATATATATTTTTCTTCCCCTCACTATTGACACACTATCCTAAATTGGGGTATGCAACCACTGTGTTTGAGCAGTACAGCGAGAAAGGGCTGAAATAGGCATATACTGTTCCCTTTGCAGCTTGTTGTCTGCCCAGAGAAGAGGGAGCCCACTTGGCCTTGGACCCAATAGAGAACTGTGAGTAGTACCTAGATGTTCCCATTGACTCTGGGACACAAGAGAGAAACGAAGGCTTGCTATCCACATGTGACAGGGAGGTCTGGGGTTTGCAGTATAGCATGGGATCCTATAGCTTCCACTGAGTATTCAACACATTGTTAGAATTGTAACTAACCCTCCCTCAGCCTGACGAATGTATATATTTGTAACCAATGCCTCTATCCAGACACCAGAAGTTAGCTGCTGGCCCTTCTAAGTCCATCTCTACCGTTTTCCAAAAAGCAAACACTGATGGGCAACTCAGACGCCACACCGTGTGCTTTGAGGTCGTAGGTTACCAGGAATTGGTCAAATGCAGCCAATCGCCTGTTTTCATGTGGGCTGTGGTCTAAAAATGATTTTTAAATAACTGAATGACTGGAAAGAATGAGAGGAACGTTTTACAGCATGTGAAAATTACATGAAATTCAAATTTCAGTGCCTACGATGAAATTTTATTGGCGTGCATTTCCCCCACTCATTTAAATACTGCATGTGGCCGCTTTTTACTGCAGCTGCTGGGATGAATAGCTGCATCTGAGACTGCATGTCCACACAGCACAAAGCACGGATGTCTCGCCTATTGCTACGGTTTGGATAAGCGTCTCCTCAAGGCCTGTGTGTTAAAGGTTTGGCTCCAGCCCCTGGCACTGTCAGGAGGTGGAGAATTCTTTAAGAAGTAGAATCCAGGGGCTGGAGAGCTGGCTCAGCGGTTAAGAGCACTGGCTGCTCTTCCAGAGGTCCTAAGTTCAATTCCCAGCAACCACATGGTGGCTCACAACCATCTGTAATGAGATCTGATGCCCTCTTCTGGTGTGTCTGAAGACAGCTACAGTGTACTTATATAAATAAAAATTAATAAATTTTTTAAAAAACTGAATATTTTTTAAAAAAAGAAGTAGAATCCAAGCTAGAAATATTTTTGGCCATATAAGGCACGGCCTTGAGAGGAATGCTGGGACCCTGTCCCAAACTCTTCCTTTTTGCTCCTTAGATCCCTGGAAGGGAGCAGCTAATTGACCCAGGCACCTCTGCCATGCTAATCACTTTGTATTACCAAATCCAGCAAGCCTGACCAGCGGTGGGCTGAAACTTATAAAGCCATGAGTTGTAGACATCTTTTTATGTTGAACACCTCAGGTGCTTTTGTGAGCGTAGTGGGAATGAACACACACACTCTAGGAAAAGTTCACTGATCCTTGACAAAGAAACCTGCCTCTATCTTCACTGTCTTGGTTACAGTTTCCATTGCTGAAAAGAGACATCGTGAGCAAGGGAACTCTTACAACGGACATTTAATTGAGGCTGGCTCATGGTTCAGTCCATTGTCACCATGGCAGAAAGCATGGCAGCCTCCAGGCAGACCTGGTGCTGGAGGAGAGGCTGGGAGTTCTACATCTCGACCCAAAGGCTGACAGGAGAAGACTGGCTCTCGTGTGGCCAGGAGGAGGGTCTCAAAGTGAACGAGGCCTCTTCACTTCCTCCGACAATGCCACACTCCTAACAGTATCACTTCCTATGGCCAAGCATATTCAAACCACCACATCTACCATAGCTAGCCTACAGTTCCAAAGGGCTGGAGTCGAGATGGAAGCAGGCGTGAGTGGGCTCTAATCACATTCCTAACGAGTCACTTAGATCATTTATCAGAAACACAGACGTTAAAATCTTATCCAGTACACCATGTAGGAAGGGAGAGCTTCTCATGCCCTCTCAGGGAGAACACCAAATGAAGTTAAAGAAAGTTAGAGGAAGAAAGAAGAAAGAAGGAGGAGGGGGGGGAAAGAGGGGGGAAGGAGGAGGAAAGAGGAGGGAAGGAAGAAGAGGAGGAAGAAGGAGGAGGGGAGGAGGAGCAGGAGGAGGAGGAGGAGGAGAGGAGGAGCAGGAGGAGGAGAGGAGGAGGAGGAGGAGCAGGAGGAGGAGGAGGAGCAGGAGGAAATTAATTAAAGGTAAGCTACCACTCACATTTAATGGCTCTTGTGCGGGTTTTCATGAGTTAGCATCACTAAGAATTGTCAGCAATGAAACAGAAGTATCAAACTGTAGGAAGGAGATGGGGAGGGGCTGGGTGTAGAGAAAAGGGCCAGGAGCAGGCCAGCAACCCATCTGGGAAAGACAAGCAGGCAGTCAAAGCTCCATATGAATATGGCGTTCAGTGGCCAGTGCAAGTCTCCCAGGGGCACAGCAGGCATTCCTGACAGGAAGTAGAATTCCGTGGAGTAGGACCAGTGGAGCCACTGCACCATGCTCTTTCCCTTTTCCAGGTGGAAGCAAAGACAGCCTATGACAGATGGGCCTCGTTTTACAAGGTGTCCTCTTGATCAGCAAGTGCAACACTGTTGGTGTCCATTGGTAAAATTGATACTATGTTTCAGTAATAATGCCATTTGGAGGCAACCTTGAAAAGCCAACTTTTTGCTAATTAACCCAATTCTAAAGCCTGATTCTTTGAGCTCTGCCCAGCCTCCTCCGCCCCCCCTTTAATGGAAACCACCTTTCCACAGGCAGATTTCCCCTCTAATTAAAAGCATTCAGGACCACAGAAGTGGAGGCAGGGGGACACTAGAACTGTGGATCTGCAGGGCTTGTTGAGACTGACAGACAGAGGTCAAGGTTGAGTCTCTTGAGGTTACCATAGAAAGCCCGAGGGCCTTGTTCTCCATATGCCAGCCATCCTTTAATAATTCTTCATACAATACTTCAAAGGCTATGGAACTATTGGGCCGCTGTGGCTGTCTATGTCTCGTGGAGTTTTGTTCCTGTCATTGCTGTATGAGCCCCTCATGAACACTTTGGATCCTTTCCCCAGAACCATACATGTGGAGACACATCCCAAGAAATGGGTCTCCTGGATTCCTACTGCAAGGCCGGGGATCCCAAGTAAGGGATATTAACTGGTGCATGGGCAAACTTTGAAGGGGCTCTAAAATGGGTAAGGAGCACCCAAGTAGTTTTCCCCCTTCTTCCACATTCACTAGTATGCTTCACAGTCAGATGGCTTGTGTAGTATGCCTTCCCTCTGTAGAGGATTCACGGAACAGTTTTTTTTTTTTTTTTTCGAGAGAGAGAGAGAGAGAGAGAGAGAGGGGGGGGGGGCCTGCAATGACTTCACTCAGATAAGAGCTGTCCTGGAGGTCTCTAGGCTGCCTGCCCAAGAAGAAGTTCGGTTAACTTCACCAACCACCCCATTTGCAGGGGCACAGTCATGGTGAAGACGCTTCTCACATGGAAGGTTTTGCTGCAGTTCTGGAAAGTTCTGATCCCTTCTTATCTCGAAGGACTAATCTGCTTCTTATCGGCTAAGCTTCGGTAAACTGCATCTCACTGTGGGGCCTCTTGGGGTTTTCAAGCTGTCATGCAGCATTTATCTTTCCCCCTACCCAGCAGCAGAGAGGAGAGCTCAAAATGTGACAGAATTACGAACCAAGAGGAAAGGATTCCCAAGGGCTGAATCCCTGTCTCCAAAGCAATAAGAACATCCTACACAAAATGTAAAACACAAATCTCAGGCTTTCCTGAAATTTCTCCTTTTTTTTTTTTTTAAAACCAGGAAAATGATAGATAAATATCTGCCAACTGCCAGATCTGGCCATCAGAGAAAATCAAATGGGAAAAGAAAATGAAAAGCAAAATGCAGCCAAGGGAGGGAACACAAGCACACACAAACATACATACACGCACACACACAGTTACACACACACACATACATACATACACATATACACACAAACATGCACATACATATATATACACATACATACACACATGCACACACACACTAACACGTACACACATATGCATGCACACATATGCACACACACACATACACGCACACAATCACACATGTGTGGGGAGAGAGGAAAGAACAGGTCACCACCCTTCCGGAGTCTTCTGAAACAGACTCGTGATTGTTCTGAGGGGGTAGTTCTAGACAGCACAGGAATTCCTGGAAGTTCAACTAAGGAGAGAACAATTCTGTTTCCTCCCAGAGTCATCCAACACTGGCTCTATTTCTAGGCATGTGTGTATACACAGAGATTCACAGATTATGCTGCTGACCTGTGGTAGCAACAGTCGCTCAGCTGACCAGAGCTCTAGTTTGTTTTCCCAGGTCTGATTTCTTTTCCAGTCACCCTGGGGAACAACCGGATGATCAGCACAATAGAAC
Organism: Rattus rattus; assembly: GCF_011064425.1. NCBI lineage: Eukaryota > Metazoa > Chordata > Mammalia > Rodentia > Muridae > Rattus > Rattus rattus. The sequence goes on along the minus strand of NC_046154.1, from coordinate 173,592,115 downwards.
AAAAACCTTTGTTGTTGGGCAGGGCCAAGTGGCCCAGATCACCTCCAATCAGCTTTTTAAATGTTCGTCCTTCTTTCTGTCTTTCTGATGCTACAACGAGGGAATGGCTCTCGTGAGCAGTCCCTAGAACCCAGGAGACCTAGGTCGGCCACATGGGACCAATGTTAGCCCCTCAGTGCTCAGAGAGTGCCATCAAGGGTGAGAGTATAATGCATTGATCAAGATAAGGCACCTAGGGACAGTGCTATGATTCAGGTGGGTACTGGATGCACACACACACACACACACACACACACACACACACACACACACACACACAGGGCAGGTCCCAAACCTTTATCAGAAACCTTGGGCTCAGATACATCAGATTTCGGAATTCTTCATTTGAAAGGAGCAATAGTATATACATTGCTGAGGGCTGGAGGCTGGTATAACGCCCTGTGAGCCACCACGCTGTTTCTTCAGCAAACGTGGGAATGTTTACACCTAAATAAGGTACTAAATAAGGCCTAGAAACCATCTTGCACCCCTCAGGTCAGACTCTGCAAGCCCTTTAACTCAGAGCAATTTGGAACCTACCAGAGTGAAGAAGAAAGGCGGTTTTCAAGAGCTTTTGAATTTTAGAACTGCAGAAAAGTGAACTGTAGATTTGTAACAACGGACATTTCCCAAACACACTGTTCCGGGCATGGTTCCACGTTGACAGTGGACCATGCAGAGCACAGTGCATGCCCTAGGCCTGACACATCCATACACACTTGTGTATTATTTTTAATGCGAGAAATCTCAACCCCACAATGCACCATGGTTGTCTCATAGAACGTCTAATGAGCTCACGGAGAAGACACACAGAACGTAAAACCGGTTCCTGGACAGATGAAATGTAACCATGCACCGGCTACCCAGAGACGGGAGGGTGGACACAGTTGGGTGCACATCTGCTAAGGTGGACCGGTCACTTCTAGAGCTGCCTGTCTCTGTGCCCCCTTCCAGCACTGCTTCTGCACACCCTCAGTGTCTACAGACAGAACTCTGAGGTGTAGACTCCTTCCCAGGGACAGAGAGGAAGGAGAGGGCCAGGTTCAGAGGGCCACAACGATCCCCCAAGTAGCTGGGATCAGTATCTGTGGTCATTCTTTCAGGGTCCCTGGACTGTAAAATGTGAATGGGGTCCAGGCAGGATTACAGAACAGTCACACAGAGCCTCCATGTTTAAACACAGCCAGGAGGCCTAATCTGTAGGAGTTTTCTTTTTCTATAAAACATGCTAGGACATATGAAGAGTGGTCTGCTGGGACACCCTGCAGCCGATACACAAGGGAGTGTTGTAAGAGTCATTGGATACATATATGTAATATACACTTTTCTCTCTTACGGTATTCAGATTTATATTTGGTAACTGTAACTCTGCAGTACACATGCACACACATTAATCTCACTTATTTTTACATTACTTATTGGTTACCATTTTCCTGGATTATTAATAAAAGCTGATGCAGCAAATAAAAGAAATTAGCCAGTGCTTACTGTGTACCTACTGTGGGGCCAGGCCCACAGTAAACAGATACGAGTCAGGCAGACATCCTTCGAGCACACACAGTCGCAGTAGAGAACAAAGTCAAAACAGCAAGCGTTACCAACCAAGGGCCTCGAGGGCGGCAGAGAGAGAACTGCGCACTGGGCTTCAACCGATTACTGATCGGAACCGAAGTGGAATGGAAATTAATTCTACATGAGCTGCCCGAGTTTAATCCCAACAAATTTGTATCATAAAACTGAACGATGGAGAAGAATTGCCAATAGGACCGTTAAAGATAGGAATGGGGTCTCCGTGTACACAGCCAGTCGCACTGACACATGTTCACACGTTGAACACGGCCGCCCAGGCTCGTGACTGTGATTAGCAGGAGATTGGCCCGATCCGAAGACACATTATAAGCATCTGATTAAATTAAATCGCTCAAGAGTGGAAAAACTAAGAGGAGAGGCTGGTTTTTTTTTCAGAACACAACCCCACCAGTACCTTCTCCCCTCCTCTCCCCCGCTCAGAGTCAAGGTTATCCAGTGAGAGCCGCACTTGGCAGAGAGAGCTTTGCAGAAGAGCGGTGGAGTGCGTTTGAGTATCCAGAGCAGAAAGAGCAGTGCTACGGGGATTTTTGCAGTGGAAAACAGGGCAAGTACTCAGTGGTCGTCTGGTGGGAATATGGAGGATCCCGAGGGTGGGGTTCACTAACCTTCACTCCTTCTTTTCTCAACATCATCCCAAGTTTATTCAGGACGCTAATAAGCCTTGTTCAATATACTCTTCTCGGCCGCCTTGAAGTCTCAGATGGCCATGTGTGATGGTTCTGCTGAGGAAAAAAAACCCCAAGTAAATGTTTGTTGTTACTTAATAAAAGAAAATTAGGGAAGCCCTTCCCACTCCTTTCAACACAGGCCCAATGACTGGGACTTAAGCTACCTGGTTATCACCATGACAACGGAAGCCAGCATGTTGAGTGGCTCTGATGAGGAGCTGAACAAGGCTACCTCCACATCTGCCATCATCTTAGAGAAACACACCTCTGCTTGGTTCAGCCACTGTTCTTAGACTTCTCTGTTATTTGCAACCAAACATTCCCAACAGAATGTCCAGGACAGAAGGTTGTACTTGAAAGTCTGAACCTTAGGCAACGTCACCATAGAGACTGAGCGTCCTCCACAATTAGCAATGTGTGTGGGTACCAGGAAGCAACCAGTCTGTTGCACCATGAAATGTGGAGCATCATGGGAAGCCAAAGCAGGATGGCCGCTGAGGCTGCTGGTTGTTCCAGCACACGCTCTCCACCTTCGCTTCCACCAGCTGAATCCTGAGTTTGTTCCCACACGGTACCCACGTGTCCTTCTCCAGCCTTACACGTAAGTACTCCCCATTTCAGACACCTTGGCAAAGACCAGTGAGAGATGGGTAAGTTAATCCAGGACCTGCCTACGGTGTGGACAGCTCAGCTGTTTCTAGCTCCGCCCAAGAGGCAGGAGATTTCCATAAGGAACATGAATGGGCATGTGATTGGCTGACTTTAGAGCATGTTCAATTACATTATCAGCACCTTCCAGCATCTTTGGTCCTCTGTTAAGCCTTCCCTTGTAAACAGTGAAACTTTGTTATATAAATACATAATACATACATACATGCATGCATACATACATACATTATACATACATACATTTGTGTATATATACACACACTTGTGTATTGTGTTATATGGTGGAAATACATGTTCGCGTGGGTTGTCCCAGTTAGGGTTACTATTGCTATGTTGAGACACTATGACATAACACACGTTATTATGTACAACATGTATGACCAAAGCAACTTGGGGATTTACATGCCACAGTCCATTGAGCGAAGGCAGGAACTCAAACTGGGCAGGAACCTGGAGGCAGGACCTGGCAGAGGCCGTGGAGGGATGCTGCTTACTGGCTTGCTCTTCACTGCTTGCTCAGCCTGCTTTCTTATGGAACCCAGGACCACCAGCCCTAGAGTGGCCCAAACCAAAATGAATTGGGCCCTACAGGTTTGCCTAAAGCCCAATCTTATAAAGGCAGGTTTTCTTTTTAAATTGAGGTTCCCTCCTCTCGGATGAATACAGCTCTGCTAACTTGACATAAAACTAACCAGCACATGGGTATATAAATGTATGTGTGATTGTATGTGCACATGTGTGCTGTGCACGCATGTAGGGGCCGATGTCAATTTCCTCAGTCACTCTCCATGCTTACTTATTTTTTAAAAAGACTGTACTGCATGTACATGCGCGCGCGTGTGTGTGTGTGTGTGTGTGTGTGTATGCACGTGTGAAAGATGATATAAGGTCTCCAGGAGCTGGAGTTACAGGTGGTTGTGAGTGCTGAGAAGTGAAGCCATTGCTCTGTGAGAGCTGCAGGCTCTCTTAGCCACTCAGCTAGCTCTCCAGCTCCCCACTTTTATTTTAAGGACAGGATTTTTCACCAAACCCGAAGCTCATGGATTTGGTAGGCCAGCTGGCCAATGATCTTCGGGGATCTGCCTGCCTCCATCGCAGGCTACTAGTATTTTTTTTTTAAGGAAGACAAAATGAATAAGAGTCCCCACATTACAGTTTGGATGTCTCTGAGAGCAGGGTACATTTAGAAACTATAAATGGTTCATGAAGGGCTAATATAAAATTACATACACGGGCAGGGGAGCAGTCTGGAGATCATATATCAAAGCGCGTGCGACTTTCTTTCCAACAGCAATGAGGAGTCACCGAGGGAGTACAAACACGAGGCTGCCACAAACCAGATCTTTTATTTAGCGACATCACAGGGCTGCACTCTGGGAAAGCGCACACTGCAAGGTGGCGCGGGGCCAGTGCCACTGGTAAGAAACGATGCAGGCCTGAACTACAGCCACGGCAGAAGGCAGATTTGAGTCTTTAGCAAAAGGGTTTAATGACAGATTGGATCTAAGGGAGAAGGAGCAAGGAGTTAAAGTGATTTCGCAGATCTGATGGACGGTTCACGGTGCTGCCCACGGAAGCAGAAATGCTAGAGGGTCAGGAGGGCTGAGAGACTCGTGACCTTGTGCACCAGGGGACAGTTCCTGGGGGTGACCACCAGACAACGAGTCAGGCATCGGATCAGAGCAGTAACTATTCTGAATGCAACTAGCACCTGAAGTCACAGGCTCTACTGAGACCGTCCAGTGAAAACGCACAAAGTAAGAAGATGCCTGAGTGGAACCCCGGGGAGCCCCGGAATCGGGAGTGGTGCATACAGCAGCATTCAAGTAGGAGAAAAGTGAAGTGGGTGGAGAAACAGGCAGCAAGCCACAAAAGAGGGGCTATCACAGCTAAGTATGAAATGTCTCCCACAGGTTGATCTTTATTAAACACTCGCCCCCTCGGCAGGTGGCGCTATAGTGGATGGGTTCTGGAAACCAGAGGTAGGGCCTAGCATGAGAAAGGAAGTCACCTTTGAAGGTTACGTCCCATCCCCTGATCTCTTCCTCATGTCCCAGTCCCTGTCTGAGATGAGTTCAAAGCCTTCTCTTCCCACATTGCCGCTGCACCGTTAGCCCCGAGTCAACAGATGCAAACACTGTGGACCAAAAGCTCGGCAACTGTGCACCAAAACAAACTCGGGCTGTTTATGTCACGGGGGTTAGTAGTCACTGCCTAACGGTTAAGTAACACAAGCTGAGTAGGAAAGCATGGTGGGAAGTGCAGCCAGGAGCAGAATAAAGACTGAGAGATCCTTGATGCCACGGAGCTCTGCTCATGTGACCCTTGGCATCGCTGACTAAGGAGAGGTTAGGACCTTAAGAAGGGCAGAGGCTACCTTGGGCTTGGGCTTGGGCTTAAGCTCTTGAAAGACGGGTGAGGCTAACCTGTGAGTCATGGCATGCCACTTGTCCCCATAGTACAGCCTCATGCAATAAAGTCTTCACCTCCAGCCTGTAAGAGGTGGGGCTTTGTAGGAAATGTCTGGACCCCAGCTTCTCCTCTCTGTTGCTCCTGGCCATGGTGAGCGTCTTCACACTGTCATGCTCCCAACCTGATCTTCCTGGTCTCCAGACACCCCCAAACCACAGAACCAAATGACCGTGTGTAGGGAAGGTTCTAAAACTCTGAACATGGATAAGCTTCTCCTCAACTGATTTTATCGGTCATTCTGTTGAAGCACCAGAAAGCGGAGTAGCACACCCTGCCGCGTGGACTGGGAAGTGAAGCCGAGAGGCTGGGAAGGCGTCCACGCCCGTGACGGATTCTTCTGTGCTATGGCTGCTTCTAGTCGGTGTGTCTTACTTAGAAATATAAATTCCCAAAATATATCCAACAGGGGGGCGAGAGCTACGAAAGGCAGTACTACCTGACAGGATGAAGAATGTGCTAAATGAAGATACAACAGGAGGTGGTGGGAGCTCAGGAGAAGGGGAGATTAATTTTGGCTGGGTTGAAGCGCCTTTTCCAGAAGGCAGGTGGCATCTGAGCTGGCGCTTTAAGGACTGGACTGCTTTCATAGCGAAGGAAAAGAGTGCTCTCTAGCTGAAGGAACGGACCCAGCAAACACAACAGAGTAAAGGGAGTCCTATGGAACTGAGGCCACTCTGGCTTCTGCCCCTACTCAGCAGGTTGACGCTTGTGTGTCCCCCATCGCTCCACAGTCAGGAAGCCTTCTTACCCTGCTGCGGTACCCCAGCCACGCCACCCCGGCCCCTCCCACTCTGTTTGGAAACGATCTGTTGATTGGCCTGCATCTCTCACCAGACATTTGCAACTGTGTTTCTTTGTACTTCCTAAGCCTGGCACAAAGCCTGGGTCCGAGGAGAGCTCAATGCCGGTTCCCTGCTTATACTTCTGGCAGAGCATCTATGGGAAGAGGAGGAGCTCAAGATTGCTTTTCCTTTGCAGACCAGGAGGCGGGGTGGGGTCTGAGGTGGGGGGTGTGTGTGCTGACGGTTAAGCTTAGAGTGGTGACTCATAGGAGTGAGTAGAGTAGAACTTTTTAAAGAGCTAAACCGACATAGGCATAATCTAAAGTTTAACACTTTAGGCGCTGGGGAGATGGCTGAGCAGTTAAGAGTACTGGATGCTCTCCCAGAGGGCAGGGGTTCAGTTCCCAGCACTGACACAGCACTTCCCAGCCTTTAGTAACTCCAGTACAGGGGATCCAACACCGTATTCTGGCCTCCTCACACAGCAAGCATACACAGGGTGCACAAATATATTTGCAAGCAAAATACCCATACGCATAAAATAAATGAAATTAAAACAATAACGTTTAGCATTTTAGCCATTTTTAAAGCGTATACTTCCGAGGCACTACGTACATTCACATTGTGGTGCTGTGGTCAACATCATCTATCTCAGGCTTATTCTTCAACACAAACAAGTTCCACACCCACCAAACACCCATCTCCCTCTCCAGGACACGACAACCATCGTTTTATTGCTGTTTCTACCACTGTTGTTATTCCGGGTACTTTACACAGTGGGATCATATGACATTTGTTCCCTTGAGAATAATACACACTTGAATGTGCTTTAAAGTAATCAACACACCGCTGAGCGGTCTCTCGGATGTTGAGGGGCGAGAAGCATGTGTGCGCTGCGTAGCGCACCTATATCGGATGCTCGATGAAACAGAATGATCAGCCCGCAGATTTTGATTTTCCTCTGCTATCCTGTGAGGGCAGAAGAGGGGCTCAGATGGAGAAGGGCTTCACTGTAGAAATAAGAAGCTACACTTGCTGTGTCAATGTGGGTAAATTTTTTGTTCCTGCTAAAGGACTAATTTTTATTGAACACCTACTGTGTGCTGAGTGTATCCTTTACGTAGACCTGCTCTTTTCAGCATTCTGGTAGCTCTGCGTAGAGGAGAAACTAACAGTTCCCTATTCATGGCTGGAGGAAATGATGCCCGTGACCTTTTTTTTAAAAAAATAAAGGCATTGCTATTGTGCAACAAAATGCACAGATGTTGGACAAGCTAACAACTGCATGCACCTGTGTCTTACCTCTGAAGTCAAGATCAGGGATCTGGAGAGATGGCTCAGCTTTAAAGAACACTGGTTCTTCTTCCAGAGGACCCAGGTCCTATTCTCTGCACCCACATGGCAGCTCACAACCATCTGTAACTCCAGTGTCAGAAGACCCAAGGCCTTCTTTTGGCCCCCGTGGCTACTACACGTATGTGGTGCACAGACTTCCACACAAGCAAAACACATATATGCATAAAAATGATTGGAAAATTCCCTTGTGTCCCTTTCTTATCAATAGCTTGCCTTCCCTCAATTTCTGGTGTTTAGCATCTGTGGTGGTTTGAATATGCTTGGTCCATGGGAAGCGACCCTTATAAGAGTTATGGCCTTGGGGTTGGGGATTTAGCTCAGTGGTAGAGCGCTTGCCTAGCAAGCACAAGGCCCTGGGTTCGGCCCCCAGCTCCAAAGAAAAGAAAAAAGAGAAAAAAAAAAGAGTTGTGGCCTTATGGGAAGAGGTGTGGCCTTGTTAGAAGAAGTGTGTCACTGTGAAGGTGGGACTTTGAGGTCTCACTCACACACTCACACACACACACACACACACTCACTCACTCACTCACACACTCACTCACACAGGCTTTAGTCTAGCCAGTGTGACAACCCCCTTCTGCTGCCTGCAGATCAAAGAGTAGAGCTCTTGGCTCCTCTAGCACCAACTCTGCCTGCATGTTTCTATGTTTCCCACCTTGATGATAATGGACTGAACCTCTGAACCTGTAAGCCAGCCCCATTCAAATGCTTTCTTTTATAAGAGTTGCCTTGGTCATGGTGTCTCTTCACAGCAAAGAAACCCAAACTGAGAAAAACATCATAAATTAGTTTTCTGAGCGCTCAGATTTCATAAAAAGATTCTAGACTGTTCCGAATGTATGCTTTTGTTCCAGTTTCTTCTCTGGAACCGAGTCTTAATTAGACGGGGCTGGCTAAGCAAAGGTGTGGTATGAAGAAGCAAAGAGGTGATAAACGGCCCGGTACACGGGAGTCAGAGCCTGGAGGACAGGGAGCCAGGGCCTGGAGGACAGGGAGGAAGCAACAGGGTGGGAAGGAAGGACATGAAGATAGGTAATCAGGTAGGGCTCCAATTAGAGCTCCAGCAAAAGACTTACACAAATCTTAAAACAGCTACGATGTTTTATGAGATTATGCACTGTATCCTACCCCATTTCAAGCATGAAACTCTTTGGTCATGGACATCTGTGGTAGTTTGAAGATGCTTGACCCAGGGAGTGGCACTATTTGGAGGTGTGGCCTTGTTGGAGTAGGTGTGGCCTTGTTGGAGTAGGTGTGTCACAGTGGGTGTGGGCTTTAAGACCCTCATCCTAGCTATCTGGAAGCCAGTCTTCTCTGGGAGGCCTTCATATGTAGAACTCTTAGCTTCTCCTGCACCATGCCTGCCTGGATGCTGCCATGCTCCTGTCTTGATGATAATGGACTGAACCTCTGAACCTGTAAGACAGCCCCAATTAAATGTTGTCTTGGTGGGGTTGGGGATTTAGCTCAGTGGTAGAGCACTTGCATAGCAAGCACAAGGCCCTGGGTTCGGTCCCCAGCTCCGAAAAAAAGAAAAGGAAAAAAAAAAAAAAGAGTTGTCTTGGTCACGGTGTCTGCTCATAGCAGTAAAACCCTAAGACAGCGTCCATGGTTTTAATACAGATGACCATGTTGTGGCTCGGAAATGTTCAGTAAAATTTCTTAAGTGATGTGCTAGGAATTAAATCTAGCTGTGCTCTGCCCTGCCCACCAGTAGAAAGCCCTTACAGAGGTGAAGGGAGGCGTCCAGCAGAAGCTCTGAAGCTCTTCCCTGGAAGGCAATGAGTGGGCTGCAAGGGTGGAGGGTTGAGAAGCCCTGAGTGGGGACAGCAGGAGTCAGTCCACCAGGAACTCTGAAGGCTGGGGGGCTGCAAGTCCACAGAGTCCAGTGTGAGGGAGGAGACAGCTCTGGTACCCCTGCCTCTACCACGTACGGGATGCTAATGGCTCAACTAAATGTTCCCAGAGAGTGAGGAGCCTGGCTTGCTCTGGGGGAACATATTTAAGAGATGTGATCATTATTTTCCCAAATTCTCCTTGGAGTCCATTTCGACTCTGATGCATATTATCTTTATGCTGGGTTCCAATTACCTTCCAGTAGCCAAGTATACTCTGAAAACTCAAGAACAGGTTTTTTTTTTTTAAATTCCCAGAGTTACCAATACAGATTTCCTATGTTTATCATTTTAAAAGACAATTTACTTTCTTATCCCCTGCCTCCCACTCTCCCCACCCCCCAACCCCAGTGCTTGGATTCAGACCTGGCACCACATCCATGCTAAGTAAATATTCACCCACTGAGGTACATCCCTGATCGTACTTTTTTCCCTTTTCAGATAGTCTCTAGTGGCCTGGGACAGACACTGCTCCTGTCTCAGCCCATGGAGTAATTGAGAGCTACAGGCATGCGCCACCATACCAGGTCCGTGTCTTTTTACTTTCTTCAGACGGGTTCCTCTACACATCGCAGGCTGGCCTTGAACTCACTGAGTATGAGAATTACCCTGAACCCTGATCTTCCTGCCTCTACCTCCCGCGTGCTGGGATTACAGGCATACATCACCACACTCATTTATACCCTGCTGGGGACTGAATTTAGGGCATCCTGCGTGCCACACTGCCACTCTACGACTGAGTCGCAGCCTGAGCCCCTTTGTCTCCTTTCTCTACATCACGCCTTCTAGAAGCAAAAACGCTCCAAACTTAAGTCCGATTCTGGACTTAAAAATCTGCTCTAAAGTGTACTAAAAGTAATACTGGGGAGA